>NC_140349.1:24272862-24872862 GCF_963514085.1 Chelon labrosus | reverse complement strand
TTGTTTAGTTTTTTTTTATTTTACTGCAGTAAATGCATACCTCTGTCCACACATTTCAAGCAACTGATTCATCTTGAGATGACCTCTCAGACCTTTAAGCCAGCTTGATGCTTCTGTTTACATTGTCTATCTAAAACCTTGTGTCTGCTAGATAAAATCAGAACAAATGTGCATGGCCCCTGGTCTGATGTTGCCTTCAGGTGCTGCTTGGAAATACATATTTCTTAGTAAGAAGTACAAAGATAAAGTTCAGTCAGTTGTTTTAGAGCCGAAACAAAACAAAAATCTATTTTATTGGAATCCTGAGGCCACAGAGATGCCCTTGTCATGAAGTAGTCATTAATGATGAGAAGTATTTTCATCTCTTTGTTAATTTACAGATAGTAAATACAAAATCCAGCCTATTTACAAAATATGATGTCATCTGAAAGTTAAAATGAGTAAATGTAAACACGGGAAAACAGATGAAAATGCACATTTTCCTCAGTGACAGTTCTTTAATGGCCACCAACACATAAATGTTACATCTGAGCAATCATCAAAATAGCTCAAATTTCATTTCTGATGAAAAAGAAAAAAGAAAACTCACTAAATAAAACATAATGTGTCCTGATATCAAATGCAACGAAAATGCAATGTCCCATGTGACCCAAACGCAGCGCGTCTTCTTCGTCAGGCTAAATAGCGGGATTTCTGACTACACTGGAAGGCACCACAAGTCCATGTTCCCCACCAGCAGGCAGACCAACAACACTTCTCCTGGAAGACTCCGCTAACTTCACCGACTCTCAGCACTTCAAAACACCGACATGGATGCCCTCAAGTCGGCTGGGAGAGCTATTATCCGGAGCCCAAGTATGGCGAAACAGTCCTGGACTGCCGGCAGACACCGAAGTAAGAAACGTTTGTTAAGTTAGCTCATGAGATACAAAAAGTAGAAATAAATTTAAATACGTTCTTGTTTGTCTGTCAGCTACAAATGTCCAATTCCTCCGTGTCGACGTTGCCTAACTGCGGCAGCGTTTAACTTCAACATTACGGTTAGTCAAATGTGACATTTTAAGCCAACTTTACCAAAGTTTGGCGTTTTGTTTGAAAAACGAATAAACTACCAAAATGATATAAAGTTGCTTATTGTCAGAAGAAAGTGGCAAAGATGAAGGGTTGACATATTTTAAACTTTAGACGTAGCGGTACGTCTCATTTAGTTTGACAAAGAAAAAAAAAAAAACTAAACAGTTTGCTACGAAATGCTGCAGTTCTGTGTTTTTTTCTCATTCCTTGCTTGTGTTTTGGGGGAAATGTGCTATTTCTTGCTTTGGTGGTAAGTAGCTGTCTGCAATGCGGTTTGTCCTGTTTTAGGAATTTCCCGGAAATGAGGATTATTTTGGAACATAAATAAATAAATAAATAAAATAATCACGATTTTAACTTTGAAATATTTGACAGTTTTTCCACTATCAATAGGCTACTGGTTGCACGTGTTAAAATGCAAATAGTTCCAGATGATAAGCTCAGCCTTGTCCTGAGATTGTATCTTTATAATACAATAACTTCCTTTATTTCCTTGTGATTTTACTCACTGCTGCAGTATTTTGGATTTGTGGATTATCCCAGTCTTCTGAACACCCCCACTCTTTTCACCCACACTGCTAACACTGCTGGAGGAAGTGCAGAGGTCAGCTTCAGGACGTAAACTTACAGTGATATATTTTTCTCTCTCTCTCTTTCTTTCTTGCTCAAGGGCACTTTTACCAGGGGCAGGAGCTGGCCCACACAGCAGCATTAACATGAAACTCTTCTAAGAGCGCTCTGGTGCCCATTGTAGCACTCAAGGGCCACTTTGTAAGCTAAATCTCACTTGATCCTGGCTGTAAAGTTGTGGAGGGGGAATGACCGGGTGGCTTAGAGAGCCTCAAAGCTCCCCTGCCTGTAACCAAGAGGACAAGGCAGGAATGCTGCAGGTCAGTCAGTGCACGGCCCCCTTTTGGCTCCGATTCAAGCCGGTCTGTTTGAAATTCCAGAAAGGCTATTGTTAAATCTATAGTGGCATTAAACAATATGTGCTGTATCGCATAAATCCACTACATTATTGCGTGTAACGTTGGCAGCTCACCTGGAAAAGAGCAGCACCTCTGGAATGTGAGATACAAGTCAGTGGCTGCAGTTACTTCTGACTGTAATGCATCCAACTAACGGTTACCTTGGAAGTATTTATAGTGCAAGGCGTCTAAATAAAACAGAGTAGCCGTTTAAATCATCCTCATTGAACAATCTCTACGTACAGTTCCAGCATGAACACTGCATGTGCCAGTGCAAAGCAGTGCAGAATGTTTTAGAACTTATTTTTTCATCCTTTAGGAAACCGTAAAAATTTTAATCCAGCCCATTCTAACTACAGTTAGCTAGACTGCACTGACTTAAGTGTTTGTATAGAACCTGTGCTATTATTCTGATTATTAGGGGAATTAGCAGCTTCCTGTAAGTGCAGCTACTGACCCACTTGTTATAGATGCAGTGCGTTGTAGTATAGATTACCAGGTCTTCTCCTGGCTGTAGGGCACTCATTCCTCCCCGGCGCTCACTAGGGGTTGTACCGAATAGTCGACTAGTTGACTTGTTGACTTTCCTGCTGTGCCATGAAGCTTTTAGCAGGAAGTCGAGTAGTCAATGATCACATGGCAGTAACCAAACGGGCACCTCCGAGAAAACAGCTGAGGAGTCCGGCAGTTGATTAACAGACAGAGAAGGAGGGTGCACGTCAACCAATTTGTTGGTGAATTTCATTGTCTAAAGTTATTAGAACTTAAACTGTTCTACACTGAAAAGGCTTCGGAGATATGTCTTATTTTTATTTTTTTACCCTGGCTACATTATCCTATCTAACAACACGCTGTGAAGTACTATTAAATGCTACTGACGGTGCTGATTGCAGTAAAGGTGTATTCAGGTCAAGAATATAGATTTAGTTGTTGCAAAGCATTACTTTCTACTGGGTTTTTATGTGTGATGTCATCAAGTAGTCGACATCGACTTAACTTTCACCATATATTAGCCGAAGTTGCTCAACCCCTGGCGCTCACCCATATCAACCATGTCAGACTTCCAGCTCTGACTCTAGCCCTATGGGATCATGTAATCAGGGACTGATTACAGTTGGGATATCAGGCTGATGCAGCTAACTGACCAGTAAACCATGAGTGCCAGGGTTCTTTACCTAGAGATACCATTTCAAACATATACTGTTACTGAGACTCTAATGCAGGGGTGTCAAACATATGGCCTGCTGGCCAAAACCGACCCACTAAGACATTAACTGCAATTTTTCACTAAAAGTAAGTCGGTTACTCATTTATTTCCCATAACTGTTTGTCGTTGGGGGGGGGGGGGGGGGGGGGGGGGGGGGGGTGATAGGCTGGAGCCTATCCAAGCTATCATTGCACGAGAGGCAGGGTACACCCTGGACAGGTTGCCAGTATCGCAGGACAGCTCTTTTATCTTTAGCTAGAAAGTAACTGCTTATCTCAATTTGTCCACTGGGGTCGCACTGTTTTAGTAAGAGTTGTGGACATTACACAACACTAAGGCCCACGACTAAACGGCAGATAGCACCAATGTGCCAAAATTGCATTTATTTTTCTTAAGAATTTTCTTCATGAAATATTTTGTAAAAGGATAGTTCATTAAAGTATATATATATATATATTATATATACTTGTACTTTTTGCATTAATACAAAGGGAAAGTTGTTCTCATTTCTAGGTTATTATGCCGTTATGTTACTGGTCCGGTCCTCTCGACCCCTATCTAAACTGATTTTGCCACACTTGCTCTAAAGCCTAGTCAATCATCTTCCCACCTCTGTAAACTGCGAGCTTGCACTGAGGAGACACCAATTCATCCACCATCGGGACTAAATGGCTAAGCCTCCATCCACTTCGCTGCTTTCATTTCCCTGGCTTGGTCGCTCTAGACAACCTACGCCGGCACGCTGCCAGTGTCAAGGACCAGCCAGAGGACGCTTGTCTGCCGCAAAGAGTCCTTTTTCTAAGTCCTTTTTCTAGGGGCCTCTTCAGATGGAAAAACGTGACAGTGCCAGGGCACTATGATGCTGATTATGGAAAATCGCTGCCAGGGTAGGAATATTTCCACCTCGTAATTAACTAGTTATTTCACCAAAGCATGGGTGAAATAAGACTTGGCTCTTCTAACAGTCTGATTCTGTTTATAGATGAGGCTTTGTCTCCTTTCCTTTGTTATTGGTGCATTTTGATGACACATTTAACAGTCAGTTACTCTACTAGTTACAGTGGTACTGTTGATTGGTGGGAAACCCAGTAAAATGTAACTCTGTATCGCGTTTTTCCTTAGTGGCATCCTCCAGGCCTGAAAAATGAAGCCAATGTTGAAGCAGTTCCTAAAATGCCCACTTGGGAATGTCTCCAAAAGCAAGTCAGTCCCCATAGACCACCATGTTAAAGCCCTGTTTTTCAGCGGGAGTAAACATGTTTACAGTCTGGTGCAAAAAAAAAAACAGTTTTGGTCTCTGTCAGCTGTATGAGTGAATTTTTAAATAAGTCACCCGTTTAAATTAAAGGCTTGTTTTGCGTAAATATTCCGCTTTGAGTGACAGGTTTGTAACCTCCCAGGTTGCTGGTTGTCTGCCACTCCACCGTTTTGGACCATTTTTGTATTAGCTCAGAGTTTGGCAAAGTCTGGTACAGCCAAGCTGGCATCAGCCAGAGCTTCAAAACCTCTCTCCAGGAATCCTACGGGGGGCATCATGTGGTTTATCCATCTTTATATACAGTCAGTGATTATGTCTGACGGTTCAGATGATTTCAACTTTGTTTGGTGATGTAGAGTAGCCCACCAGTCAGATATAGGAAGGCAGGCTTCTAGGTTGACCTATACTACACTGACTTCTGTATAGAAACCCTAGGATCATAGAAGTAGGATTACATTATTAATCCTTGTTGTAAGCCTCGGCCTACTGCGCGTACTGGCTGCAGTTCTAAGAAAGATGTGCCTCTGTGTTATTGTATGTTATACAAAGAGAGATCAGCAGAATGATTTGTGATTGTTTGTGCATAGCTTAAGCTCTAGATCCCTGCAGTGGGATCATCTCCATTAAATAATACAAACATACTGGCTCTGCAGCTGCCACAATATGAAATCATTTTTAGACTAGATTAGCTAATGTGTGCAGCGGGTGTGTAGTTTGACAAGTTGTCAGAAGTGACAAGAGGAGTAAGCTCTCTGCTTTAGGCTGGAGTAAGTCCTCAAGTTTGGTTTAATTGGCTTTCATTAAAAAAAACTGCAGTTGAGGCAAGGAACTATTTGACAGTTGCGGCAGTAGCTCTTTTTGAATTCTGCTGTGTTTATTTGCCTCATTTCTGCAGGCTGATCTGTAAACTTCGGCCAAAATGCCTCTGAAATGCTTATTTAACTTGGCATCTGCAGATACTTCCAAACCAGCACATTATCACTAACGTGTTTACATTTTTCCGCATCGGTGGAAATCCTTCACATCAGCTCAGAAGAGTTTGGAACTCTGTGTATATGTAGATCAGTGGAGTTGACAGAAAATTGTTCAAAAAAATAAAAAATGGCACAGAGTATGCTAGGGGTCTGAATTTGTAGGGCCACAGTTAGTGGTTTCCCCAGTGATCTAATGTTTGGTGCAGACACACAAATCACCCAGGACGTGAACTGCCTGTCAGTTGGAGCTTTTTGGACCAGCACTGTTGTTGTCATAGTGTTCACCAAAGACTTTTCTTTGCATTTAGATGCATTAAATGGATACTCATCCATCACTGTTGGATATAATTGAAAACTGTGGAGCTGGGGCTTTATCCTGTCTTCCTTTTAAATTCCCCCTTCTCTCTTCCTCTCCACCTGTCTTTTAACACTCTTTCACTTATTGTATATCGGAGAACTAGCAACATTTTACTCCCAGCAATTTAATCTCTTAATACCAACAAGTGCTGAGGTTGTTTTATTTTCATTAGGGCTCACCTGGATTTACTTGGTCTCAGTTCCCACATGCTCACAGCTGTTTCCTTTCACGTGCACTCGTTCCTGACCTTTGAACCCAGTGCCCTGCACGTTCTCAGTCTTAGCAGTGCCTGGTACCTGCACTGTAGCTGTTTTTCTCAGGAGAGACAGAAATGAAAACTGATGCTGGTACTTTTATTAAAAATGGGATACAGGCTGTTCAGTTATCTTTTCCCACGTGACAAGAATCTGGAAAGCCTGCAGCGAAACCTGCCTCGCTCACCATCCGTTAAAAGGGTGAAGGTGTTTTGATGGAGTTTTGTGTTTTCAGTGCCATTTTACAAATGTTGCCATTGAACCCTTTTGATAGTTTTTTTTTTTTTTTTTTTCTCTCTTATGGATACTGGTGTAAAGTGTTGACGGGAGGTGACAATGCATGCACAGAATAGGTGTTCACAGTAACAAGGGCTTTGTTGAATCACCACTAAGAGCTATAATAACCGTTAGTAGGCAGAGATTACAGTTTGCGCATTAAACATTATAACAGATTGTTTCAAACATATCTTTTTTTTTTTTTCCCATAAATTTGTGCTTTTCATGGCTGCCTATGCTTGTTCACAGAGCTTCTTTGTTCATCATTATCTTTCAAAACTTTCACTAAAATGACTGCAGAAGAAGCCAGAATTTAGTTATTGTGTAAACTGCACCGTTTGGTTTTGGGGTATGATACACCGAGGCAAAGTAGGGCTGCCACTGTTGCCACTAGTTCTTCAGTGTGTTAGCCATATCAGCAGCTTGGTTTTCTAACTTTAAACCAGGCTTAAACTACAGGACTGATTGCCACAAATTTTTCTTCAAACATTCATTGACCCCAGAGGATGAAGTCTGACGAATTTAGTCTCAGCAACTGCTGTATGTTCCCCGTGGTGAAGTTCACCAAGTTGTGTTGCTCATCGTCATGAACTGTGGTGCAGGTATTCATGTTCCTGTCAGGATAAACTGTTAACACTTTTGATGCTAAAGTTACCTGTAATTTAGTACCACTGTTAAGCCAAAATTCTGTCAAATACTCTGACTAAATACCTCTAAAACCAGCTGTATGCTGCTTCAGTGCCTTAGCATGCTAACATTCCTGCTAAATACCAGCATTTTAGCTGCAGCCTGGCAGGACCACTGACTGTAGACTTGTTTCAGTGTATGCTCACAACAATGTGCAGAAAGACATCTTGACTGTGTTAAAAGGGATTTATTTTTTTTTGCCATGATGAACAATATTAATCAGTGGTATCCTGTAATTATTCTCTACACAGTTTTAAACTATGTAAAAGCCTTTTCATCAAACGTTTTCATGCAATTTACAAAAGAAATAGCATTTACACCATAAATGCTATTTCTTTTGTAAATTATTTTGTTAAGTATTTTGAACCATCTTTCATCAGTGCCTCCATCAGCCTTTAAAAGCCCTTTTGCTGGTCTCACTTGACAACATGCAGTCTTCCTTTCATATATAGTGTGTGTGTCTTTGTACATGTGCCTGCACGAGTATGTGGTATGCGCTACATCCCAGAGGAGAGAAATGCCAGGAGGATGCATTTCTTGGTAATGCTCATGTTTTTCCGTTCTTGCCGTCCTCAACCCCTCCTTTCGGTCTCTGAAGAAATCTGTGTAAACACTGCTACAGTGTCAAGGTCGGCCAGCAACACACAGAACCTGATAAGACACCATACAGGTATCAGCTGTTCTTTTGGCAGTTACAGTTTTAACACTGTCTCTGCACATTTTCAGGAAAAATATTAGTAACTTGTTGGCAAGATTGAGCCTGTAATGTGCTTTCAGATAGACAGCTGTTGCTTAACTTTTGGAGAGACCGGTTAAACTGTACATTGCTGTTGTCACAGGATGTCATAGTCCACGTGTACATGGTCCTTACTCATTGCCTTGTTATTGTCCAGCCCTTTAAGTTGTTGGGGAGATAAAATATTTACTTTACATGCACCGTACCTCTGACCCAGATACCCTGTTTTGCCTTTTCACTTCAGGGATAGAGCAGATGAAATGGCTCAACTTTAAGTTCACCATAGACTGTTTACGTTTCCTCAGATTTTATGTTTTTCTCAAGAGCTTCAAGTGTTCTCATCTCTAGTGCTATTTATTTTGGAATGTGAAATGGGAGAAAAACTATCTAAATATTCAGTGTTTTTACAGGAACATGATTAATGATGATCAATGTATTGACCCACTTGTCCCTGGAAACTTGTTATGTCTCTGTAGAGCTTCCAGAGAACTGGACGGACACACGGGAGACTATCGTAGAGGGCATGACCTTTAACCTTCGACACCTCGGCATGACACTAGTGGATCAGCCCAAGGGAGAGGAGCTGTCAGCAGCTGCTGTGAAGAGGATTGTCGCCACGGTCAGAGTATCTAATATGATTTGTTTTATTTCAGAATATATTGCCAACTTCGGTAACAATCTTGTTTGAAAATGTTTCCAGTGGTTTTATAGGTGCATGATAGTAAACTATTTATTCAACTTCAAGTGGCCATTAAAGGAACTGCGCTTTTTGACACTTCACACTGGCTTCATTTTTCAGCACTGGAGGTAGCCACTTGGTTTTCACTAGCGTGACTATTGGGTCAATTGTTCCAGTATTTGGGATTTCACCACATTTTACTTGGTACTTTTCATAAATTATTTACAAGGTCCATTACTCTAAAAGTGGACTTACAGTCGTTGCTAGGAGTTTCTGGGAGCCAGGGTTGTAGAGTTTGATTAATGTTTGGTCATTGTATCTACTGATACTGATACACTGATAAATACTAGAGGCTTGTGTTTAACATTATCTGCATTCAGTCATTCATACGGAGTGTACAAGAGATTATTTTGTAAGAAATTAGTTACTGTGAAGGAGAAGAGTGTTTCTTACTTTGCCTAACATTGTCCGCCATCAATGGTATGACGCGGTGTAGTTATAGCATGATACAGCCATACCGTAATTTCTTGATGCAGGACTATTCATTGAAGAATCTTCTGTTTCAAATTCTCTGTGACAGGCTAAAGCCAGTGGGAAGAAGCCTCAGAAGGTTGCTCTCAAGGTTTCTCCTCAGGGAATCGTCTTGTACGACAGCTCGAGCAATAAACTCCTGGAAAACGTCTCCATATACAGGTACGTGTGCAGCACCGCAGGCACATGGCTTAAGTATCCTTTGTGTCCTCCTCTAACCTGTCACCCCTGGCCTGCAGAATATCCTACTGCACGGTGGACAAACTGCATGATAAAGTGTTTGCTTATATTGCTCAAAACACCCTCAATGGGACCCTGGAGTGCCACGCCTACCTCTGCTCCAAAAGGAAAGTGGTGAGTTTAGAGTGACCTTTTTTTAATTTGAAATGAAAGTTAGTCAAACATTTCCCAAACTTACTCTAGTTTTAGGGGGTGCAAGCATGTCTGTGTGGTTGGTCAAATGCTCTATTTTGGCTGTAACTCCCCCTACCTACCACATGCTAAGGGGAAAGCCCTGATAAGCTTTTTGGAACAGCCATCATTTATCCCTTAACTTTTCTCCGTGACACCACAGCTCTTCCTTCACCTCATCCCTCCATCCTTAAATGGAAACCTTAGAAGTCCATATCCTGTCATCTTCCTGTGTGTTGAAAAATGGAAGGGCACTTTTCTTCTCATCTTACCTGCTTCCACTCTCATCTCCTTTTCTTCCAGGATAACATGACAACGATTTACTTCCTTAATTCTCATTCTTAGTGTGGCTATTAAAATACTACTGTTTAATACTTTCTGTCCTGCACTGCTGCTGCTCTTCAGTCCCAGCATGAACAACTTTGCCATCATTCAGATGTATATTGAATATACCAACTCTTATATCCACCATATCTGCCATTTGAAGGCAAAAATCTAGTCCCAGTTAAAGCTAAAACAGCTTTTACTTACCGATTTTCTTTCCTTTCTTTAATTGAAAAGCATTAGTTGTGACTTTGAACCCTCTTACTTTTGTTGGATTTGTGGATGCTTTCTCCAGTTAAGCTACGGTAAATTTAAATGTATTAAATTGTATATTATTATTTTTTAGTGTTGTACAGAAACCAACATTAAGTAGACAGATGAAATTCCTATTCTTTGAGGACCACTTCAGGGAACATCCTTTATTATAGACCAGAACTGTCCTTGGTTAAGATTTACTTTGCATAGCTATCACAATCAGAAAACTCAATGTTTCTTCTGGAGTCACAACACTCTCATGAAAGAGGAGATGTGTTGAGGATGATATTGTAATTAGATGTCACTGAGGTTGGTAAACTCTAATGCACTCTTTCCAGTCATGATCTGTTACAGTGTGTATTGTTCTCTTGTACTTCAGGCTCAGGCAGTGGCTTTGACGGTAGCCCAGGCCTTCACAGTAGCTTTTGAGCTCTGGCAAGTGGCCAAAGAAGGTACGCATGACAGTCTTCTCCCTTCAAGTCCTGGAAATGACACATGCCATCTCCACCTCCCACGTACACATCAAGTCCCGTCTACGTAGGGGTTGTTTCATCAGCGTCTGAAATTGCTTATGTTTGCTCTAAATCGACCTTGATTCACCAAGGATATTGATGTCTGCTGAACAGTTGCACAAAACACGTCTTGACCTGCTTTTGTTTTGTCTCTTCTCTTTTCTAGAGAAAGGGAAGAGAGTGAAATCGGGTTCGGCTGGAGAGGCCAGCAGCAGTTCCCATTCAGAGAGATCGGACAGCTTCGGGAGTCTGAAAGGAACAGGTGAAAAAATACAGATGCAGTGTCTGAAGTGTGTAGAAATTGTAGGAACGTTATTATTGTGTTTTATTTATTTAATTTATTAGATTTATAACAACATATATTCCATACTCAAGGGGTTATTTTAAGGCCCTGAACTTCCATTTTATCTGCACAGAATCTCTTTACAGTTTGTACAAACCTCTGTAAGCCATTGTTTAGCTGCATTTCCACTTCAGGAACTAGGAGCCTTCAGAAGTAGTTTCTACTGCAGGGACCAACATCAAAATCGATATTTTTTTCATCACTCAGGGGACTCATTTGCTTGTAGTAGTAGTTTGAGGAAACCTTTTAGTTCCTTGGAAATAGTTCCTGGGACTAAAAGTTCCAATTACTTAAGTTGGAAATGCAGCTTATGTTACCATCATGTATTACTAATGGATTGGCCTTCCCTTTCCTCCCAACTAGATGTTGCCACAGACAACTTGTTGGACTTTGAGGACAGTGTGAATGTTGTAGTGGAGACCAATGGGAATGTAGAGGAGGATCATCTGGACAACCACAGGCCCTCTGAGACCAATAACAATCCTGCATGGGTATAGTCTATACTCTTTCTCTTTTGGCTTTGGCTCTGTTTTGAACAAGTTGATAAGTGAGATGGTTGCAAATCAGTTTCGTTTAACTGAAGCCCTAATGATTTTAAGGGTGAGATCTGGACACAGTTTATGTTCACAGGTCCTAGAGTATGCCTGAAAATGCTTTGATAGCATTTGAAAATATCATTTCCATTATCATTATATCATTTTCTAGGGTGCATATTAAACCAAGGTGCTTTTTCTTCCAGGAAATAGAAGATGGTTTGGATGAAGCCTTCTCCAGGTGAGATGTTTGTGATGAATATGTTAAATAATGTAAGATTAATTTGAGGTGATTCTCCTTCCTGCTTGTTGGCAGTAAAATGCACTAAACTCTGCCTCTTTGGGTTTACTGTAGTTCATATTTTCAGACAGCTTGGCTTTACAGTGCCACCTACTGATGATTTCTGTGGACTGCCGAACACAAACCCTCCAAAAAACCCTCTCTGATTATGTAGAAATTGAGGAAAAGCAAGGATAATCTACGCAATCAGTGAGAAATAGTTTGACAGCTGAACTTTAAACTGTCCTCAATGTCCTGCTGTGTGTTTGTGTCCCCAGCTGTGCTCTGGGCAGCTATGGTTCACTCCCAGGTAAAGTTGAGCACTACTGTTAACAGCCTCACTTAGTGTGGTAGTCCTGATTACTAACCTAACATCAGCCCATTCCATTCAATCACCGCAAATCCAATAACACTGTTTATAGGCCAGTAATGTCAGTCAGTAGTGTGAAGTAGCTTCCTCTGCCCTTTATAGGCTCCCTGATGTATTCATTGTCAACTAAGTTTAAAGCCTGTAGTATTGAATTTCAGTCAAAATGAAAAGTGTCGTCATCCCCGGAAGTGTTTTTCTCCAATAACATACATAGTTTGTGTTTGTCTGAATGGACCACAGCAAAGGGAATAATGTGTCTCCACAGAGCGGGCTTTGTTGGGTGTTTGTGTTGCTGGTGTGAAAGTGGAGCAGTTGAACTCTGTGGCGGATCAACACCATTTATCCCAGGGTTCAGATGAACTGAATGTCTTGAAGTAATCCTGCTGACCTGCAGCCGGACTCTGTGTACATAGTTTTATTCCTGAGAGAAAAGGATGTTTGCGGCCGGAGGGACCCAAATTAGAACAGATTGAAGTATTAGTTATATAAACCAGTCTGGGAGGCTGAGCTGCAATGAAGGCAGCATTATAATCAGTAGCTGACCTAAAACTAAATGGCAGTGTGAAATGAAGACCTCCTTCTCTGGTTAATACGCTAAAAGAAGGAGGGAATATGGCAAGACTTGGCTGTTATTATACTGCCCAATACTATTAACATGAGCTAGTGAGCTTCTTACCTTTTATCTTATGTTTTATTTTACGCCGTGCAGACTGAGCCAGCAAGGTAATTTCTCCCTCCTTTACAGCTCTCACTCTGAAAATGTTTGCAGAAGTAAAAATCATGAACCAACTTCTGGCTTGTTTATCACAAGCTCTTGTTTGTTTCCAAGAAAAGTTTTGTTTTTTGATTGGAAAACCTCTGCTGGTCTATGGGTAACCATCATATCCAATATTCATCATAAAATCCCCTAAAAATGCCAAAACCCATTACGGAAATAAGTGGAAGTAGTGAGAGACACACTGTTGCTTGTTGGATTACTTGACAGAAAGTAGAAGGATTTCTTTCTTGCCAAGAATTTTATTTATTTATTTAATCTTTTTTCTTCTCTGTCTTCTCAGACTGGCAGTGTCACGTACTAACCCCCAGGTCCTGGACATTGGGGTGACACCCCAAGACTGGTTCACTGAACCTGACTGGGACAGCACCAATGGAAACACTTCCAATGGTTTCAGCCCTTTAGGGAGTGACATCTTGGGCTTCTGACCAGAACTGCATAACATGGAGAGATGACAACTAAGATTAGGAGGAGGAGGAGGAGGGGCTGTCTTCTTATAAGATTAACGTGACAACAGTGGGTATTTAAGATGAGGCTACAGCAAGTCCACAAGGGAATAAGTGTCGACCTGTGAAGTGAGATGAAGTATTTGCCTCTTGTTGTTGCACCCCTCATATGAACAGTTTATTCTCCTTGTGGAAACAGCACATGCTGCTATCCCCACGCACCAAAGCAATAATAACATCCTTTAATGTTACTCCATCTCCTCTGTTACTACACTGCACATATTAGTACTAACGTGTGTTCACCAAATCATCTCCTGTCACCATTTGTTGTGCTTTGTTTACTCAAACACTTCTGGTTCTGTAGTTTGCCGTCATAATCCGAGTCTTTTTGTATGTTTAGTTATAATTTATAGTACATAATTATTTTTTTATGGATGAAGTAGGACTTAATTTGAACTGATGAACAGGCCTTAATAACAGCAGGACAATCAGCAGTGCTCTACCTTCAAGTTACAAAAAAAGAAAACACTAAATGCTAGCTTAAGTTCATCATCAGTGGATTTAATTTCCGAGGAGTTGGCCTTCCTCAGCTTTGAATGCAAACTGAAGATTGTTTTATGTCTGAAAATCTATGTACTTGTCGTATTTATGTGAAATATTCCATTCAAGACATGCAGAAGTGTAACAGTGTTATCTTGAAATTAAGCCCAAACGTGTTCACAGTCCATTGTGGCCACTTCATTGTATAATCCTACCAGCATTGTATAGAATTAAAATATATTCACGAATTCAAAATATTATGTTTGTGTCCTTATTAAGATTATAAAGGATACACTCACACAACTTATTGAGTTCAGTCAGTTCACAAGGTACATCTAGCAGTTTTGGAGCTTTCGGTCTTTTTCATAATCCTTAATTTGAACCATTGGTTAGACCCTTCTGAAGATAACATGAAACTACAGCATGTTTATACCGTGCCTCTTAGCATTTAGCTTACCATCGCATGATGAGCTTTACTGTTGTTGCTAGGCTTTTTGTATTTTTTTGTTTTTATGCTAAGCTATGCTAACAGTGCTAACTGCCAACATTCTGTTGCCAGACACCACAGGACACCCTCAGAAGGCCCATGTCCATTCTCTGATGAGTCACAACTGCTGTGGAGGCACAAGGGAGACCTACACATTATTAGGAAAGTGGTCATAATGTTATGCTTGATTGGTGAATCAATCTTCTTCTTAAAAAAAAAAAAAAAAAAAAACTAGTGGGGGCTGACTGCTGTTAACATAGACACTTGGTTTTAGTTGAATTCAATTCACTTGGAATCAAAGTGAGCTGGTATATCTGATTTAAATGGAGTCGGCCACTGATGTTTCTTGTTTGTGCAAGGTTACTATATATTATATTTCATGAATCTCCTTGCCACGTGCTATTTAATACATGTACTTGCATTATTACATCAGTGGTCTGACTATTTTCCAATCTTTAGTCCCAAGTTTAAGTTTACTACTTAAAGTGAGTGTTCTGATTTGTTTCCCTCAATTACCACTTATAAAATGGTAATATTTGTTTGGATCTTCTTTTATCACCACTGTGGGATAAATGAAGGATGATTTTATGTTATGTGACGTACAGTTTGTGTGTGCCACCAGCAGGGGGCAGCCCTGTACTAGCCGATAAAGTGAAGGCCACACAGTATATTTTCGATGACTGCTATTTGAGTGTTAAACGCTATCCGATGCTGGTCACATCACCAGCTCTGGACCAAGACATTAATTTGTAGTCTCGCGCTGCCAGACGATGATGTTACAACATGTCTAATTTTGTCTAATAAGCCCGTCCTCTTCCTCCTCTGTTGTCCTGAATTCAAAGTGACAGCGTAGGTCAATAAATGCAACTTTATTAGCTCCAAGAGATTTGTCATAAGCAAGAGAGGATGCTTTTTGTCAGACTGATCTATAAACCACCAGCATGAGGGCAGGAAGGCAGCAGACGAGGACGCTGGGACTAAGCCTCGGCCTGTCTGGCTTCTTCCTCACAGACATGAACACACATGCACACACGTTCCATGCCACGTTCTGTATTCAACCGATGGTTGTGAACACGACTCTGGAGGGCTGAAAGTCACGCGGTCTCCCCTCTTTCTGTCTCTAACAGGCTCTGGCTCAGTGAAGCGGGGGCTTTTTTACAATTCGTCCCGACAAGCTTACTTAACCACCTGCATTATTTAACAGTCTTTCCTCAAAGGGAGCTCCAACTCTCCGTCTCCACTCTGTGTAAGTTTAATGAAGGCATGCACGGTGGGGAAACAGCCAGATTCTGTCAGAAAAGGTACAGATACTATAGGCCTGCATACACCACGGCTAAAAGGCAGTAAGGGCCGCTAAGTCTTTGGGCAGCAAGGTCAAGTGGCAGAGGTTGGAAAAATAAAAAAAGGCTAAATTCGGATTTTGAATTCGCTGCCTTTTTGTGTTGGTAGAATTTTTCTCACCGACCACTCCGAAAACCTGTTAAAGGAAGCGCTTATGTAACAATCAGACACCTTAAGTGTGCTCTGATAAAGTCTTTTCTGCAAACCCCAAGTGCATTTTCGAATGATTACAAGGAAAACTCATTTCCTCCAAAATAGTATTCCTTCTAATCTAAGGCAGACAGGACTAGGACATCTGTCTATAATGAAAGGAATTGTTAAACACTTTGGGAAATACCATAGTTAGTATTATGTCTGTGAAGGTTCCCCGTCATCCAGGTCAAACAAGCGGAAACAAGCGCAACCGACCTGTCAGGTTTCTTGAAGACGTTTCACTACTTATCCTGTAGCTTCTTCAGTTCTAAAGGACTAGTGGGGAGTTGAGGTTTAAATAGGAACATAACTAGGGTCTGTTAATAACATATGTGAGTTTCAGGTGGGCAACTCCCACAGTTGTTCCTATTTCAATCCCAACTTCCCATCACTTGTGTAGAAGAAGCTACTTGAGTGAGAGACGGGAACGTCTTCAAGAAACTCTACAAGTCCAGTTGCCTTTGTTTCAGCTAGTGTTTTGGACAGTATTGTCCACTGAAAACTGGGAAGCAGCTGCCCAGGCTTCGTACAAAGTTTTAACTAAAAAAGCGTGTTCGGTTCCAAACCCAACAAGCTGTAAGGCTTAGCACGCTTCACCCCAGCCTGCCACACGTCCCCAAGCGAGCGCCTGCCGCTCGTCTCCAACTACCTGCCACACACAGCTCATGCAGAACCTGACGCACATCTAAAAAATCCTGCGACAGCAACCCCTGCACAGACTGCCAGTGTTCTGAAAAAAATAGTTAGACTTGGGCTTATTCACTTTAGCCTAGCTGGAATGGTAGCTGGAGCCAACAGTTAGCATAGCCTAGCATAACGTCTCAAAACAGCTAGCCTGTGTGTAAAGGTGGCAAAATCCAAGTATGAGCGCCTCTAACGCTCACTACGCTGCATCTTTGACTAAGTCTAAGGAGTCTGTTTGGCGGTGACTTCAGCAACTTTAAACCTTAAGCCACGACATAAACATGTTAATGCATCAGATTTAGAAGTGGCAGTAAGTAGCTGTGTGTTGTTGTTTTTTCTTCTTTTAGGATGAAGTGTGGCTAGCACTTGCCCTCAAGCAGCTTTCAGTCTGTAAGCTAGGGAAATAAAACCGTGGCACACAAACAGGAGGAATTGTTGTGCTGAACTTGTCATGTAACTCTCTAAAATATCTAACTATTTATTTATTAACTGGGAAACTGTTTGTTTTTGTTCTTGTCCTACATAGCTAACATACATCAGGGCAAAAAACATTGTACACGGAGAAAACCGCGGTCAGCACGAGCATCAAGCAAACACCGACGTGGATGAAACTTTCTGGCTCTCCCTCAACAACAAAATCTCATGGGTAAACAGACATTGCAGCGGTCAAACAGGGTGTACGGTGGTTATGTCATAAACACAACTTCGCTGGTGTGAGCTCGGTGTTATTCTGCAGCTGAGACGAGCACTGCAGTAAAACTAGCTCAGCGTCGACATTCTGACAGAATAATCCACAGCTTCGGATTTCAAGAAAATGTATCGATCTACAGTGTCCGAGATCTGTGCTTTTCTTAATCCACATATCTAATGAATTTAGAGACATTCATTTTGCATTTCTCCTCTGTATGGACAGTCGGATAGCGTCTGTGAGTGGATAAAAGCTTGGAATAGTGTGTGTGTGTGTGCACTTTCATGTCCTTGTCTTCAGTTCTAACACCCACGTCACATCAGGCAGACACCATCCAAGCCTCCTGCCATCCAAGGCAAGAAACCAACAGAAGTATTTGCATCATTAGGCTCCATCAGCCCCCTCTGACAATCTGTGCAGTCATCGTCTGCCTCTGCTGTTTACCTCATTCATTATAAGGCAAATATCACCATTTTATTTGACACAGCGCCATTAGCCTGTGTGTGTATGCGGGCCAAAGTACGTGAACACCTGCAGTCGTACACTCTCTGGAGCCCCAGTCTAATTTATGTTTTCGGTTCCACAGGATGCCCAGGATTGGTGTAGTAGAGAGTGTGTGTGTGTGTGTGTGCGTTTTAGCGGGTTGTTATATTGATGCACGGCGGCTGCAGATCCAGCCTCATAAACCAGCCTTGAGTTTGAAGGCCTGGGCCACATCCATTGCAATCTAACCTTGTCACGCCCCATATGCCGGAGGCTAACTTTGGCCACCCACACCCTTCATTAGCATTCAGAGGCACAGCATCTGTTCTCACCGAGCACTGAAGTGATGTGACGTGCTGCGCCGACGCCGGTCTTTCATTACGGTCACATCCAGGCCTGCGTCAAGTGTCACCTGCTTTATAGGAACCATTTTAATCTGACATTTTTAAAAGATTTATAGTTTAATTGAGACATCTCATAAAATGTCACATTTTTCCCAGAGCCACAGCGCCAGGGATTATATCCTCCTGAGCAGGGAGAGCAACTGGCCAGGAGCTTCTGACCTTTTTAGACTTTTAACTATTTTACAGGCGTAATTTGGTTTGCAAAACGTCATTACAACCAAGGCTCAGTCTGGTCAAAAAATGTAGCTTTAATACCTTTATTATCACAGATATATTTCTGTGTTTGATGAGATTTTGCAAACTGATGTGATATACAGAAAAGCTCGGATCAGGTGCAGGGACTGCTAGCAGTTATTTACGTATGTTACATTGGTACGCAGTAGTAGTAGACAGTAGAAGCTGGGTTTTAAGAAAAAAAAAGAATGGAAAGAGCACACTCTATGCAACCGCTCAGCGGGGCTGTTAATCTGTCTCTTTTCAGAAGGAAACAAGGCGTGCACTTAAAATGTTAGATATTTGAATTCAACATTAACGTTGAGTGCACAGTCATTTGTTTTGACATTTATCATATTCTGCCTACAGACTATTACAAATATCTTACTATTTTTTAGATTTATTTATCATGTTGCCAGCATCTGCTAATGTAAGGCTTGATTAATGGCTTTGTTTCTTTCTGAAATAGATCAGCTTTGTTTTTTTGGTTCCAATTAATACAATCAAGGCTGGTCACTGGCTACTCAGCCGGTCCCCTGAGATTCTCATTTCAAGATACCCTTTTTACACCACTTTATGTGCATTAGATGGAGGAGAGATCGGGAGGAATCAGTGTTGAATAAGTGCATTTTTCATTGCAAAGCCCCTTTAGGAAACAGACTGCAAAAATGTCTCCATTTTTCTTTTTATCCTGCAGTTAATTTCATGCTGTATAACTTGTATAATAAAAATGTTAAGGATGTAAAGAGCTTAGGGATAGTTAGGGTTACACAAACATAGGGTTGAAGTTTGGATGATTTTTAAACATTTCAGGGGCTGAATTGGCTTTGTGAGCGCAGGAACAATGTCAGTTAAGCAGCAGTCATCAAACAGATGATATTTAATGAAGGTTTATGTGCCTTTTTAAGATATTTGTAATGCTGCTTTGAAAGGTGCTATAGAAATAAAAATTATTATTATTATTGTATGAGCATAGGGTTAACTGGTTGGTAAGAGGGGCCACAGAATGATGAGGGATGGTGTATTCAAGCTGCTTAAGAGTTTAAAGAGGCAAAGAAAAGGTTTTCATTTAACTAACTGAAACTAAAAGTCACTATCTACTGCCTAATCAAGTAATAAATATGACAATTGTGTCCTTTGATAAAATAATAATATAAAAATAGTTTGATCAGCAGTATTCCTAACGGGGTGTCTGTCTTCCTAACAAGTTAGCGACGTGCGATCCGACGCCCAGAAGTTAATTTTAACCAGAGACAGCATCCATTGCATTTCGGACGGAGAAGTGAGGTTCAAAAACATGCCTGCAATGACCATTTGTTGCCATAGGTGTCGCCAAAGAGAAGGAAGCAGAGAGTTCCACTTTTTTTGGTGCTTTTTTTGTCGAACCAACACCTTAAAACCAAAGGAATTTCAATTTACCTGAGCAACAGTTCAGTCTTAAAACTTAAAAAGCAGCAGTTTACTAACTAGTCCAACCGCTTTAACAAAGCGTGGTTGATGAACATCAGGTGATATGATTGAAAAGACAACTGGTAATGATACATCGACAACAATGCAATACAACTGAAGGCTGTATAAGAGCTTGCTGTTGTTTCTCAACTGATATTCATTTATAGTAAAGACAAGGAGACAATCTTTACATTTGAGAAACTGGAACCAATCCTGTTTGACTTATTCATTGCTGAAGTGCGTCAGTCAAGAAGACACATAAATGGTGCATTGAAAATATTTTATTTCTTTTGTGTTTATACATAATTAGACGTTTATATTTCCATAGAAATAGTATATATGTATACCATGGGTGTGAACAATAGCAGAGTCATGCTAGCCCTCATGAACAGGTTTTATCCCATGAACATCAAGATGGTTCAACACAGACGTCGTGATCGTACATAAAACACTGACTCCATTATTCTGCTGTAAATCCATGCTTCTTGGTTATTTGCTTTGACATAAAGTACAAATATATGCCATAAGTAAACGGCCCTATTCTTTACTACGCTATGTAGGGCCTGGGGGGGGATTACTCAAGGTTCTCGACATTCGCTCCTCTGATCATATACAGTACAGGTGAACCACTGGGAAGGAAGGGGACAACTTCTTGGTTTCGGGTTCGGTTGGGGCATGAAGACAAGGAGGAGGTTAGTTAAAGGCCAGGGTTACTGAGAAGCTCATAGTGTTACAGTATGTTGGGAATAATTGCACTACTGGGATATTTATCAAGTTAACATGACTTACGTCTCCTGCTGCAAATACAGTATAACGTGTTACCACAACCTCCGAGGACACCAAGGGGGGCAATGACTGCAAACCAGATGTGGTCCGGTATGATCAGAACCTCAGTTCTTTTGCTGAAATAGTTTCTCTTCTTCTAATGATGATGCACTTCAAGTTCAAATTCTGACTCATTTCATTCCCATCCAACATTCATTCATCCAATAGCCCTGGTAAAATTCAAGCACTGAGCATCAAGCTTTGACACTGAAAACCCCACTGGGTGCAATGATCTTCCCTGCCCCTCTGTGTCCGTCACTCACGTTACTCCCATTGATTCTCTGACTCATCTACCCCTTTGTCTCTTTCTCTCTCTCTGTCTGTCTTTACGTCTCTCTCCCAGTCTTGGGCTCCACATTTGCACGTGCCTCATCGGATGTTCACCTTGAGCAGCTGTTCAGTCGCCTCCTGCAGCCTCAGATAGACAGAGACTGAGCTGTCTGGGCCAGACCTGCCTTCTGCTGCCCACCCCCACCCCCTCCCCAGTGTGTCAGTTTGGACCGCAGCCAGCCAGAGAATGGACTTGGTGGATGAGTGAGTGTTTAAGTGTGCGTGTATGTGCACTAGGATTAGACCGATATAGGAAAATTACCACTCCGGGCTCAATTGTATTACAGTCACTAAGCACATTTGCACTTTTATCGCCCTCTGCATCAGATTAACATTCGGTGATCAGGCTGATTTACCACCACGGGCACAGTTTAATGGCAAAGTTCACTTTTGTAGATTTGTGTGACAGGAAAGACAGTTTCTGCAGTGTTTGCTGCCTTTGATCACGAGATAAAGAACAAATCTGTCCTGATTTCTAAGGGCAAAAGAGAATGTATTAGTGTATTGTGAGCCAGCAGCTAAAGTGCAACAGAAATCATGCTCCAAATAAACAGTTCATCTTCAGCACAAAAGATGAGCTGCATGATAAGCTGACTGAAAAGCCATTTCGCTTAGCTGGGAAAATTTTGATCTGAAAAACAATTAGAAGCGGCTCTGTGAGGATCATGTTTGTTCCCAGGTATTAGCTAGTTGGCTGGAAAGGAGATATTTTCATTCTTAATCCTGCCCTCAAAGCTCAACGGTTACTCCAAACAGAAGCACCAACGGGACACCAGACCTATTCAAAATCAGAAATGTGTGCAGTGGAGTCTGGCTAGCCTAGCTTAGGGCACATACATACATTCTAGTATCATTCAAACCTGACTTAACTTGATGCAGCCGGACTCAAATTCTGAATCCCAGATTCTACTTTGCTTATGGGGCGTGTTTCAAACGATACAGGAAAAAATAGATGCAATGGATGCAACTGGATGGTCCCACAACCAATCAGAGAAACAAATTAGATGAAGTATGGTTCTCGATAAATGTTTTAATTGCTGTCAACTGCTCTTCCTTTAAAATTATTTTGCTATCATCAGTATCGAAAGGGGAACTTAAATGTATCGCTTTTTGCATGGCAGCCATTTTGTTGTTACCAAGTTCAACTCACTGGTGCCCAGCTGACATGAATGACTACACTGTTGTACACTGTTTCTATTCTGTACATCACCACATAAAGCAAACAATTTGACTGGCCCGGCAGATCTTTCGTCGGACATAGCGGATTCAGAATGGAGCGACTCCAAACTAAAATACAGTCACTAAAATCTTGCAGGCAGGGGGAACTTTGGGCCACAATTGTATTGTGTTGTCATGACAGCATCTGCCCAACAGGTATCTGATCGTTGTCCTGTCCTCTCCACAGGAAATGTGGATAAAAACAGCACAGAAAATGGAAAATAAGGGGCGGGACGATTTAAAAATACTTCAGAATTAGCTGAGTGAATCACCAACCAGCCCGACGTTAGAATATAGCAGAAGTGGACTCACTCAGACACTACCAGCTACAGTCCCAGTGGAAAAACCTTGACATTCACTTCCACTGTGTCTATAATGCTAGACATGCTTGTCCTTTAACTCTGCTCTGTTCTAAAGTTTTGGTCAAGATGTCCCACTGCTGTCATAGCCTCAAGTATCACATTATTTTTTTATTTTTAGCAATTCAATGTTTAGCATTTTAATACGGGGAAAAAAATTTTTTTTCACTCAGTTTGAGTTAGTAGACCACCACAACACTGGAGGTACTCCCTATATAGCCTGCGGTTCGATGACTTTTTCACTTTCGTCCTATATGGAGCAGTAACAAACTACCATCAAGGTGAAAAGCAGTGTTTCACAACCTTGTGTGACTGAAACTGTGGCTGATTAACTCACCATCTGTCAAGTCACGGTGTCCCACAGCACACCTCTACATCGCGAGGTGAGAAATTAAACCACACAAGGCCAGCAAAGACACAATTTACAACCGGTGTTCATTTTTCCTTTTTCATGTTTGTCAAGTGTTCACCCCTACCAATACTGTCCTCAGGTGAACCCTGTGAGCCAGATGCTAAAGTTGGCTGAACATCATTGCTAGGCAACTGTCCATATCCGCAAGCTACAGAAGCTAATAATTAGCATGCTAACAGATATGTAGGAAATGCAAAGACAAACGGGAGACTACCTTTTGAAATTCTCAGTAAGTTTTAACACATTAGCTCCTCAATTGCCAAAAGTTGTAGACAAGAGCAGTTTCTCGTTTCTTATCTGGGACTGTTAATTTTGCAAGAAAGAAAAAAAAAACTGTGGTTGTCCTATTACGTAGGCTATAGCTATAAAGCTACTTTAGCTAACCAAACAAAAGACCACTAGTTGATGATTTGTGGGACATTACAGAGGTCCTTGCAGTGAAGTGTCACGCTTGATAATGCTGGTATGATAGCAGTATTAGGAAAAATGGAAGACTTAGCTGTCATTTCACTGTTCATCTGTACTTCGTTGTTCATATTTTCAGTATGACAAAGACAATTTTACAGTAGGATGAGGACTAACTGATATGCTTGGCTCTGTCTCATGTTTTTTGTATGGGAAAATATTAGTTGTTCATGTGCTGGTCTGAAACTGATATCCAAACACGCTAACACATACTATAATCCATTTCTTACACTTTTGCTGTTGGTTTTCCACTTTTTCAAAATCCCAAATACTGCTGCTACTGCACTGAGAACCTAAATGTGCTTATAGAGTAAAAAGTGCTTCTTTTTCCTATCACCCCTTTCCACTGACTTCTCATATTTCACTGATTCTCTCATTTTCCTCCTCCTTCCAGTCTATTTCTCCTTACTTGTTTACAGAGTAAAACGTCCATCCCAGCCAGTCGCAGGCGAGAAAGTGATAAATGAGCGAGGGATGGGCGGCGGGCCGGAGCCGAATAAGAGAGCGGAGACCCGGTGCGAAGAGGGAGAAAGTGGCTAACGGGAGTCTGAGAGTGGATATAATGAGAATCAGGGGAGAGATGCAGGGGGAGAGGAGGGAGGACAAGACCGGTGAAGGGGAGGAACGAGTGATATGAGGAAGAGGACATTGCGACAGGAGGACAGAAAGTGAGGGCGAAGTCATAAATGGGGGAATGAAGGCGGATGAGGGTGGTTGGAGATAGAGGGGGGGAAATAGAGGCTGATAAAGGCAGGAGAGGGTGAAATATGGCTGGCAGGGTGAGGGTGAGGTGTGATCGCAGAATTGACGATTGAGAAAGTAATGGCTGTCTCTCCCAGACTGTATTTAAATCAAGCACCAGTGTCCCTGTATATGTCTGGATGTGTGTGTTGCTGATTAGCAGTCATCTCAGCCAGCGAGGCATTCAGACATTCACTCATTATCTCTAATAAGGGTGCAACTCGTCAGAGTTCGGCTTTGCAGCATTTTTCTGTCTGACTTTTTGAGTGAGTGTATCCAGTATCCAGGGGTCAGGGTCTAATATATTTACAACTGTGCAGATAGAAAACATAATTAGAGAGGAAACTATAAAGATGATAATGAAGCCTTATCTTCAGCTGCATAATTCTGACGGGACCCTTTGCTCCTTCACATAAAACCCGCAATGAAGTAGTAACTGAATAAGCCAGAAGGTTATGCATACGCAGGCCAGGACTTCTCCTTTAATAATAATAGGCTGTCCAAATGTGTTTAAGATCTGGGGCTGCAAGTGATAATGTTTTCCTACTTTTTTAAAAAATAAAATAAGGCTGTTGCTATTCTTTATTTCTCTTGTCAGGAAGTTCCAAAAAAGACTAAAACCAGCAATCCATCCCCTAATCTGTCTGTACCTATTGTCCTGGTGAAGACACACACCTTTCATAACAGCACACTTCCAGTTTCTACAGTTAGGCACTGTAGTGTTTTAGCCCGGTGTAGCCAGACTCAATTCTTTTCAGAATATGAGTCCGGTAACATGTCATTTGGATTTCCTTATGGGATGTGTTTCAACTGATATAGAAAAAACAAAAAGTGGATAGTCCTACATACAATCAGAGTCATTTTGTTATAAACAAATGAAACTCCATGGCACTCAAATGACGTATGCGACTGTATCCATATTACTCTTCTGTCCATCACCACATAAAGCTCATATGAGCTTTGAAATCGTTGCCAGAGCGTAATCAGTTCCCAATGGAGTGGCTCCAGACAAATTTTCCGCCACAAAATGTTTGCAGGCAGTGGAAGGCTTCCAGGCTAGGAGTTCACTCAACAAATGTGACTCAATCAGGAAGAAGTAGTGCAGTCATTTGGGACTTTCTTTCAGCTGTGGATGAATGCACACTTGGTGGACTAGCTTTTACAGTTGCAGGATGCTCTGAGGTTGACTGCAGCTAATTAAAAAATGTTTAAAAAATTGTTTTTAGCCTATTTAACTGTGAAGCTTAGCGGTACATAGGAATACATATCACAGGAGCTGGCTGCACAATACAATATGTGTTATTAGGATGGGTAAATCATTGGTTTTGGTCTTTGGAATTATTAATAAACTAATATAAAATGCCATCATCTGTTGGTCATCTTGACAAGAATTACATGATGCTTAAGCATTACAGATAATCCTTGTGGAGTTGGACCAACTGAAATGAAACGTGGACTACAATCATGTCAGTAATAAATTTAGTCTTAGCTGTGGGGTTATTTCATACTGTATAACGGCCAATTTTAGACACACGTTTAAGGGTTCAGCTCTACATACTGCTGTGCAATGTACTGTTTTCATTTATTTGCTTCACTGAGATACTTTTGTTTTCTAACTGAAGGCATGCAATGACTGGTTTTATTTTATTTATTTTTTCTTTCCCATGATTTGCGTGTAGCTGCAAAGGGATTCAGGGAGAAAACGAATTTCGAAACATAGCAGAGTGCATCGTCTCGGGGCTTCTCCTTGCTGGCATCCCCGTTGGTCTCCATCCAAACCGCAATGGAAGCCCAGCCAAACTTTGCCCAGTGTATACATTACATTAGGAACGACGCCCCGCATCTCTCCATCCATATTCCCATCACATCCTGCTGCAGAACACAGATGGCATATGGTGCTGAATGTGCAGCCATGAACACTAAACCTCAATACAAACCTAAATCACTCACTTTGCACTCATGCCACCCTTCTAAATGTTTGACGCTGATGATAACGTTTAGATTTTAAAGCAAGCAGTTGTTGGTATATTTAGGTTTGGATGAGAGATTACCTGGTTAATCCTGAATTTTTAACATTGCTGTGTTCTGTCATTGTCGCCGCCCCATAAGACATGTCAGATGTTATCCACAAAGTGACGAGGGAGTTAAGGTTCAGCTTCAAACTGATGCATCATTTAACTGATGACAAAGAGAGACAGAACGGCAGGAGAAAAAACGTGCAATACTTCTGAACCGACAATAAAATCATACCGTAATCAAGACTGGGATCGTAAGGGCTCAAACAATCACAACAGGAGGAGCACCAAACAGCGATGTGCTTATTAGAGAGACACCGACACAGAAAGACAAGGGGAGAGATGAGCTGCTACACAGAGGGCTCTTATAAACACAGAAAGGAGGTAATGGTAGATGGATAGAAAAAGAGAAAGTCCTTAGTTTAAAACAGAGCTCAACCTGTTTTGTTGTGTGCTGACTGGTGCTTGGACCAGCTATTCTTGTGTGGCAGCTCTGACCTCTGACCAAGTGATGCAAACCTGAAGTTGGCGTTCGCGTTTGGCGGTCCGCTCCTGGGATTCGGTGCCACTGATGAGGACTATCGTATGAAACGAGCAGTTCTCGTCGAGAAGAAAGTGACTGACAGCCATCTTGTGTCTTGTGTATGCATCGGCTGCAAGTGGGATACAGTCCCATTTTGGTCGCAACAAAGGTGAATGCAGTCTGACTGCGTTTGCAGCCTCCGATTTTGCAGGTTCAAGTTCGTGTCTGCTGTATTTGAAGTTTCCCATTGTGTCAAGAAGAGTTTCTATAATGGTTTGTCTGTTCTTCAGTGTGTTTTTCTGAGAATGGCTTTCTGTTGTTCTCAGGATCTGAAAGAAACAAGGTTATTGTAGTTTAAGACAGACAGAACGCAGTGATAGTTCAGACATTGTAAGAACTGAAAGGAAAATATCCAAAATGATTGTTGTTATAGCTTTTGCTACACGCTTACTAAGCCCCCATAGCTACTGGTGCCACATCTCTCAAGCCTTTCCATCGTGGCTCTGCAGAAACTGCAGTTTACAATGAGAATTGCGACAACTCCAAATTCAGCCTAACCACTGAGACAATGGGCCCAGACAGTGGTACACAAACGCTGGTTCCCTTCCAGGTGATGTTTCTGTTGTCTGCTGAACTGACAAAGTGACGTGACTGAAATGACAACTAGCAGATTGTATCAACTGCGGTGAGCTAATTGGACCGTGAGTCGCCTGAAGACTCCATCTGCCACCGCCTTTTCTCACGTTAAAATGACGGATCCTTAAAAAGCACTTCATAGAGACAGACAGGAGATGCGCACTGTCACTGAGGCAAAAACTGTTTGCATCCTCACCAGCCAATGAGCCTCACAAGGAATAACTAATGCTCGCATCACTCTAAAGTACTGTCATCTGCAACCCTACAAATGAAATAGCACTAAATTACCGCTGCAGATCGTTAGCTAGTTAGCCAGGCATGCTACAGAAAACAAACATATAGTACAATATTTATACTTTTGCGGTTGTACTTGTATTTTTTGTAATTAATGAAGACAAAAAAAAAAATCTAAACTCTCCAAGCAACATTTCAGCATGTTGAGAAACCAAAGCTGACAGGCCTAATGTGCTCCTTTATGTTTCCAGCTATGACTAGACATAGTTCAGGGGGTCAAGAATCAAAAACGAACAAATTCGGAACATAACTTATGGAGTGAAATTAGTTTCAAAATGGTCACAAATGCGTGTTCCGTGATCCACAAGTGAAAAAGGAGATTCGCAAATGCGTACGATGATTTGTGTGTGAATCTGAGCGCTCCCAAATGCCTACGCTAATTCACATGCAACTACCAAGCCATTTGAACATGCGCCAAATAATATCACAAATGCACACATAGCATTCTGAATAAGTATTACTTTATGCACATTGCAAGTTCACTAATCTGATGGTTCGACTTCTCAAAGCTCAGCGTTTTCACTTTCAATAGGCTTAGGACTGTCTGAGCGTGCACATTGGCAGATACCCACAGATCAGGCTGTGCACACACGTGGCGTTTTGAGACTGTTTCCACGCTGCTCAGATCAACACAGATTCAGAAATGCAAGGTGCGTTTATGTGTCACGGGGAAATTGGGAAATCTGGGCTTTGGATGGAGTGAGACATATCATTCCTGTCTTTACTGACATAACTCGTCACTCCTCATTTACTACCAACATTGAACTGAACAGAGTTGAGGTCCTCGTCTGCACTGAGAAGGGAGATCAGTGAAAATCTGAACATCTCTGGACTCACTTGTGGATCATGGAACACACATTTGTGAATACTGTTAGACTAATTTAACTCAGAGTATAGCGATCTGAGAGAAAACTGTTTGAATTTATGAACTGGTTACTTAGCTTGGTAACCAACAGAAGAAAACAGAACAAGCATGTCTCTTAGGAATGAGGTTGCAAGACGGTAGTCAGCAATGACTTCCTGTTTCTCACCTGTCCTGAGGATTGAGGAGTAGAGTTATTGCAGAAGGCGATGCAGGGCTGGGTTTTAGACATTGCTGCGCAGTAACCCCCCCTGTGGGTGCTCAGGAGTACTGCACTCCGAGGAGTTCTTGGCTTTGTCCTTGTTGTTGTTGGGCTCGTTGTCTTTTATGATGTCGTACTGGCGACAAAACAGGGCGATCACCCCTGAGGGACGGAGGGACATGAGAATTATTTGTTACGATAACAACATTCTGGCTGCCGCTTCATAACATCAGACCCTGGCTCCAAACTCGCAAGATGGTGCCGCCCGTATCCCCGGGAAAATAGCTCCAGTTTGGCCAATGCAAGGAAGTGGGGACGCTTTGTCCATATTTATATATCTATATCTATGGTAACACCACATATCAGGGGGACGAGGGTTGAGCTTTACCTCATTCAGCATTCAGTTCAGATTTTCTTACATTTTATATCACAATTAGGTGTCTCAACTATATATATATAATTTATTTTGGGTTTCCACTTTCAGCCACAATCAAGTAATTAGAGCTACTACCCTGTAATGGTTTGTTGTTCATCTCTCTAGATAATGCCTGAATAGCTTGAAACGTTGACACAGAGCAGCACATTCCTTTCATCGGCTTGAAGAGGTGTCGATACATACTTCTGATGTGTCAATAAAGCCGATGAAATTGGGCCGAGAGCAACGGAGACTTGAGCAGTGGGAACTGATCAGATGGAGATACGAAACTTGATGTAGAGATAGCCACGTGGAGGCTGCCTTCAGTTACAGAGATTAAAAACATGGCAGAGGAGTTCCAGATGTGAAGGCAGATAGAGCAAGGGGGAAGGAAGGGGAAAGGGAATAATTCATGATGGTGGAGGAGCATGTGGAGGCTTGAATCCGTGCCCGAGCGGGCTTCAGCTGTTCTGCTTATGTCAGCCTCCACTCATCTGATCACTGCCATACCAAAGGCTGAGATGGGATATCTCACTGTGATATCCCCCAGCACACCCCACAGGCCCAATTAAAAGCTGTAAAACACAATTCGCCTCCTTCACTTTCGGTTGTTTTTTCACCATCCTGCCCTCCTTTTTCCCCTTCTCAATGCTCGATTAGCTCAGTTTTTCACTCTTCTCTCTCACTGCTCAGTCTCCAACTTTCTTTGAATATTCCTCTGCTTCTCCCTCAGCTTCTCGTCCTCTCATGGGTAATTGCCGATGGATATCTAGGCCCATTAGCCTACTGTATGTACCATATACAGTATTTGGGCCACATTTGTGTGGAGTGTGTGAAGTGGGTTATTTATAGCTGAGCGCATCTGTAAAACACTGCTGAGATGCACAAAATGATAACTACATCATGACTGGAAGGCTCAAATAACAGGCAACCATATTCCTGCAGTTTGAAATATAACAGCGTTTCTGCATCAGGTAAGAAGTAAATCGAAAAGCTGTTCGATGTTTGTCTAGTTTTTGACTGATGCATACTTAAAGACTTAACTGTGTGCATATAAACCAACCAATCACGCATAACATTATGACCACTGACAAGTGAAGTACATAACATTGACCATCTTGTGACAATCCTATGTTCTGCTGGGACACCTTTGGACCTGGCATTCATGTGGATGTTACTTAGACATGTAGCACCCATCTAGACCAGACCAGGCACCCCCACCCCATAGCAATGACACTCCTTGATGGCAGCAGCCATCCCCAGCAGGATGCAGCCTGACACAGACACACACACAAAAATGGTTTAGGAACAACTAAAAACATGAAGAACAGCACAAGGTGTTGACCTGGCCTCCAAATTCACTAGATCCCAGACTGATCAAGTATCTGTGGGATGATCCACAGAGGCCCCTCCCCTCAACCCCTAGGACCCAAAGGCCCCCACTAACATTCTCTATTAGAAAGGTGGTCATAAGGTTATGCTTGATCGGTGTACAGCATTAATACCTAATGTTCTTTTATATTGATTTGTTAAAGCTCAGCAGCAACATGCTTCTAGGTCCATCATTCAGGTACACAATTCAAATATCTCAAAGACTATTTTACAGATTTGCATGAAATTTTGTCAAGATATTCACCCCCTTACGGATGATTAATCCTTAACTTTTCCTGTAACTCCACCAGATAATCAAAGTTTCCAGCGATTCTATGAAATCCATCAACATTTACATCCTGATTGCAACAAATTTCTGTACAGGTATTCGTGGTTTCATGATGATGTATCCTAAAAACGTCTGAGATGCCCCTATTTTTTTCCTTATAGCATCGTGATGAAGCTGATTGTGACATTGTGGGGGATGTAGTTTGTGGTGCTGTTAAACTGGATTGAAACAAACCCTAAAGTGTTTCAGTTATTTAGTTTAGCTCACTGACTAAAATGGAGTTAAAGTAATAGTCCAATAGTACAACAAACTGCAAACTTCCAAAATAAAAACACAGCTATATCAGCAGCCCTCTTAGTTATTTGAAACAAATGCTGAATACCAGAACCTACACAAAGCTAAATGTTGGTGCAGTTATATCACAATGCATTTTTTTTACCTAGAATACCTAAATAACTGGCAAGTGAGTGTATAACATACAGTACATGTAACTATGTATAACTTATGGACACATGCAAAAGAAAAGACAGTGTGGTTTCAATGTACAAGATTACAGTTACTCTCTTTTGATGAGAGTCCAGAGCTGAGAGCTGGATTTGATGTGTTGTGATCATCCAAAATGCACACTCCTTACATCACCCCACGGCCCTGCAGGCAACAAAGCACTCTTCATGGAGAGATGGCACTGCTGCCAGTGTGTTTATCCCTTAACAGGAACTCAGCCAGAGAGCTTATTTGCCCCAAAGTCGGTGGATTCTTGTCAGGTCTGCGGTGATAAATGTGTGTTGCCGAAAAGGAATATTACCTGCCCACATGATGAGCACCACTACAATGATGATGAGTTCTCCAGCCCTCAGCTGGGCGGCCTGACCAACCTCCTCCATCATCACCTCGTCTGGAGAGAGAATGCACACACACAGACACAGAGTCAACAAAGCGCCGCCGAGGACACTGCGATTCATTGTCCCAGAGAGCAAAAGTGAAATTGCCATCACTCTGAAACTCTGCAGGGAAAGATAAAAGAATCAAACAGGGTGCCAAGAGTGCAGGGAAGCTGAGAGGTGTAAATTCTCCAACCTGGTCAGTGTAATTAAAGCTAAGTGAGAGCAGAGGTCCACTGAGACGTAGAGAGCTGGATCTCTACCTGATCGCTCACAGAGTTTCTCTCGCTGACAACACTCTGGCAGCCGCGGCGTTAATACCAATCAGGGGTAAAGGTTTGAACGCAGGCTGGACTACAACCTCTCATTGTGAGTCACCAACAGAAGGCCTTGTGCTGCCAACCATATCCCCCTGGTCAAACTGGCTAGCTATCCCCTTAGCTTAGCATATTACAGATAAAGAAAAGCCAAAACGCAGATTGAAGACGTCACTGCTTTGTCTGTGCGTGCGTTTTGAGATGATAAAGTATTTACCAAACACTAATTAAAGGGAGTTGGTCTTAAATGCATACTATACACTATTCTATATAGATAATGAATGCATGCAGCTGCAACAACTGATAAAACCTCAAAAAAATGAATAGAAAACTCATTTACCAGGTTTCTAAATAAATGTTTTTGCTTTGACAAAACTGTCAACTGTCGTTGCTGTAGGTTTAATCATTCAGGTCAGTGTCTGATTTTAATTCACGTCAGTCACGGGTTCATGTACCTTTAGGGAGAGAAGTTTTCCCCTGTGTCTGGTTTCCACAGGTTACAGTTTGTTTTTGTCCAGAATGATCTTCTCAGTGCTTCTCTGCACTGACCTGCTCTTCTTGTCTCCCGTTGCCATGGCGATCCCTCTGAGCAAAAACCGAAGGCCTCAGGCTCAACAGAGAGGAGGTCTTACTCTAATAAGTTGGTAATGGCAGAATACATGTTTCTGCGGTGAGGGCAGAGCTCCGGCAGATTAGACACCAAGTTGTAAGGTGAGGTCTAAGAGGTCTCGGGCAAAAACGCAGTTTTCTAGATCAACAGTGAAAACACATTTACTGAACATCTTCATCCTCCAATTTCCATTTTCAGTCAGCTCAAATTGTCTTTGCATGTGGACAAAAGGAATAAAAACACATAGAGCAGAAGCTCTTATTTTAAATACTTGTGTACAGGTGCAAGCCGAGCAGAGCACAGCAGACTGTTAGGAGACATATTAAAGGTTGAAACAGTTCTGACAGAAAGGAGGCTTTGTAATATCTTGCTGTGGCAAAAGATTGATTCACAAAAGTTCCCATTTTCATCTCTGTATAATGTAATAACCTACATAAAAACATTATCCCTCCATCAACGATTTTACCACATTATAAAAACCTCAGGGCTCGTTTTTGCATATTGGCTACGCACAGATTCTCCGACGGGAAGAAAAACTCGCCGACAAACTGACACAAACAAAGACGGACTGTGTGTTGTGTTGTACCACGCCGACAAATACTAAATGGTGTTAGGCTGATTAATACCTGCTTAGAAGGGGAGGAGAGCAGTAATGGCCGGGAGATTTAATCAGGACAGCTAATGAATGCTTCCACCAACACACACACACACTTTGCATTTAGGGAACTTCTATCAAAGTCAGAGCCCCTCAGCATCAAGACAAATTGTCTTGCTGAACACCTGCCCTATACTCGCTGCAACGTACAGTAAAAGTAACAAAAACATTCATTGCTAAGACTTTATTTTTCTACCAGTAACTTTATGAGTGCATCATGCTTCACCTCGTATCATGTACTCTTACCTCCTCTATTCCCTTTTGTCCCATCTCCCTCTTTGGTCTGTCCGTCTCTACCTGGCCTGTCTGGATGTGTCCCTCCATATGAGCTGCACAAGGTTTCTTTCTGTTTTAAAGGGTAATTTTTTTCTTTGTCACCGTCTCGCTCAGTGCTTGCTCTAAAGGTTTCAGACTCTGGGTTCTGTAAACTGTCTTGAGACAATTCGGATTGAACTTGAACATAAAGCCTTTTCTTTACACGAGCTTCTGCTTTTCACAGCTTGTAACAATTATGTACCCAGTTCCTCTAGGGCCTACTACTTGATCTAATCCAGTAGAGTAGTACAACGTCCTGTAATAAGATTATTTTTAAGCGCTATAAGAGTTTAAAATGTAGTTTTTATTGTCCTTCCAAAAACACAAAGAAAACGCGACGCATTGTTGATGCAGCGAAAACAACAATCGTTAGCATGTCTGGCTAACTAGCTTACCTTAACTGGTAGCCCGGCTTTAGCACCAACACAAAGGAGGACAGTAGTAACTACACTACTTTGTGGTTTTTTGTTTGAGGTTAAAAAAAAAAAAAAAAAATCGCGACACAGCACAACATGATCCTGAATGCTATCAGCTAACTTTAGCATTTTTTTAGTTTGGGCTTTACATTCAAATCTAATCAGCTTTATTTGCCATGTACATACATACATGGATTTGTTCTCTGCATTTAACTCCCAAGGAGCATTTTTGGGGGGTTTTAGGTGCTTGCTCAAGACACCTTCGTCACGGACATAGAGGTGATCCAATCGGCAACCTCACTGTCCCAAAGCTACTTGTGTAACCACTTTATACAGAAATCTCCCCCACAGTTTGGCAAACACCAAATTTATAATCCCAGAACTAACTAGCTTTATGCTGCAATAATGAAACAATTCTGTTTTTTATTTCTATCTTCTCTACCTGGACGATGTTTTAGGATAACTTTTTTGTTAACTAGCTACCACCAATGGATAAAATCCCACAAATAGCTATGGTGTGTTCGTTTGCAAAAGTGAGTTCCCAAGTGGGAAAATTCATATGACTCCCTAAGTCAGAAAATATTGACTTGCTGAGTTTTTGAAGTCATATACACATAAACATGGTGGATGTACGTGACTCTAAACCAAACATGGCAAAGGTTACAGTTGTCACTTGTTAGCTGCATCTCTCCCAAGTGCCAGACACCACATTTGAGCATAATCAGATGGTTTTAATGCTTAACATGCATATGTCAAACTAATTTTGAGTCATGACTTTCCTGATCTTTTTCAATTGCTTTGTGTTGCTACACAAACAGTGTACTTGGAGCACCCATTTTGCACCTACCAAAGTCAGAAAACAACCTCCAAATTCAGGAAATTAATCCAAGGAGCATGTGAATGCATTAGTTCTGCAAGCAGCATTGGCCGTTTCAGAATTCAACTGATATGTCTGCTTTAGTCTACCTCAATCTGAAATAAAGAACCAGCTGATCTGAAAATGACTAAACATTTTAAGTTAAACATGTTCCCTCTTTATTTCTGCAAATTGCATATGAGCAGTGCAAGAATGGAGTGTCACAAAAGTGTAGCAAGGGATGTAGGACCCAAGTGCAAGACAGAGTCCAGAGAGGCAGGAAAAGAAACTCAAAGTAAATTTAATGATGACTAACAAACAAGGAACAAGAGGTGCTGCAGAGGTAAGCAGGTTAAATACAAAAAAAAAAAAAACATTAAGTCCACCAAAAGGTAAAATCCAATCCAACAAGAAGACAAAAACCAAGGCACATGGAGGTACATGGACTCAGGCAAAAACAGGCTGGAACAACTGGGAAACAAGCAGGTTACTCAACAGATTGACAAGGGACATGGGGAAAGACAAGGTTATATATACACATGCACACACAATGGTTGATGGTTTAATGAGACACAGATGAAACTGAGGGAGGAGCCCACAAGGAGAAACCAAGGCAGAAACTTTCAAAACAGAAACAGGAAATGCAGAGTAAACTAAACAGGACTACAGAAAATACTCAGATGTCAACAGCGTGAAATGGACTGTTTGAAGGATGTAGAGCAGCTAGAAGAAAAAGGGCCTTTTGCTATGATAAGGAGGCTGCAGAAGAGGCTAAATGCCTTAATGGGCATTCTGCTGTCCACGTATATCACTGTTCAACGCTCTCCCTCCCTCACATGTCCCTCAACCAGCTCCCACATGGAGGTGTTTCTAAGGAATACACTACTACCCAATGTCCCCTTTCTTATCACCTCTCAGCTGATGAGCGTTTAGCATTTGCCGTGTCCCTCTGAAGCAGCTGCTTTTGGCACTGTAACTGGGTCGGACATGATAAAATTGGAAGTACTGCAAGGCGCTCCAGATAACAGCAGCCTCTGCATCTGAGTGCGAGAACAATGCACTGAATAGGAGACGGGCGGGTTTCTCACAAAGATGGCAATTTCTGTGTGTCTCATTTGTATTAAACTGTGAAGAAAAAAAATTACGTTTTCCCCGCTGAAGCACAAACAGAACATTAGTCCTCCGCTGTGTTATTGTCTGTGGTTATTAAATTCTGCTATTAAAAACTGTCAGTGCAGAATATTTGTTTACTCCCTCGGAGTGTCCGCGTTAATGCATGGTTGCCTCTGTTTCTGTGTGCTTTTACATTTAAATCTGTGTGCTCTTGTATGCATTAAACTTTAATTATCTACTTGAGTGTGTGGGTGTGGGTGTCTGTTGCATGTGCTGCGCAAGTAAAAAGTCATATATGTGTATGGCTTTTGATGATGTTTTTCACTGAGAACTGTCTGGGGAATACAAAACTTAAAAGGTTTGCATAGATTTGCAGATGAAGACGAGAAATGCTGATTAGTTTGCACTAATGAGATCAACTGTAATGTAAGCATAGACAGAAATGGGGGCAAATGAGTGCTGAATATATATAATAAATCAGATTTCTTCCAGTTTCGCATTAACCACCAAACTAAACACTGACAAATTCCCAGATACAAAGATGTGTTAATATCTCTCACCAGGACTCTTGGACGCCATCTTCTCTGACTCTTTCGGCGTTCTGAAAAGCACGGGCTGACTGGGAGGGCTGCTGCCTCCCATGCTGATGCTCTGAACGTGGACGATGTACTCTGTGTCCTCGTCCAGATCCCATAAAGCACAGGAGCGCGTGGTGGTGTTCACTTCCTGGATGAACCTCAGCATGCGTACGTCCTTCTTCTGCAGCCATGCAAGGGACAAGGAAGAAGAAGAAGAAGAAGAAGAAGAAGAAAATGGTCATTATATTGGGTTTTCATTATAAATTAGTTTCCCAACATGACAGTATCTACTTACTGCATGCAAATTCTCAGACATCAAAACATTTCAAGATAGTACTGGCACAAGGTAACAACATCTACAGCATCACTTTAACTAAAATCGTACTTTCAGCTTCAGTCTGCTCTCTCAAGCCAATAATTTCTCTCTACTTGTTAGCAGAAATTCCCTTGACGCATGTTTTATTAAATGCTGAATTCTGGTTGCAAAGTCCAATTTTCCTGGTTAGTGCTGCAAAAGCATACACGTCTCTTCTGGTGAACAGTTGAGGGGGAAAAAAAGCTAAATAAAGCCTCCTGGGAATTTTTTCTATAATGTAATTAAGCTTAAAGGAGGAGAGTGCTTCTCTGGCCATGTGTACTCTGCTAGAAATCTACAATATTACCCAGCTAGGGCTGCTTGCTCAGGTCAATTAAGATTAAGAGTAAGACTCCTTGGGGGCACTTTTATTTACCAGGCAATTAAAGTAGTGAATTTCTTAAACCATTAAAACCTCATGTAGACAAAATGTACTGTACATCTGAAAACACATATGAAAGTGTATCATAACTATGTGGCTGGGTGTTTTTGTTTATTTTTATGTAAATCAGGGGTTTCAAAGTGTTGCACGTTGTTTGGTTTGGCTTGCGAGGCAGCTTGACATTTATGAGATCACATAACAGTTCACCTTGCGAGGCTTCAAGCTATGTACTTACAGATGCTTTCACACCTCTGTTTCCTTCATATCCAGGGAGTAAATGTACTCACAAGGCAATCAAGACAAAGTTCTGAAACACCCTCGACCCCACATTCTATCAAACTGTTTTGTGACTGGCCATAACTTTGCGGGAAAAAAGTTGGACGTTGGTAGAACTGGGAACAATCAAATCGCAAATGGAGTGAATGTGGGCGCTGGCGTTTATTGCCGTTCTGTGGTTCATGTACCAGTGCTCTGTATATGAACAACATGCTCAGGTTGATTAGGCAACTCTCTTTACAAACCAACAACAAAGAACTACCGGCAAGGTAGGCCGACTGTGAGTTTACCTCTCGTTGCGTGTATCTTGGCCAAAACGTTGCTCTTGAACACACTGTAAAGACTACAGGCAACTCCCAACTGGAACATACCTTCGGTATTTGTGTGAAAAGGAAAAAAACTCTTCCGGGAAACTGGAAGAGCTGCTATTAGCTGGGGGGGGGGGGGGAGCTAGGACAAGTTACAAATCATCACACAGAGTTGGCCTCTCCTGAATGCCCATCAGTTGCCATAGTTTATTCATTCTATGTAGGTGGGCATGTCGTGGTCTGTGTATCCTTTCAACTTTCTCATTTTTTTTGCTCTCATCACTTCAATTGTTCTTCCTGGCTTTGGTTTATGAAGCAGAACAGTCAATTCAACACGCTGAATCAGGCTGAAAAAATGGCGACAACGGCCCAGCTAGTGGCAACAGTGCTGGAAACGCAGCCAAACCTAAGGTCGCCAACACTCACCAACAGCCCAACATCAGGTTGGTGTGTCACAGCCCTTATGTGCAAAGTTTTCTCACAAACATTCCCAAAAAAAGGCGAGAATTAGGTCTACCAACGTGCTAACTGCATAGCATTGACTGCTTCCCCCTCTCTGAGCTCTTCAGGCCGTATAGCTTCATCTCTGGAACTGTCCTACTTCATTCTTTCTAAGGACACCTTCCCAAGTAGCTCTGCGTAACAAATCATCTGACATCAGGCAATGATAATTAAACTGAATGAACTATTAGCAGTTCCTGTCTGCAAAATAAGAAAAGCAAGTGCAGAAGCCATAAAGAGTGTCTTATTTTGCATGATTTCTAAATGGATTCATGGACATTCATTTCAGTCTGGAAAACCAAAGCATTGACATTCTCGGAAAGGGTAAATCACATCTTAAAATACCTGTATCACGTCTATGATTACATGTGATTCAGATATGACTGTCTCTCCACGCACACACGCAAAGGCACACGGCACACACTGACGTACCTGTTGGGTGATGGCGAATCCGATGACGGGATCTCCCTCCAAGATCTCCCACGTCACCACAGCAGAGTTGACCTCGAGCTCTCTGATGGTCACATTGAGCGGAGCTGACAGCAAGGTGTCTAACACAAATCCAGCCGCAGGAAACAAATTAAAGGAGACGGGTCATAAATATTCTATGCTTACACCTTGTAATAGATGCAATGGATGCTCCACTGTAGACCTGAACACACATCTTCCCCTCCCAACCACTCTCTCAGTTTGAACTCTGTGTTCTATCGCTCTCTCTCAGCCCGCCTTCCCTAAGATCTTCTCTTCTCCTCCCACAAACGAATCTCTCTTCTTTCATTATTACCGGGCCTTATTAACCACGCACAAGTCTCTCGGCGTTTCCCTTGAAAAGAAGCTTTCTGTCTGTTTGGGTATTTCTCCCTCACACACATTCTCCCATCTTTACCTTTCTCCCACACACCTCTCATTAAAGAGTGACTCATGAGGATACATTTCATACTGCCAACTGATGTTAACATTTGTGCGAGAAAAAAAAAAAAAGGAAAGCCTAAATACTATACGTTTGTTGATCTGGCAATTAACTGTGATGGATTACAGTCTTGCTTAATTCATTTTAAAGATGTACGTTTACATGACTTACAGAGAAAATATGTGACTTTGTGTGTGAGCAAAGACCAACTCAAGGTCTTCCATGATCAGAATCAAAGCTGTATTTCCCATGAGCTTGTAAAAGCAACGTCAGAGTTAGACCTTGACATTGTGCTAGTAATGGCTACTTCTCCGCTCTCTCTCTCTCTCTCACAAACACACACACACACAGGACTTATCTTTCTAATACCACTATTTATTTATAGTTCCCTTAAGCCTTTAGAAAGCATTTTAGCAACTTTCAGCCGCTTGTTTTGGTTTTCTTTGACAGCAACCAGCTGCGGAACCGTGTGGACCATTTAGCAACTAGGGTGAAACCAGATATTTACAGATTGCAAATCTGACCCGTCTCGAATAGTTCTATATCACATAATTTGATGGAAATGTGGTCTACTGCCTATGGATTCCGGAAAGATGTGTCCAGTATATAGTAATTCGTTGAGAAGAAGTTGGCTAAAAATTTGTAACACAGAATTAGGTAATTATATTTTAGGCTTTATAAACAGTCAAACAGACCAGGGTTGATATCAGAGACATTGCTCCTAATGCCAGTGTTGCTCTGTGCAGAAATATATGTAGAGACTAATAAAAAAAAGTCTGCGAATTCAGTCAGTCACGTCAGTTACACGGCTGTTGCGTTTTTAACAAAAACTTTTAAATGTTTGAAAGAATGAGATTTACATCGCTACGACACTGCATCGACGACTTCCCTTGAGTGACAAGCTGGTGAATTTGTTGTTGCGGTTAAGCTGGTGTCCTACATTTATCCTTCAGTTTCATCTGAAATTTGTAGAGTTAAATTCAGAATACTGAAACGCTTCTTGTTTTTCATGTCAGGTACCATTTATTTGCTAAGCGTCGCATGCTATCTTCACTCATTTTGCGCTGCCAAAGAGAAAAATTATTCATCGAAAGAGCACATTTTTGTTTTTGCTTGAATGGTAGTTCAAACTTTTTACAAAAAGAGACAGTAAGCAGGAGTATCTGTTTGTGCTAGCCAGCAGTTAAATGCATGTTGACTTGAATAAGGGTGCATTTCATCCCCTGCTGTATATTTAACAAGAAAAACACCTTTCAAGCTGCTACTTTAAAAATGCATGATCTGATTATGCTACAGTGCTCTGTCTTTCTCTCTGTCATTAGGTTGCATGTCTGCAAATACTGCACACACAGCCTGAGACCCGTTCAGAGTGTCAAATAACGGCATTACATGAAGAATAATGTACTCTCTCTTCTGTCCCTCTGCCTCCATCCCTGTCTGTGCAATGCTAACACAATCACTGAAATACACAAGAAAGAGTGCTACATAGTTTTGGTGAAATTATCATTTCTTTTTTTTTTTTTGATGGCTGAACAACTCTCTGCCACAGGCGCTGTGCATGTGTCGATGCTCAAAGTGCGTGCGTGATCCATTGCTATGGCTCCCTGTTTGACTAGCTGTTTTCCCCGCTGTTTGTCTTCCGGCGCACACACACACACAGACACACAAAAACAATACAGCAGAGAGGGATTCCCATCCATTCTTAAGCCGTTTGCTGCCAAACAGCCAAAAGCTGCATGGCTGCAGAATTTAAAAAAAAAAATGAAAAAAAGAAGAAAGAAATCCTCTTAAAACTGGGTCCATCACATCTCCAGGCTCGGGAAGACAAACATCGAATCTCTGGAGGCTGAGATAAATCCCACATGATCTTATCGCCAAGATTTGGTCTTTTTCAAAGAACTATCTGTCATCTCCTGGCTTATCATCGGGACACAGTGTAACCAGCCTGACATGAATGCTCTGCTTAAATATAAGCTGCTGTAGTTTGACAATGTGCAATGTCATGAAACATAGATGAGACACTATCTCCGACATGCATGATATACGATTATTAGAGCTGTGCTGCGTGTGGGAGATCTGAAGAGAAATAACTCATTCTGGTTTAATCTCATCCCTTCAGGACAGTGATGGATGCTGAAGCTGGGAGCCCTTTAGGGCTGCAAGTAAAGCTTATTTAAACACATTAGGGGCTAAAGAAATGTCACAGTCACTGCAGTTTTCCAAGTTTTTGAGTGACCAACACTCACAGAGTAGACGAAAAAATAAAAATAAAACAATCAAGCAACAAATGATCTCACGTCTATCTTTACTTAGTCTCTGGTGGAGTTTTACAGTCTGTTTTTCTTAAATTAAAAGCACCTTTCCGTGAATTTCCCTACTAAATTGCCCGCACAGTGCAACACAGATAGTATCAGAATGACTCTTCTTTCTAGAAATGTTCCCTAAACTGTGGTGAAAGTCTTGATGCTGCATGGGACTAACTTGAAGTCAGCCATTTTTTGGCACTACAAAGCTTATTGTTTCTGCCTTGCTGGTGCAAATGTTGCCGCATATGCAAACACATCCATGTGTCAGGTGTATCCCCAAAAGGGTGCGCGCAAATGCACAACACACATGAAGAGAAAGAAAGACAGAGACAGAGAGGGACTGAGCTGTGGTGCAGACACACCAGCACTAACCAGCAGCAGCCCGTGTTTACTGAGCCGGTGCATCACCCCTGTTTACCGGTGATCGCTCACCAACCTGTGGTTAAAAACTCACCGGCGTTGACGGAGGACACTGAGAAGAAGCCCAGCAGGAGCAGCGGCACCGTCGCAGACAAGCCTGGTTTAGCCATCCTCCTGCTTCTTCTAGCGAGGCTTCACATCCTACGTGGCCCATTTATGACATCGCATTTGACGGGAGGGGGGGCGCCGAGCATCCCGGTCGTACGTACCGGAGAGGGGACTTGTTGTGCCGGAGACGTGGCTCACCTGAACTTGGACGCTGCAGCAGCAGAAGCGCAACAACAGCCGGAGGAGGAGGAGTAGGAGTAGGAGGAGCGGGTGGAGGCGGGAGGGGAGGGGAGTGGAGTGAGGGGGGTGGTGCTCGATACCGTGTTGCCTCCTCTGGTGCCGGTGGAGCTTCAGCGATGGCCCTCAGACCACCGGCAGACTTTCAGTCCGGCTGCTGGTGACAGAGCGGCCGTTTGGAGAGGCTCCTACTACGCGGAGAGGTGAGCGGAGCGTAACTGGAGTGCGCAAGTGCTGCAGAGTGCAATGTGCTCTCTCTCTCCCTCTCTCTCTCTCTCTGTCTCTCTCGGTCTCTCTCGGTCTCTCTCTCTCTCTCTCACACTCACACACACACGCCTGCGGCAGTCTTAGTTGCTTAACAAAGTACTGGGGAAAGCTTCAAAGATAAATATCAGTCTATCTATGTATACAGTACATCCCTTACCTCGCTCATCACTTAGTTTGGCATCTAGTCTATTCTGACAAATTCTGGTAATAGATGAATAATTCATCAGTCTAAGTCTTATAGCTTCTCTGGCTCCACCTCCATGAATTGGAGAATTTGTTACTTTTTCTTGGCTTAGTGTCATTGTTCAGTGCTTAGGTCAGTGATTGCTGTGATGGTCATTTTCACTGTTTCATAGAAAAAAGAAAAAAATATACAAAGATTAATCATCAACAACAAAAAACAGTTAACTTTACACTAATCTGCTGGGATTGACCCATCAACATACTTGGAAACTCAAAATTTCAACCCTTATTGAAGGGCATAAGAAGACTTTTTCAAAACTTTTCATTTCATGTAGAAAATCAAGTCAGTGAAGTTGCCATAATGGGTTAATTTTACAGTATGAAACAGGGCATTTAAACCGTACATAGTAGACAAGCTGAGTGTTTTATTCCTTGTGACTTTGAGACAATATATTTTTTCTATAATTTGAGGCAGCACTTCACTAATTTCACCACTTTCATATAACTTCCAGCATTTATTTAAACCTTATTTCAGTCTTTATTGTTAACCTATCTGCTCATGTTATAAGCAGTTCAGTAATGCTCTGCATACCAGCTATACATCACTTAAACAACATTCAGTGAACACATATTAGCTTGCCAGATACCAGAAACCACAAAAAATCCTCTACAGCAGGGCAGGAATTTCACGAGGGCCACGAGGGCCATGGCCCCCGTGCCCTCGCAATTTGGCCTTGTGCCCTTGAAAAAAATATCTGCCCTAAGGTCACGGTGGCCTTGATGCCCCGCCCGCACTGCCCCAGTTGGTTTTGCGGTTTTCAAAAAAAAAAGCCTGTTTTGATGACATTCATCATCAGTGGTTTGATTCGAGCCTGGCATGAACCGCTCGGACGGGCTATAACTGGGGTGCCCATAGAGAGCCGAAGTCCCGCCCCTTCCGATTGCCTCCATGGGACCTATCTTTCGAAAAAATATGAACGGCAGTCTATGGCGAAAGATAAATTATTTTCTGGTCCCGATCGACTTGTGCCTTGGATTATACATATATTGTTTTTCAGAATAAAAAATGATTTTACATGTCAAGAATGTCACAGTTTGTCGCAAGATAGTTAAGTAAAACGCTATGGAAAATACGTAATTAAACGAACTACAAGTCCAAGTCGCTTACCTTACGTCACATGCTGGCGCGTACAGAACCGACCAAAACTCCCTTCGTGTAACTACAGCTCTCGACATGACCCGATTTATAATGATTTTCACCTTGTTTGATGCTTCTGCCTTCGTCCTGGAAGAAGACGGTAAAGCTCAACAAGGAGACAGCCATAGTTCTCTAGTGACGTACATTGTTCGAGACGAGAGATGTAGTTCACTAAGCGATGTCATACAAAACCTAATGTTGTTCAGCTTATTTACGTCAAATAATTTATCTCTTGACGTGAAAAATTATCTTTTAAATTCACACACATCATATGTGAAATTCATGCCACAATTCGAACGGGACCAAAAAATAATTATGATCTCTCCATTAACTCCCGTTCATATTTTTTCGAAAGATAGGTCCCATGGACCGGAAGTAGAAGGGCGGGACTTCGGCTCTCTATTACGTCGATCGCGATCGACTGGTAGATCGAGGCCACGGTGGCCTCGATGCCCCGCCCGCACTGCCCCAGTTGGTTTTGCGGTTTTCTAGTCAGCTCTTTCCTGTTAACACAGGTTTGACGCGTCTTTTAAAAAAAAAAAAAAAGAAAAAAAAAGCGTGTTTTGATGACATTCATCATCAGTGGTGGGTTTGATTTACCGGTAGATCGCGAAGGTAGTGCGGGTACATCGCGTGCCATTGAAAAAAAATGTTAGTCTAAATCATTTATCTGTTGCACCTCCAAAACGAACAGTAAGACAAACGTTCATCTTTATTTATTTTTACCTTATATTTGCAACATGCCCTCATGTTCAGCAGCACGTACATCCACAGCCACGCACAACTTCTTTCTTAAAGAGACAGCACTATTTTTCTAAATTTTACTTGATAAAAATAAAAACAAAGATGAGTAGAGCTTTTAACACAGTAGCAACAATTAATATGACTTAGGATATCTATCTATATCTATCTATATATAGATAGAATGAAACTTGAATATATTGAATGAAACTTAGAATATATGGAATGAACCTTTGAATATATGGAGTGAAACTTTGAATATATTGAATGAAACTTGACTGACGTCAGACTTCACGGCAGTGCCTGCAGCCATCTTGTTTAGCGTGTGGATGCTGCAGCAAAAAGTGACGGAGTGACAATGAGTCAGGCCGCTCGCAATCTCGTTGCGGCAATATTAAACAATGAGGACATGATAAACACACTGGCGAATGCGTGTACGGGCCAAAATCCTCCCGATACCCCTGCCCAATACCCTGCCCGTTCTTCTAACGAAGAAGTTCGCTCCTTTTTAACCGTGGCAGAACTATTACACACTCTGCTGTGTGTAGAGGTCTGTATGTAGGTCTGTATGGTTAGCTTGATATAGTTTTCAGGTGATTTAATGAAGGCAAAACACACTGAATGGCCGTGCGTAACGGCACTGAGCTCTGACGCGGCTCTTCTCCGGGACTGGAGAAGCTGCTGCGGCTACAGGGATTTCGTGAACTGAAAGAGAAGCTCTTCATATATTGTTTAGATGCAAAAAGAATCACCCACATTCATAGACCAATGCAGGCTGAATATTTAGTTTAGTGAACGTATTTGATGATCGGCGACACATTGTCAGCTTTGGGCACGTTACTCACACAGCGGACTGCAAAAAGGAGCGAACTTCTTAGAGGAACGGGAAACTCCCCAGAAATGTAACTACTGTTGCAGACAGCAAGAGCTGTGATTGGTCCGCTCTACTTCTCCATCGCCGCAATTTTCAGATTGATTGTTTTGGATCAATAACAATGGAGCACATTGGGGAGAGATTGACTGAGGAGATACAAACAATGTATGATCCGTGTTTGGTGAAATTTCGGCAAAAGTTTCAGTCCCATTGTTGAAAGTGAAGCAGGAAGTAGAAACAAAACGTAAACTGACTGGCAAAAAAAGATACAGCGTAAGCTACATGCGTAGGCTACAGCGTCTGTGTCCCGCAGTACCCTGAATAAGCCTTAATTATTCCATCATTTATGACGTAGAATAATGGTTTCAGCCAAAAAACACCCTTTAGTAGAGGATGGTCAGTACATTTATTGAGTTCTACCACATTCTGTGCAAGTAGCCAATGGGATTCCTGTGGCTACTATAAGGAAACATTGTACTCTCTTGTACATCTCTTCTACATGAACCATCACGTATAAATTAAAAACAAAAGTGAGTCCTGTGTAAAGGGGAAATCAATCCTGAGTGTGGGCTATAAGTTCGAAGGGGTCATATCTGAATCGATGCAACTATGGATCTCACATTTGGTCGATGAGTGAAACGGCTGCTTTTTTACCTGGTAATAGGAAAATGTGAATCCTATATGTCTGTTAAATGGTGATAAAATCAATATGCAGCAGGTCAATAAAGAGGGAAGAGGGCCCAACGCTGCGTGTGGCCCTTATTAAGAGTGAAACGAGACGACTGTTTCTCCTGCACCGTCGGAGAATGATCTCCATTGCTCACATATATAGGGTCCCAGGGACACGAGTAGGCCATAGATTACACAGATCGATACGCGATTAACATTCCTAACAGAGACCCCTTAATGTCTCTTTCATTTCAATGAGATGAGGCCGAGGTGCCACTCTTGTCCTCTCCCCCTCCGCTCTCGCTCTTCACTGTCTTTGAAGGTTACGAGAGCGATTTTAGACGACAGCAGTCATATCTCTTTGCGCCGCCGCTGACAGTTTTATCACTTGGTTCGGACTCGGACGAGCAAAGTCTCCTCCAGTGACCTCTGGATTCGGCATGCGAGGAACAGGAAAGACATTGAGTTTTCACCTATAGTTGACCTCGTCCTCGTATTTTCATGGGACGCAGTGCTGAGAGATTTATATATTTTGGAGAACTTCTTTCAGAGGTTAATGTGTTTTGAGCGGTGATAAGAGGCTGTATGCTGATTTGATGTGGGAGTGAGAGGAATGTATTATCAAGCACCGAAGAGGTGACCTTCACAGAGGCACATACATCCCTGGTAATTAGTAGTAACTTTAAAGGAATCTAACTACAAATTACGAAACATAATATCAGGTGCACCGTACTTAGAGTTAGCCTAAATATAAATGCATTTCATTTGGAGATATGTTTATGGGTTATTTTGGCCAGCCATATCGTTACACTGTTTGGTGGAAACACTGATGGGACTCTCAGCCAACTCTGTATACGTAACTACACGTAACTAGATAGAGAGCCCCCCCTGGAACTCAGTGCACGCAAAAACCAATGAACTGATCATTGGGCTTCCATCTTTCTCAGAGATGTCGGGAAACTGACCCTCACTCTCAATATGGCGCGCTTTTGTTTTATCAAAGTGTGTTCCTGCATTTGAGACCATTTCTGTTGGATGTGTTGGATGTGAACGTGCATCCAACATATCCAACACATCCGACACAAGGGAATGTATATGGGATTAATCTTAAGGTATTGAATAAAAAGTGACAAATGTGTCTAGCAGGTTCTTCTGTCAAAGAAAAATACACATTACACTCAAAGAGTAATGATAAATAACTATATTACTCTAATGTACCCAATTTTAGAGAGTGTGCAGTTACTAAACATTCGGCCTGTGTTGGAGTGAAGGGGAGCTGATGTTGTGAGAAATGGGCCTGAAGTGGTCTTAATCCGTCTGAAGCTTCAGTGGAATCAGAGAATTCACAACCGCTTTGAAGTGACACTATCGCTCACTATTTCCTTGCCTCCTTTCACCACTAACCCTCAGTTCGCTCCCGGAGCACTTTAATTATACCGTATGTTTGTGTGTTGGGCAGAAGAATATTTATGGTTGAATCACGCGGATGAGGATGGATCCATCGTGGGTGAAATGAGGTGAGAAATTACACTAGAAATTGGACTGGAAAAAAAAATGAAAGGAAAAAATTTGAATTATAGAGAAGTGAAGACAGAAGAGAAAAGTAGAGGGCCGAGGTGAAGAGGAGGGTAAAGAGGACGAAGGTGTTTATGGGTGTGATATGGAGATAGTAAAATTCATTTCAGCGTATGCCTTGCTCAAGTCCCCCTGGTGCCAAACTGAACCTGTTCAACTTTGCACAGAGGCTCCACTGCAATGTCATATGCGCCCTTACACGTGCACGTTGCCCACACACGCTGCCATCCTAAAGAAATGGAGAATGCCAAAGAGCTGCTGACTTCATCAGCTCTCTCATTCAGGAATATTTGGCCCTTTTGTCCTTGACCGTGCAATTCAATTTTGAGGCAGATCTCACGGGACGTAAGTGATTCACCCTTCTCGTCCCTCCCCTGTTCATTACTGTAGGTGAGTGATTAAACACCGCAGCAACTTATTTTAATATAGTGTAGTATATACGCAGATCAGCCACAACATTAAAACTACCTGCCTAATATCGTGTAGGTCTCCCTTGTGCCTCCAAAACAGTTGAGACTCATCAGAGAATGGACATGGGCCTTCTTAGTGACTGTCAAAGGCAGTTAAAGGAATCAAAACACCAAACGAGTTGGGTTCAGATGGTTCTGATGTCAAGCCTTTTCTGATCATCTGTGGTTTTTCTGACCTGCAATGTTGGTACAAGTTGGACCCCATGTCTCCGGCTTTTCAGCCAATTCAGCATGTTGACTCAGTGGTGAAACAGGCCTGTGAGACAGCTCTCTGATTGGCGGATAAGCCAGCTGGAGGTTATAGTCTTTGCGGTGTGTTCAGGTGCGGCTTTTTGGCTAAGTTGCCAGTAGATTTTAGATGTGAACATAATCACAAAGAAAGTCTCATTTGGTTGTCGTTGCCAGCACATAAATCCAAACAAGTTAATGACCAGCTGTTGAACACAGAGAAGGATTTAGCTGCTTAACTGCCAGATATTGTGACGGAAGATGAAGCAGACCACATTTTTTGTCTTTGACAGTTCTATCTGTCATCTGTGCACTTACTACTGCACAGCTTATTACACTTCCCTCAGGAATACATTAAAGCTGCTGTGGGGAACTTTCATGTCCCCCTTTTGGCAGTAGGAGTAATTACACAAACACACTTGTCAAATGAGTATGAGTATGCCTACTTTCTCTTAAAAGTTTTCCACTGTGTCAGTGCTTTAGACGGTGATTCTTCCAGCACACTCCTATGAGTAGTAGTCTGTGTTCCTCTTCGTCCGTCCATAATTTCCTTCTTTAGACTGTAATAATTTTAATACAGTTACCTTTTTGTCTGGACTTTCATAAACTCATCTTGGGCCTTCGAGGTTTTTCCAACATTTCCCAGTTGCTGTTGGCTACTCCTTCTCCGTCGTTATGGCTGATCCATTGTTCAGATCTGGCAAACGAATCATTGATGGTTGAAGCAAAACTATAGACGACCGATTGAAAACAGTATACTGCAAAATACCAACCATTTACCTGCCACCCAATCAGCACTGTGTGAACTCCTTTGCGAAGTCTAATATAACTTTAATGAAAGTTTGTGTTCTAAAATCTAAATTTTAACTTTGATACTGAAGGGCACTGCTATAATCCTACAACAGAACAGCAAGTACTGTATTGTACTGTATTGCGCAGGTACCAACATCCAGTATGTTATGTAACCTTACTGCAGTTGATGATTCTCAGGTAAAGGACAATTTGGAACTTGGGACCAAAGCAGCCTACTTTCCAGCAACAGTTAGGTAGGTCATTGTCTTGCTGGAGGACACTGCTGACAGTTTCTCAGCAGGGTGAAGGGGTAAATTGATGTTAATACCCTTGAAGCAGCATTCGCATTATGGGGAATTCACTGGGAGTTTAGCTCACCGGGACCTGATCTCCCCCAGAAGCGACAAACAACTTGTCATTTCCTCGTAGTATTTGGTATTAGAGGCAGAAATAACTTGATAAGGCCTCTCGTTTCCCCTCCTGAAGCTGTCCACGTTTCTGACAGGTCATTTTTATGTCAGAGGAACCACTGATCTGATCTGAACGCGAAATAAGCTTTCCTCTCTAATGAAAGTGAAGATATTATCAGCCTGCTGACATACATAATAAGAACCATGTCAAACTCTAGTTTTACAACCTCCATTATTCCAGTTTTGTCTTTAAAAGCGTGTATTTAATCCAGTTATCACACTCTTCATATTTACTTCTGTAAACTCTTATGTTGCATTTATTTACAATATATTTACTTATTTGTATATCCCATCTGCACTTGCTCCAAACTGCATATATGTTACATTTTGCCTCTGGATTGTCAATGTGCAATGCAAATACAAAAATGATATAATGCAACATCTACATGGAAGGTTCATTAAGTCTAGATATACTTAATTTAGTTTTCTTCTTCCTATTACCTCACAGTCAAACAGGATACAGTATTGTTTTTAAGGTGGATGTTCACACTGAGCAATTCAACTTTTTGCCTCCCTGAAGGGTAGCAGCACAGGACGGTGGCAGCAAAGAGCAGTTGAAAGATGGCGGCAGCTTATTTTCTTAAGTGGTTCTGATTTAAGTGCTGGCATCCGGTGGGTAGCCTGTCCTTAGAGGGGGAGACAGAAGAAGAGGAAAGAGAGAGAGGGATTGGCCGTTGATCTGACGTCAGCTCCTTTTCTTAGCATCCCTCTATGTCTTTCTTCCAACAAGGACAGATGCCCATTGCTGAGGGTGCAAACCCATCTGTTACCTAAGAGGAATGAAATGCAGCTGGCTCAGGTGCTGTGACAGTTCAGACATGTGCGAGGTGTACTGCAAAGAGGAGTTAAAGTCACTTTCAGCCCACACAAATTTTCAAATTATAGCTGTGTTTCACTAATTGAGATGTAGCGTATCTGTCGACTAATGTGTTTATAAAAATCGCTAAACTCAAGCTCGCTTTCAATTAAACTAAAGATTGGGCCCAACGGACTCAACTGTCCAGATATGTCTCGGAACCCTCTCATCATATTGTTGCGGATAATCATTTCTTGTTAAATTGTAGAACAGTCTCTGTGTATCCAGGGACATATTAGCAGTAATGGTGATGTGTTTTATTAAATCATCTTTCCTGATTCGGGCTCTAATGGGATATGCGCTCGTGGAGGAAATTATTGTGAAATTACACTCATTTGAGGGGGGAACCCCTTAGGAGTCCTCTTGATGCTGGAATCCCTCTTTAGCAAATACTGTTGCACTCGTATCTACATCTCTTCCACCCACCAATCCTCTGTTTAAAATGTCTTCGTGACTGTTCGCTCAACTTCTTCTGAACATGGCAGACATACGTTTTAAACGTTGGTGCATGCTGAAGAAGCATGAATACTCTAATACTACAGTTTGGTCAGTGTTGCCAGAGACACTGTTGTCATGACGCAGTTGGAGTGTCACAAAGTATTGTCATCAATTTGACCTTTGGCTAAGCCCCGCCCTAGAATGTAGATTGACCAATCACAGCCAAGAGAGCTCCCACAGGGGTCCGACACTTTTTCCACAGCGCTCCATTGACTTTAACGCAGGCGTCTCATATTTTCGGTCTCGGCAGGCTATACTGTCGGTATATATCCAGCATCCAGGGTATGGATAAGCCCAATGATGTGCGCGCAAAACCATGTGGAGCTAACCAAAACATAACCGTTACAGCTTAAGTTTCATAGTTGTTGATACGCTAGCACACGCTGAAGAAATACAACGTTATACGTGCGTAACGTTAGTCCGTTTGCTTCGTAATAACGATTATAGAAGTGAATAGAGACGTACCCAGCTTTGCATGAACAGTGTTGCTCCTTGATATTGATACCAGAGCCTTATAGATAACCAGAAAACCCGAGCCCAGAAGAGAATGTCGGACGTAGCAACAGTAACTAAGGGGGGCGGGGCTTAGCCAAAGGTCAATTAGGCATGGAATGGGCATTGAGCATATGCATATGATTGGTTGACTCATCACTGCGTCAGTGGAGTGACAAAGAACACTGAAGCCAGTTAAACCTTGATGTTGCGCTTCTCACCTGACACGTAGCAACCATAGACTGTATATAAATATGGACGATGCGTCCCCACTTCTTTGCATCAGCCAAACTGACATTAGTTTCCCGGGGATATGGGCGGCACCATCTTGCAAGTTTTGAGCCAGACTCTGCGCAGTACTTTCTGGGAGTGGATTATACACTGTACTTATTTATTTATTTATTTATTTATTTATTATTTATTCCTTCCATTGAAAATGTCTTGTAGCTTGTTGCTCTCTCACTGCCAGTGTGAATTTCACCTTAATGCTAAGTTCACACTACGAGCGACAAATTTGGTCAGCGTTGCCAGCCAGGTTGTCACCAAGACGCAGTTGTAGTGTCACTCAAATGCTCAGTCATGGGGTTGCTCGGAACGGATATTGACTGTAAATATAACACGGCAACGGGTGAAGCAAATGCATATAACTGGCTAACACGTCCCAGCATCAGTGGAGCTACGGAAAAAAAATTTAAGCTAGCTCAACCCTAGCTCAAACTTCTGCATTTTGTGCCCCTCACATGGCGTCAAGAGTCGGAGATCAGCTTGATGCTACACGTTGTCACTCAAACCGTTGCTGTGGAATATTAATTCCCGTTCTAAACACCAGTCGATGACATCACAGATTGCTTGAGTGACACTCATAGTGTGAACGTGCCATAACTAGTACAATTTTATGGCATTACGCCGCTTAGGCCTGTGTCTTTTAGTGCTATATGTATGCAGTGTTCAAGTGCACTCTTACAAAGCTTCCCTGTTTGTCAGATGAAAATATTAAAAAGTCAGCCAGTGACTTGTTTGAAATCGAGACACGAAGCTAATACTAGTTTAATCTGAACTGAAAAAGCTTGATTTTGTGTCCTTATGTCTGAAATCAAAGAGTGAAAACTGTAAAAAAAAAAATCACTAGTTTCTGGGGGTGAGAAGGTGTATCAAACGGTAGAGAACACTGAGTTGTGAATTTACAGTATATCTCCTGTGAGACCTTCCAGACTAAGGTTAATTTGTTCTCTCACCTCTAATCTCACGTTATCTAAATGCAGTCGTCCTCAGGTCGGCTTCTGCAGCATCACATATGTGGACGTGTGTGAGGAGGGGAGAAGACGAGGAGAGACCAAGGGGAGGAGAGGCTTTGATGAATAACTGCGGTACTGATGCTGACAGCACACTTCAGTACCACACCCCGAGTGTGTTTGTGTGTGTGTTTCTATGTCGCCACTATATCTGTCTGTCAGACGTGAGTCCAGTATCCATCAGTGTCTGTTCTGTTTTTGTCATATCTGATTTTAAACAAATTTTCAACAGTCGCACCAGGCGATTGGCAGAGTTTTTGATGGATGGGATTCTGCCTCAGTCCCGACCGTCGCTCTCTCCTCTCTGCCTCTCTCCGCCTTTCTCTCTCGCGAATTGGGCACCGGTTGTGGCTGACAATGAGGAATCTTGAGTTTTTAATCTCTTCACTACACAGCCCTGTTTTCCAATCTATAACGCACCACTGATTCCTCCAAGAACCACACAAACACATACACTACACCACCATGCTTGTTCTCTCTCTCTCTCTCTTTCTCTCTCTCTCAATCTTTTTCTCTTCTTTTGGCTCCAGGCTTTAACATTACTGCCAGCGTCCTCTCATTAGGAGCGAGGATCGGGACACATTTACCGTCCCTGCTGTATTGAATGGAGAAAATGCTGAGGCCTTCATATCTGGTAAACATCCATACACCACCGCCATCATCATTAGCATCATCATCTTCACCAGACTCCTTTCTGTGTCTTAACTCAGTCCCTTCTCCTAGACAACAGAGCGTAATGATCCTGCTACTCAGTAAACGCTTCCTTCATTAGCACTGCAGTATCAGTGCAGCCAGTGGGAGAAAGCGTATTGAGTCTTATTCAGTAAATCATATTAAGGAGCAGTTATTATTTCTCTCTGCTCAGCAGTACCAATCATTACCTTTATATCTGCAGGGGTTTGCTTTACGGTTCCACTAACTTGACAAAACTCACTTTCAAAACTTTGTGTCACGTCACTTCTGGTTGCACTTGAACACGTCACATTGGTTTACATTTTTAAAAAGAAGCATTGTGGCAGGACAAAATGCGTATACATGGCCTTGTTGCTCAGAATACAACTAGAAAGATGTCTGGTGACAAGTTGCTTGTGGCAGTGTGTATTTTACTTTGGTTTGTTTTGGTGCTGGCAGCCTGTGGGGAAAAAAAGAAAAGGAGATGGTATAAAAAAAATGTCTCTCTCATGACTCCCTACTGGATGTGCTGAATCATCTAGGCGTGATGTGCTCAGCCAGGTAAGTGAGCACAGGAGCACACAGCGACGGTTTGTGTCAACAATTACTTGAGATTTTTGTCATTTTTAACATTCAAAACTGTGAGGGATCACGACAGGGAGTGCTTATTTCTCCCAATTTCTGATAGTGACTAAGCCTGGTATATCGCACCACTGGCATTTCATCATCATTAATTGAATACTATCGCAACTGATCGGTGGCATTTTGTTGTAAATTTAGGGCTTTTATTAATAGAAGTTCTCGTATGTAGTTGTATTCTAGTTCAGATGTCCGGATATATTCTTGTCCTACCCATTTTATCTAGGACACATCTGGTGGTAACTTCTGTGGACTTGGGGAAGCCAGGTATCCCAGGATGCATTTCACAGAGGTCATAAAGTATGCTAAATGGTCAATGGTAAATGGCCTTGCTTTTATATAGCGCTTTTCTACTTATTGGTACTCAAAGCGCTTTACAGTCATAGACACATCTACCCATTCGCTCACACAAGCACACACACATTCACACACCAGTGCCACGCACTGGGAGCAACTGGGGGTTCAGTGTCTTGCTCAAGGACACTTCGGCATGTGGCACATTCCGGGGATCGAAGCGCTAACCCTCTGGTTCGTGGACAACCCACTCTACCTACTGAGCCACAGCCGCCCCAACTTATTCCTTTGTTGATTGTTGAAACCCGCTAGTGTTCCAAAGTGCCGATTACGGAGTTTGCAGTTCAGAGTCAAGCTTGTCAAGTGTGCAAGTCCGAGCATACATGGAATAGAAAAACTCCCACATTCATCTCCACTCTCTGTTAAGAAGCCCAAACAATTGGGCAATACAATAGTCACAGCAAAGTTGGTCTAGAGTCGCTCAGTTGGGGCAACTCTACTCAACTTTGACCCCGCATAACGAAGTTGGGCTGGCTTCACAGCTAATGGCGACTACCAGGTACTGCATAGTTCTACAGGTACAATTTAAAGATACTCAAACTTATTTGAGTAGGTGCATTTCACTACTTCAAACCTCTGCTTTGTAAATTCTATGTATACATAGAATAATTAAACACCAACACTTTAAATAGATTACACAGAAACACAGTCCCAAAGTACAAACTCAGTTTAGTGAAATAAAAAAGTTATGTAATAAAAAAGTTATGCTTTGCAGGTCAGGTCTCTTTAATGTGAGCAAGAAGCATCAAGAAAATCCAGTGAAGAGGATTTGGCGTTTTAATAGATGACGACACGCCCAGCTTGAGTCCTCAAAATCGATGAAACTGTCAGATCTATAATGTGCCTTAGGATTGGGCCAATAAGCCCTTTTTGTACAGGTACAAACTCACTCCAAAAAGGACGCACCGTGACTAACCTTGACAGATCAGACCCTGTTTGAACGGAATCCAAACCAGGGCTGCACACACTCCTTTAGCGAACTACTTTTGCAACGACCAAGTCAAAATGACCTGGTGAAATAAAAAAATGCCATACATACGTACATTCACAGTCTGCCCATGTCCCTCTCCCAAATTACCAACTATCATTACTAATGTACACACCGATCAGGCATAACATTATGTCCTAATATAGTGTAGGTCTCCCTTGTGTCTCCAAAACAGTTGAGAATGGACATGGGCCTTCTGAGGGTGTCCTGTGGTGTCTGGCAACAGAATCTTGTTAGTGGGGGCCTTTGGGTCCCATGGGTTGAGGGGAGGGGCTTCTGTGGATCATCCCACAGATGGAGGCCAGGTCAACACCTTGTGCTGTAACATCCACATGAATGCCAGGTCCAAAAGTTTCCCAGCAGAACATAGAATTGTCACAAGATGGTCAATGTTATTGTTGGGATCTGAACCTGGTGGTGCATAATCAGTTAACCACATGGCTGCCTTTGTCTTGGAGACAAAGGGAAGCCCTGGAAGCACCAGATTCCCACAATCCTCCAGGTGTGAAACTGACCAAGCAGTTCACTGGCTGACAGTGGCATGTGACCTCTGAGGTCATCAAGTCATATAAAATGCGCTGTTTTGCCAGTGTTCTCTCTCTTATTCTCTTATTCTCTTACCTCTTCTCCTCCACTCCACACCTCCCCGGTGGAGACCCCCAGCTGCTAAGCTGCAGCTGGGCGCCAGGTAGTCTGCTAACAAAGAGCAACTACTTGCAGGCCTGTTCTCCATACAGCAGCGAAGCGAGTTCCTGCTGAGGAATCTACACCAGCTCTTTAGCCAACAAACAAAAGCTCTGCAGGCTAAACTCTCAAAGAACAGGAGCCACATGGCTAGTTAGCACCGAGCTGCTAACAAGCCACTTCAAAGGACTTCAAGGAGCGGCCGGTTTCCCTCCGTTTGCCATCAGGAAAACACAGCAAGGACTTCAACTTTTCCCAGCTCGGCCCTTCCATCAGCCAGCTTAAGGAGCAACACACCAGAAATGGACTTTCCACCAACTGGTAGTATGACCTGGGCCTAGTTAAGCTAAGCAGAGCATAGAACTTAAACTTTGATTGAATGTGATATTTATGTTTATTGAGTTGTTTATAGTATAGTGGTTTGATGTTAGTTTAAATTGTGCAACACATAGACTCAGGGTCTTGCATGCTTAACTAACCACTCTTCCTCTAACCTGGCACCTCATAAAACCCTTATCACATTCCACACATCTACTGGCGAGCACATGGTCTGAGTGTCCCACTCAGCAGCCATTGTTCCTTTGTGTTCAAGACCTCAAGGCCCAGCGGCCATCTTGACACGCCCACAACCGGCGGCCATCTTGGCACGCCCACAACCAGCGGCCATCTTGGCACGCCCACAACCGGCGGCCATCTTGACACGCCCACAACCACACACACACACGCACGTAGTATTGAGTACACTGTAGTTACCTTGTATGTTAATTTTATTCTTGTTAATAAATGTCTTTTAAACATACCTGTCTGTTTAATATTGCACAAGAGTGAATATTGCCAACCTCTACACTGTCAAGAACTCCAAATTCCTTCAACTGTAACTAGTTGTTAACATGGTAATTTTGGTTATAGTTATTAAGTTAATTATTAATCCGAACTCCAAATTGACAATTTAGTATAATTTATGAGACTGTTTTGATTAATTGGCTATCTTTTCCCTTCCTAGAAGGGTGGTGCCCCGAGGTGATCTAGTAATTCAGATCCAATTATTTAATAATAAATAATTATTTTTGATAATTATTAATTATTCATGATAGCCAAACCCCAATACTGAGTGCCTTAGTAACCAGGCCCAACATTATTGACTTCTCCTGTCAGTGGTTTTAATGTTGTGGCTGATTGATGTATATACAGTATATATATTTTTGTCTTATGGCACAAAATAATCAGTACAGTATAATATATTTATGGTCACTGCATGGACTTAGACTGCATGGAGTCAGCCAGGGTTGCATTGTCTGGAGAGTAGCTGCTGGTCCAATACTACCACTCATTTTAATAGCCCTTCTTTAGTCAATATAAATTGGAAGACTGACTACTAACTACTTAGCCCTCTAGAGTTTTTGATAGACAGCATTTGACTGCACATGTGTAGGGAGCTCTCAATCACCGAATTGGGCATCCCTGCTCTAAGATCATTTAATACTGAATTAATGGTTGAAGTACTCCAACACACACACTAACTAAAAATATCCCCCCCAAAACAAATCTCTAACGGACAATATTCTTCTCCTGTAAATGGAATATCCATTGGCTTGATTTAATGTTGCGAAAGTTTGCACTGTGCTTGTGTTCATGGTTGTTGCACTAACTTAGAACAAGGTGTTCTTACCCAGACATGGGTTACACTAATAGGCGGCACAGACCCTAACACCGTAGCCTGACACGCACCTCCCCAGAAATGTAACTGCACGCAGCGGCGTCACAGACGGCAAAAGCTGTAATTGGTCCGCTTGGTAGTAGCTTGTTTCCACTCTAGTATTTCCGGCTGCTTCTCCACAATTTTGGAAATTTTGGAATTGATTGTTTTGGATCAATAAAGATGGAACACATCTTTAAGGTTAACTGAGCAGCTTTGGAGATGATGGCGTAGGAGGGAAGGGAACTGATGACATGTGGAGAGTTTAAGTGCCTGAATGTGAGTTGCATTTACAAAACTCACACTGGCTCCTGAGGAACCACCTAGAGGTAGAGCAGACAAACAGATAATCCAGCCCAAGTTCACAGTTTCATACTGTCCACTGATGGAGAATGTTCAGATGAAGAGGTCAGTGCTGGTTATGCAACACTCCTCTTCTTTGTGCTCCCTATATTTGGCAGCAAGACTTCAAAAGAAGTTACCAGCTCTGGGACTTGAGCTGGAGCCATTACTAATTCACAACAATGACTCTGTGAGCAGCAGGAGCACTGGCCAACTATGCTGTCACAAGTCGTACGGAACACACACACATCTTTCTCTACAGCAGTGTTTTAGTGTATTTAAATATGGCGAATAATAACTCAGTACTTTCATAAAACAACTAAATAAGCCAGCAAAGGAAAAGGTTTTAAAAAAAAGCATCAATTGGGCATAACAAGCAAAAGGAGGCTGGGAACTTGATACGTTCATTTCTGCCACTTTACATGTTTAAAATGTATATTTTCTAGACACAAAAGACAGTGATGGAAGAAGTTCTAAGTAAATCCATTTCTAAAACGGAAGGCAAAACAACATTTTCTGCATATTTGCTGCTCAGAAATCTTTTAGACCGCTCAAAGTCACTGCACATGCAAATGTCACCATCAAATAAATGGTATGTGTTTACAAGCTGCCAGCTGCTTTAAAGATAAATTGGATTACAGAAAATGGTGGACTTTATTTTAATGTGTGCTTCCAGGACCGTATCAAACTTGATGTCGACTGTTGTCAAACGCTGATGTCTTGAAATAGACCTGCAAACTGACACTGACTTTTTCTGACTTTACTTCAATGCTCATTCCACGTGCAATGTTTCTGTTCGTAACATTTTTGATACGATGATATATTAAAACACGTACCTCTAATAATAACTGTTATTATTAGAAGTACATATAATCTCTCATTATCTTTAATACTCTATGTACCCATTGTTGGACAGTTTAATATATGATGAAGCATCATATTTTAGAATTGTGTGCGCACAAGCTATCTCAGTGTTTAAAGTGAAATCAGGTTATGACACATAGCCACCACAGCAGTCAGACAAATGTAGTTGATTAAGAAGTGAAACATAAAAGATCAAGTGTTTAATCACACTAATGCACACAGTTCTAAAGTCAACACACAATAACTACACAGTATTGAAGGGTTTCCATCAGTAATTCATGGGACTACCAAGTCATCTACTATCTGATAGTAGCCACAATGTCACAACATTAAAACCACTGACAGGTGAACTAAATAACATTGACCATCTTGTGACAATTCAATGTTCTGCTGGGAAACTTTTGGACCTGGCATTCATGTGGATGTTACTTAGACATGTAGCACCCACCTAGACCAGACCAGGCACCCCCACCCCATAGCAATGACACTCCTTGATGGCAGCAGCCATCCCCAGCAGGATGCAGCCTGACACAGACACACACACAAAAACAACTTTAGGAACAACTAAAAAAAAAACATGAAGAACAGCACAAGGTGTTGACCTGGCCTCCAAATTCACTAGATCCCAAAACAGATCAAGTAGGACACAGGACACCCTCAGAAGTAGTTCGCAAGCCAAAAAAGTGTAGGCACCCTTGGTTTGGATCCCCCCACCCTCCCACCCCCACAATGAGCACCTTTATCATGCACTACTTTTTAAATTCATTAGATCCATTCTCTGACGAGTCACAATTGTTTTGGAGACACAAGGGAGACCTACACAATATTAGGAAGGTGGTCATAATGTTATGCCTGATCGCTTAACAGCAGTAATGATCGCCGGTAATTTGGGGGATGGACATGGGCAGACTGTGCTTCACATTGTGCCTTACCCAGAAGCTGGAGAAACTGACACCTGCCAGTATCAATGGCTATTAAAAATAATGCATCAAAAGCATTCAAATAATCCCTCTGAAAACACTGTATTCAGTCATGCTTTGAAAATAAACTGGAAAATGCACTGACAACAAGAGCAACCACAGGTGTTGGAACTGATATCCAAATGTACCATGAACACAAGCAACAATTAAACTCCTGATAAGACACTCAAATATCTCCTCAGAAGCTCAAAATCCCTTTAAGTCAAAGCAGCTATACCCATTCATGTAGCAGCATGTAGTAGTTAAGGGCGAAAAAAGCATCGCTTTGGAAATACCCCTGCTCTCCTATATTCAGGTGGTGTGTTCTTCATCAAACAGCCATGGAGTGAAAGGTGGCACAGAAGCAGATTGCACGCCACGTTGCTACGCTCCATCAAAAGGAGTTCACAGTTTGACTTTTACCAAACGATGACGGAGAGGCTTTTGAAGTGTCGAGGCTGAGCGCGCTGACAGCTCTGAGCTGCATTCATCAGATGTGATTGTGCGAAATGCGGAGAAATGAGGCTTAATTGCGGCGCGGCTAATGTTTGGTAATGAACCCAGCAGCACCTGAATGTGTGAAAGAGAACTGCGTCGAGTCTTTGTGCGTCTGACAAAGACGGCAATGATGTATGAGAGCAAATCAGGCTTCACTTCAATTTTTAAGAAATGTGACTTTTGACAGGTGGCAAGCAATTTATTCTTTTTATTTCACTAATTTCATACTTTAGTTTGATAGCACTTTCTTTGATGGATCTCACTGCGTTAAGTTCATTTATATTAGCCAGGAAAAGTGAAAATATGAGCCACTACTATTGAGAGATGAATTCAAACACTGCTGACGTGATTTGGCAGCCCAGCGCTCCCACCATTTCTCTGGCTGACGCTGATGACTGCCAACTGACTTCTGGCAAGTTACTTTCCGATTTGCACCTTATTAACTCAACTTACTAATGGGCATGTGCGCTGAGCCAATATTCAATTAAAGTCATAATCAGCCGCAACGGTAGCGACTGAAAATGACAACAGAAAGCCTGAATGACAATGAAACGCTGTCATTAAACATACATTATGGAACACAAATGAAACAAAGTTTGAGGGGCTGGAGAGCAGCTTATGTCTAATGGTGATTGAGCTAGTGTCAGCCGGAGTACATTATTAGTGCCATTAAAGGCCTTCTATTGAAATACATATTGGGACAGGGAGAAAACAGATCAGTTATGTCAGCTTCAGCTTGTGGGGGAAGTGACTTATGGCATGTACAAATTTAAAAGGGAACTCTTCTGTCCACAATGAGGTGCTCTGGGAGAAGTGTCACTGTGGAAAGAGCATGGGGGTTTTATATCGGCTTCCAAACTCTCATAAGACCAGGAAGACTGGGCTCAGACAGTCACACTTAAAATCAAGTTAATTTTGTACCTAGATTTGAATATATATTTCTATCTAAATGAAGTTTAAATTAAGTTATTATAACGTAAGATCAAGAACAAAACCACATCCCATGTGATTCTATTTCCAAGCTTACCTATAAAGGTGTGTCTTAACCGTAACCCTCCCTCTTTCTCATTCTCTGTGTTTGTCTCAGTTCTCAGATCTCAGCGTCAGAAGAGCCCACTTATCCTCACAAACCCAGTCGGCCTCAAGCAGATGGCTCCTCCAACATGGTTAAAAGGGAGTTTTTCCAAGTCTAAGTGATTGATCTGGGGGTTTCATGCTCTGCATTCTGTAAGGAGTTTTAAGATCATTAGGCTCTTCATTGACACTACACCATAAAATCTAATAAATCGACTGATGCCTCACAGCAAGAAGGTTCTTGGTTCAGATCCATAGGCTGACTGGGCCTTTCTGTGTGGAGTTTGCATGTTCTCCCTGTGTCTGTGTGGGTTCTCTCCGGGTACTCTGGCTTCCTCCCACCATCCAAAGACATGCTAGTTAGGTTCATTGGTGATTCTAAATTGGCCGTAGGTGTGCATGTGAGTGTGAATGGTTGTCTGTCTCTCTGTGTTAGCCCTGTGATAGACTGGAGACCTGTCCGGGGTGTACTCGCGACTCACCCGATGACAGCTGGGATAGATGTGATTGGCCGCATGGTGTGCCCATCAAAGTAAAGTCAATGATCGACTGAAGATTCGGATAGGCTCTTCTTGTTCGCTTCAAAGAATCGGTTCTTAGAGCCGGCTCGTTCGCGAACGACACATCGCCATTAACCCTTTCACAAGCCTTTAAAGAGCCGAGGGCTATGGAGAATGTCCCATTTACGCTCAGTAACCTAATACTTTATGCTTTCTTTCTCTTTTCAGTTCATCGTCACTTTAGTAGGGGTCATTTTGTACACCTCTCCAATCACCTACATAGCACCAAACACACACAGTTGGCAAAGGCTTCACCCATGTAATTCCCCTCCCTTTGTTTCCAGTTTATCCTCCTATTGAACCTGTAGTCTACAGGCGAGCAGTGATTTAGTAGCAGAGTAAACTAGAAAGCAGAGGCCCGTGGCTCTCCTTTATCAGTGGTGCTCCATCTTGCCTCGGGGAACACGAGAACTCATTTAGGGTGTTGCCAGAGATGGTCTTGCACCAGCTGATAGCGCAGTTGAATTACTAGCATGCTGCTGCTGCTCTTCTACTCCTCTCACTACACTTGCCTGTGCGTATGCCTGAAGGCACGGCAGCAGGTGGAGAGAAACGCGGTGACTGCTATTTTGTAAACTCTGCGACTGGGGCTGGCACTCGCAATTACACAACGCTTGAGCATTATCATAAAGCGGTAATGAGGAACATAAGCTTGATCCTATCCTCTAGAGTTTCTCTGAGCTTAACAGAAGAAAAATATTATTCCCTGAGAATCAGTTTTGACAACAGGAGATCAATGCTTGGGTGTGCATTAAGTTTCAGTATGTATGCTCTTTGTGTCTGTGTGTGTGATACTTCATATTGTGCTCCAGATGGCTCTAGGGTCACCATGGAGACTGGTGGCATATATGTGGTGGGTGGTTTTGGCCTCCTGAGGTGTTGAAAGAGAGTGGAGGAGCAGTATGCATGGCCTGTTAGGAATTAATTTCCAAAACTGCAGTGAACAGAATGTACTCGCTTCATAAACCATAATAACCTAAAGCATATCATATGTTTTGTTTCTTTCAGTTCAGTTTACAGAATAAAACTCAAAATCAGCTCCTGAAAACTTGTGTCACTGTGTGAACCGATCAGGCATGACATTAAAACCACTGACAGGAGAAGTCATAAGACATAAGACTTTTATTTAATCCCACGTGTGGGAAATTTCCCCAGAAGTAAACAACATTGACCATCTTGTGACAATCCAGTGTTCTGCTGGGAAACTTTTGGACCTGGCATTCATGTGGATGTTACTTAGACATGTGGCACTCACCTAGACCAGACCAGGCACCCCCACCCCATAGCAATGACACTCCTTGATGGCAGCAGCCATCCCCAGCAGGATGCAGCCTGACACATGGACAGACGCAAGAACGGTTTAGGAACAACTAAAAAAAAAAGCATGAAGAACAGCACAAGGTGTTGACCTGGCCTCCAAATTCACTAGATCCCAAACTGATCAAGTATCTGTGGGATGATCCTCAACCCATAGGACCCAAAGGCCCCTACTAACAACATGCTGTTGCCACACACCACAGGTGATGTTGTGTATTATGTTCGTTTTGTTCTTCAAAGTGCACATAGCACTTAGTATGGGCAGTGATAGCCTTAAAAAGCATTTGAAAGTAAGTTGTTCAAGAGGAAATCCAATGGGAGAGACGTCACAGTACTTCAAACTGCTTGACTGACAGCCAGTCCCTCCTTTAGTGAGGCCACTTAATTAGAAAACAGCAGCGATGGTTGTCCTGGCAGAAACCTCTCTACCACGTCAGAGAGACGTGCACACTGATCCTATGTACTGGAAAAAAGAAAACTACAACAAAAGAAAAGTTTGACCCAGACTGCATGTCTTTTTATCTGTTGTACCTATATGTACTAGAATCTGTGTGTTAGAAAGTTAAACCAGTGATAACTGATTTATCTCACTGAAACTAATGATGGTATTCTTTGGGATATATTTAACAAATCTGGTAATCGTATTAGATTGATAGATAGATAGGTATGTTGATTGACTGTTTTAAAAGAGGCACCAAAACACCTCAAAATGCAAACACAGAAATGACTGTAAGTCACATTGTTTTGAGACAGTGGGTTTGCTAACATTGTGTTAGTCTGTTTTTGGTTGAACTCTTGCTGCACCAAATGAGGAGTCTGCAGTTAGTTATTTTGCTATTGTCTGAGGAATAAGGATCCAGGTATTTTTTTAATGCAGTGCAAGTGTCCGAATCTCACTGTATACCCTGATCTGTGGAGAAATGCCCATCAAAAGTCACAACTTGTTAATAACAAGCATAAGACAAGCCATTACAACACATGATGCACTGTTCTGCAAAGGAAGTCTTACGAACAGAACAGGTTATACTATCTTAGTGCAGTTACAGGTTACAGCCAATATTAATAACTCAGTGTTTTTTCCAGTGTTCCATCTTTAATGAAATACCATGCAATCATCAAAAGATACACTGCAAAGAATTTACAACAAATTACAACAGAATTTATAACTTATTCAGTGCAATGCTGATAGTACATAGGATCGCACATACCTGAACATCAAGCATTAGAAGGGTGGAGGGAAAAAATATGTGCGATTTCAAAGAACATACTCATAAAACATTTAAATGTTACTTAGGACAAACATGTGTTTGTGTTTTTTGCGGTAAGTTTAAACCGCGCTCTTTGATACGACGAGAAATCTGTATTTTTAACATTTACAACCACAGACAAAAATCAGTCTAAATTGACATTTGCAAATGTCAAAACAAAGTACGTAATCTACCAAACTGCTGTTACACAACGGACATCAAACACATTAACATATGTATTAATATCTTGAAACATTGTACTACATTATCAGTTAAATATTATTTTATTTAAAAGTTGACTGTTGACTTGGCAGAAGAATACGACCTCCTCTGTACTTCATCATCCTGACCCTAAAACAGACAAAAGCACAGATTGTGGTTTTATCATTCGCGTCACAGCTTGTGATTTTGGACCTGTCCAGTTTCCAGGGCGTGAATACCACAAGAGGCGCTTTTCTTATAGATCAGTTCATGAGTCACGTTTGTCTTTTTTAAACTTTCAGAGTTTTTTTCAGTGAACTCATGCTTTCATCATGCCTTTGAATTCCACACACACACGTTTTTGTTGCCCAGCAGTGGTGTTCTCACAACTTCCTGCTGATGCTATACCATCTTTTTTCTTTTTGTGGACAAATTTACAAAATGCCAAGCTATTGCTTTAAACAGCACATTCTCACATACCTTGCTCTTAATTCTTGTTTTGTTTCTTGTGGAAAGTCTGCCCGTCTTTTTGAATCCAGCGGAGTTTAAAGTCTGGCATTTCACTTGCCCCCAGTTTAGCGTGCAACTGTGTTAAAAACAAAAACAAAAACCTTTGACGTGACATCATTGCAACAATTTACACACATTTATTTTTGTTTTCTAGAATCTCTAATTCTAGAAAAAAAAAAAACCTTAAGACTGAAAATACATAACTCTAGCTAACTCTACTTTTTTCTGTACTGTACAGATGACAGCAGTTCAGAAGAGTTGCTGTGTAGTTGGCTGCACACATTGCAAGGGTAGGTCAGTGGCAGCGAGCTAATGTGCTCTAATCTGCTTTACAGAATCAAGGTATCTAATTATTGTACCACAATTCATAGCCTAGTCTTATAAAGAATAGGTTGCAGTGGGTACTTCGTAGGCTAATAACAGTTATTGATAGGGCTCAGTCAGCAATTGGGCTAAATGTATAATGTAGCCAGATCATTTGTCAAAGCACAGTGTTATTGCTAGCTGCAATACTATTTGTAGATTAGGACTGAAAAGTAAAATATGCTTTTGTAAATATTGGTAATTTGGCAAACTATGGTTACAGCTTTAACTTAGCTTAGCTAAACTTGGCTTAGCGCAAAGACTGGAAATAGCTGGACAGCCAGACCGTCTTTGTCCTATGGTAACAAAGTCCATCTGACAGTAACTCTACAGGAATTTAACACTTTACAATTCGGTACACACCAGCATCATGCTGGGACACTGAAGGGACCTGACTGAAGATGGATAAATTAAGATTTTTCTACATATATTATGGCAGACAGAGTAAATATAATGTATATTTGTTTGACATCTTATCGTTGGAATATTTATAAAAAAAAAAAAAAAATGATGGTCTCTGTTTTACATTAAAGTCTATGGGGAGTATTATTTGTAAATAGTTTCCATGTCACAAGTCAAAGTTCCTGGTTGTGCTGGTACAGTGTACGATGAAGAAAAAAAACACACAGAAGCTGTGACCATGAGCAACTAGCATTGCCCATAATAAATCATTACAAAGTACGCAAGTTCAACTCTGAAGTACAAAATATGGAGGACGTGAGAATGCAGGAAGGCATTTTGTAATTTGCACAGTGGTGTATTTGATGATGCCCTCAAAATGCATTCTGAGATACCTGGCTGTCCCAAGTCCACACACGAGACATCCTTGATAAAACAGGCAGGACAAGTCCACATTCAGGCATTTGGACCATACTTCTGCCCTACAAAGGCTAAGAGCAGTATCGCCACTTTTTCAAAAAATTTTTTTTTGCACAAATAAAAACTGCAGGATCTGCTCTTCAATCTTTTAAAATTTCATATGGCTATCTAATACATTTCTTATATAAATTTACATTTTTAGTTTGCAGTTTGTACAGAAAAGTAGAGTAAAACCAAGGCAGAGCGCAGTACATGCCCTTACTGCACTCTGCCTTGGTGTCACTTGCCATTACTGCAGTCTGCCTTGGTGTCACTATAATACTGCAGTTGTGTCATGAACATTGTTGCTAACAGTTAGCAGAATTTACTGGTTTGAAAATGCTATAAAACGAGAAGAAAGGTGGAAAACATGGATTCACTGTCACGGGGAAAGATGCTGGTGCGACCCAAAAGTGGTAAGTTTCAAACCTCTATCTTTATCAAGTATTTAAATTACTTCAGGGAAAAAAACTCTCAAAGTTATGCATTGACACTAATCAGGAGGTGGCTGCAGCAAAGCAAGTCATGATCGCTAGTGGGTCCAAATTGTCACACGCACGCCTTATGTTTATTTTGTGTGGCTACTTCTTTTAAGTGGCTTAGAGATGAGAAAAACAGTCAAAATTTTTCCAACATGGTATTTAATAGACCGAAAACATTAGCCTTTGAGTATTTAAATAGTCAGTTGTAAATAGTTGAACTCTAATGCTAACCGTTAGCATCCCGATGCTAACGGTTAGCATCTCTTTGGGATTTCTCATTACATTAGTTTGTATTCTAGCCTCCATGATTGCTCTTAAACAAAACACTGAAGGAAATAACATGTGCTCTGTTTGTCTGCTTAGTTTTACATTGAATCCTAAGTAAAGGTTTGAAAGGAAGTTTAGTGGCAGACTTTCTCTTAGAAACTTATCTATCATCTCAGCTAATGTAGCCTAGCTGGCTAACCATGCCATTGCCACACACACAAGTTCCACTCCAGAATTGGAAATGTGTCAGAGTATCTGATCACACATGTTCTTTATAGATCAGTGGTGACAAGTGTCAGTTGATTTGGTTGAAAAGTCACAGGTTATTGATTATTGAGCTGTAAAGTAACTCAGACTTTTAAAGAAACATTTTTTTAAAGCCCACCCCTACTATTTTAATACAGTACATGCTATTATTGCACCTAGCCGCTAAACTGTGTGTGTGTGTGCGTGCGTGCGTGCGTGCACACGCGCGTGTTTGTGTGAGTGAGGGTATCTGCGAGCGTGTTTCTGTGTGTGTGTGTGTGTGTGTGTGTGTGTATACACTACGTATATTGCCAAAAGTATTGAGTCACCTGTCTTGACCCCCATATGAACTTCAGTCGCATCCTATTCTTAATCCATAGGTTTAATATGATGTTGGTCCACTCTTTGTAGCTATAACAGCTTCAACTCTTCTGGGAAGGCTTTCCACAAGGTTTAGGAGTGTGTTTATGGACATTTTTGACCATTCTTCCAGAAGCGCATTTGTGAGGTCACACACTGATGTTGGATGAGGAGACTGGCTCTCAGTCTGCGCTCTAATTCATCTCAAAGGTGTTCTGTTGGGTTGAGGTCAGGACTCTGTGCAGGCCAGTCAAGTTTATCCACACCAAACTCTGTCATCCATGTCTTTATGGGCCTTGCTTTTTCAACATGACTGTGCACCAGTGCACAAAGGAAGGTCCATAAAGACATGGATCTCAGAGTTTGGTGAGTTGTTTTTTTTGTAAAATATGATTATAATGCCAAAAGCGGATGGAAAGTCACCTGTACCAGTTTAGCAGAACGTATGAAGACGGAGAAAACAGTCAACAAAAACAACATAGTATATAGTGATTGCATAATATAGCACAAATAATGGTAATAGTTTGGTGATAATTAACATATACTTTGACAAATATAAGCAGCAGTGTCCAAAGGTGAGGATTTGATGTGCAGCAATGCAATATTGCTTGACATGAAAGTCTACAAGAGTACCCGATTGATTTTCCATTTTTACATAAATGTTTATAAATGACGGAGTTATGCCACTGTTAAGGCATCAAGCAGCATATCTTCACTAAAAAATGTAGTAAGTGCCTCCTCAATTAATATAAAAACTGAGTGATTATGATAATTTGCTACACTTACTGCAAAGTGTTATTGTATGGTCGTCTAAGTATAAGCAGTAATGCAAAGGCAAAGCGCAGTATAGCCTATAAAACTACAAAATTTTGCCTAAATGTCAAAAAACAAAATGTTTGATATTCACCTCACTTTGATCTATCTAATTATACCACTTGTTGTTAAATATATTTTGATTCTTATACTTGGTGTAAGAAAAACACAAAAAGCTGTTTTTCTCAGTTTGGCCTTTTTGCTGATACTGCTCTTAGCCTTTGTAGGGCAGACTTGGTCAGATGCATACTTTGAATTGCAACATTTCCCAAGAACACAAGTACAGACAAGAACGCATATTGATAAACTTACCTGATCTAAAATCTGGCGTTGGATGTCGGGATTATTCAGGTCGGCCTCAGACTGGAATTTCAACTTCAGTGTTCTTTGACTGCTGACTGTTTCGTAATACACATCTTCACAGACAAAATAGTGCTCTTCCTCACAGTCAACATTCAGCCACGTTCCCGTGGTTGTGTCGAACACAGCACACGATGTCATGTTGTTACCACTGTAGTTAGGCTCGCCCTTCATCCAGTTGCTATAGTTGGCCGGAGTCTGGTCAGACCAGACAGGCCAGGTACGTCTGTGGAGGCCGATCCAGCTGTTATGTTCTATCAGTGAGGTGATGTGATCATTCTCAGACTTGTTCCTTACACTGGCTAGATAGGTGTGCTTGGATCTGCAGAAATCCCTAGCTTCGTACCAGGTCATGTCTTTATCCTCTATAACGTACTTGGACGGATCTTGTTCTAGGAAAACCAAGGACAGAACTGTCAGAGTTGAGCAGATGAGAGGAACAAACTATTAATGAAGGTATTATAACTTAAGTCTTTACCGGGACGATGTGCCTCCATCCTGAGTCTAACTCCCTGGCTTCACCCACATCTGAAGTCCATCTTCCATCTCCGCATTTGACCCCTTTTTCCCTCGACTTCTCTTCCTTTCCCTTCAGCTTCTTTCATCCACCCTTTCAACCCCTCTTAAATCTCCTACTGTTTCCCTTAGGTTCTGTCTACCAATAAGCTCTCTAGCATCAGTTAAGGTGTGCTCTTTGGTATTGAAATGTATGAAAAGGGAGCGTAAACATGACCAGATGATGAAGTTGTCATATTTAAGGACAGGTACAGCGCATAAATATATACAGTTGAAACCAGATGTTTACATACACTGTGTTAAAAGACACATAAACCTTTTTTTCCTCACTTTCTGAAATTAAATCAGACTAAACCTCTCCTGTTTTAGGTCAGTTAGGATTACCAAAATTATTTCTTTTTGCTAAATGCCACAATAATGAGAGAGATAATTTGTTACAGAATTTTTTTATTACTTTCTTCAAAGTCAGAAGTTTACATACATTTCCTTAGTATTTGGTAGCATTGCCTTTAAACTGTATGACTTGGGTCAAACGTTTTGGGTATCCTTCCACAAGCTTCTCGCAATAGTCTGCTGGAATTCTGGTCCATTCCTCCTGACAGAACTTGTGTAACTGAGTCAGGGTTGTAGGCCACCTCGCTCGCACACGCCTTTTCAGATCTGCCCACAAATTTTCTATGGGATTGAGATCGGGGCTTTTTGATGGCCACTCCAAAACATTGGTTTTGTTGTCCTTAAGCCACTTTGTAGCTACTTTGGCAGTATGCTTAGGGTCATTGTCTATGTGGAAGACCCATTTGCATCCAAGCTTTAACTTCCTGGCTGATGTCTTGAGATGTTGCTTCAATATTTCCACATGATGTTCTTTCCTCATGATGCCGTCTATTTTATGAAGTGCACCAGTTCCTCCTGCGGCAAAACAGCCCCACAACATGATGCTACCACCCCCATACTTCACATTTGGGATGGTGTTCTCAGGCTTACAAGCTTCCCCCTTTTTCCTCCAAATGTAACGATGGTCATTATGGCCAAACAGTTCCACTTTAGTTTCATCAGATCACAGGACATGTCTCCAAAAATGAAGGTCTTTGTCCCTGTGTGTATTTGCAAACTGTAAACTGTCTTTTTTATGTTACTTTTGGAGTAATGGCTTCTTCCTCGCTTAGTGGCCTTTCAGCCCATGTCGGTACAGGACTCGTTTCACTGTGGATAGTGACACTCTCTTACCAGCTTTAGCCATCATCTTGACAAGGTCTTTAGCTTTTGTTCTGGGGTTGATTCGCACGTTTCGGACCAAAACACGTTCATCTCTGGGATGTAGAACCTGTCTCCTTCCTGACCGGTATGATGACTGGACATTCCCATGGTGTCTATACTTGCGTATAATTGTTTGAACAGATGAACGTGGCACCTTCAAGCATCTGGAAATTGTACCCAAGAATGAACCAGTCTTGTGGAGCACCACAATTCTCTTCCTGATATCTTGGCTGATTTCTTTTGATTTTCCCATGATGTCAAACAAGGAAGCAGTGTATTTGAGGTGTAGCCTTAAAATACATCCACAGGTGTGCCTCCAATTAACACAAATGTTGTCTGTTAACCTATCAGAAGCTTCCAAAGCCATGACATCATCATCAGGGCTTTTCTTCATTGTTTAAAGACATAGTAATCTTTGTGTATGTAAACTTCTGACTTTGAAGAAAGTAATAAAAATTCTCTAAGAAATTCTCTCTCTCATTATTGTGGCATTTAGCAAATAGAAATAATTTTAGTAATCCTAACTGACCTAAAACAGGAGAGGTTTAGTCTGATTTAATTTCAGAAAGTGAGGAACAAATGTTTATGTGTCTTTTAACACAGTGTATGTAAACATCTGGTTTCAACTGTATCTATGTTATGTTGTGTATAACCTCACCTGTCATGTAAATATTTTAAAATGGACATATACCAGAACGATAGACAACCTTAACCAAAAAGTGTCCGTAGTTCAAAGAGATAAGCTCATATGAGATTTAAGTAATCTGTGAATCTGAACTGTTCTCAGGTGTCTGAAGAATGAAATTGGAATATGGCAATGGTTTAGTAAAAAACTCTCTTACCGTCAAAGCAGACCACATGGCGCTTCATCAAACAGCTCTTGTCACGCCAAAACCCATCTGTTGTCAGAATCACGCAGGTCTCGTTGAAGTCTCTATTGTAACTATCACTCGGGTCCCAGTTATGGAAATCTGCAGTGACACTGAAGTTGACATTTCCCAGCACCCACTTCCACCCGACCTGGTCATCATAAAGCCCTATCCATGGGAGGTTTGATGCATCCTGGATTGCACTCAACAGCCTGCTGTTATTGTCTTGGTTGACTACGGTGGCCAGGTCAGTGAACTTCTCCCTGCAGTAACTCTGAGCTTCAGCCCACGTCTTTAAGGTCTTTACATGGTGGTAGTCGCTGACAAGGTTTGTACACAGAACGGACAGGCCTGACAGACAAAGAAATGATCAGAACTTACAAAAGCGCTACTGAATTCTGTGCACTTAACTGTTCAAAAAAGACAACCATCAATGAATGCTAATGAACCTTTTGAGGCAAGAACTTCAGATGGTATTAGTCTTATACCTTCCATCACTTTAAATGACTGTAAATACAAGTTTCTGCCTCGCTCCCTCACCTGAGAAACTGAGAACAAGCAGTAGTGCCTTCCTCATCCTGAAAAATAGAAACAGTGTGAAGACATTCCTTTTTCACTGATGTACAGTAGACAGAGGCGGAACAACACAAGTGAGCTGAAGGGAAGTCTACCTGTAAAGTTCCAGCTGTAGTTCCTCGCTGTTGTTTCTCGAGGGCCCGTGCTCTCACCCGACACATCTCGAAACTTTTGAAAGAATTCGCTTACTTTTATGCTGCCCCCCCCCCCCCCCCCCCTTCTCTGAGGTAATTATGCAAACCCTATGCCGTTCATTTGCTTCCGACATTAGAACAGGAGGTAAGGACATACAAATCAAGATGGTGAAATTGAGCTTGCAAAATTTGGGTCATTAGGATCATTGTGTGACAGGATAAAAGATGATGGCATGGCAAATCGGCTTTCATGGCGGTAATTACATAAATTCACGATAAAAGAATGTTAACAACACTGGTAAATCAAGCTATGAGAAGGAACAACCAGGGTAACAATTTACAAGTGTGTTTAAAAACCATAAAAGTGCTTGTAACTGGTAATGATACATGGTTAAAATGCTTTGTTTCGCATTGCTCATTGCTTTTTGTTGTTTAGTGTACCTGTAATTTGTGTTTATCCCCGACTCCAGTCAAGTTACTTTTGAGGAATGACAACCAAATCGCTGTTGTGATTGTTGCTCGCTCCCCATATTCAGGTGTAATTGCAATCAAAAGATTTTTCATACAGGCATACGGTATATTTTGGGTTTATGTCAGTCTTGGCAGTCAGCGGTTATGCAATGTAGGACGAGCGACCGCGCATGTCATCCATTAATTATTACTTTGGAACAGATAAACACATAAAAATGTTTCATTTGGACATTTTGCATTGGCATACAGCTGGGGATAGAATAAATCTTGCATCACTCTCCAACCTGCCTATGATACCTCTTATATTAATCATTATAGCAGCTAACTCACCTGTGATAGAGCAACTACAGTAGTGACTACGCTTTAGTCAGATGTATGTATCTATGACAAATGTATGTTTATCTTGTTCCTCCTATCCTCTCTCTTCTCTCTTTCTTCTGTCTCCACCCAGCTGGCCTTAGGCAGATGGGTCCCTCCATGTGAGCTGGGTTCTGCTCAAGGTTTCTTCCTGTTAACAGGAAGTCTTTGTCACTGTCATCTTCATGTTTGCTCTGGGGGTTTCAGGCTGGGTTTTGTAAAGCATCTTGAGACCATTTGAACCGCTATATAAATAAAACTGAATTGAATAGAAATTGAAAGCATACTGCTGCAGGTCAATAAAGCAAACAAAAACTGTTTTGGGGGGGAAGAGTTATCTTTAGAAAAAAAAATTCTGTCTTGTTTGGGTGTAATATAATAAATGTTCTGTTTCTGACCAGTGTTATTACACCTTCTAATGGTATCAGTTGTGTGACTTGTATGTGTGATGACAACAACCACATTCACGCATATTAGGCTTCAACTAACCTGTCTTTCGATTGTTTGTGGTAGCGGGAGCACCTGGAGGAAACCCTGACAGTCACAAAACATGACACGTTGTGATTAATTCTGCAGTCCATATCTAAATAGCATCTGTTTTAACTCCCTATCTGCCTTTTTCAGCTCGAAACTTATTTGCTTGTTCTTAGTGGTTTAGTAAATCCCAAAGTAATTATGTAAAACCGACCTTATCACGTCACTGGCAGTGTGAACAGAGCTCAGACTCTCATTTCCTTGAACTATCAGGTGATGAAATGAGGCGTGTGACCTTCCGCTCCAGGGTCATTCAGGCTATTATGTAAGCAAACTAAAGGTGACAGACAGTTTCGATCCATTATGAGAACCACTACCACCCATCATCTTCCTTCGCATATAGTAAAACAAAACATGTCGAATCAAACAAAACATTTATTTGTACGTATTTATTGTCGACTTTTAAACCTCTGAGTATCAGTCACAGGTGAACTGAATGAATTACTGGCACTTGCCATATTCCTAAAGAGTCTGTTTGCTTTACACATGTCTAAAGTAATTACGCTAACCTGCACTCCATGACCATGAACACATCATTTAAACATGACTGGCCTGTAATATCCGCACTTGAGCAAGGGCAGACGGCTAAGTCGAGTGTGTGACCTTTTAGTCCTGGGATATCTCAGCGATTCATCTTGTGAGTTGAGGCTGTCAGCTTCCACTTATGGATGGTCTCAATCTCAAGGTTGATGCACGCCAAACAGATGGACCGAGCTGTCTCTAAGGGACGGTGGCTGTCTGAGTTGAGGAGTCCTTTCAGGGCTGATGAATTAACCTCAGGCTCCCTCTATTGGGCACGTCGTGGCTTTGCACTATTCCCACACACACGCCAGAGGTTTTTCATTGCAAGCCTAGTTTCTGTTCTAATAATTAACCTGTAATCTTTAGTACAACAATGCCGAACAAGGACACCCATTGCTTTTAAACACAAACATTTTGTAATAAGATGAGAAATAAATGGAAACTGATGTTGGTCATTTATGGCCAGACAGAAAGCTGTAGACACAATACTGACTCATTTTGGATTTATAAAGCTAATAATTACAATATATCCATAAGCAACTGCACAAAACTAACAGATACACAGTGTGGTTAGGTTTTGTTTTTGTTCATTTTTGTAGTTGTTGTTTGGTCTCCTTCAAATCTGGAGGGAAATACTGTCTCTTGAGCATTTTTCACAAGTACTCTTGCTGCCTTCCGTGGTTAGATACGTTACTGATGCGAGAGGGAGTTATATGATACTCATTTCACTTATAGTCGTTGTAAAAATATTGATTAGTTCTGCTTTAAATGTCTTTATTTATTACACATATTCATGAAATTGATTTAAAAAAAGTTTTATAATTTCGTTTTCAGGCCATTTCTGCCCTCGTAGCAGTTTGGTTTGATTATTATCAAGCTAATGTTTCTTCTTCATTCAGGCCTTAAACCCTGTGGAGGACCACAACAAAGCTGCTTGAGCTACTGATGGATTCTGATGGTCTATTCAGCATTTGTCGTATCTTAATTTCAAAACATTGATTCGAACATTGCCTGATTGGAAGAGAATGGGAGAAATGGAATTCAAAATATGAGGAAAAACACCTAGTGTGTGTCTGTGACAGACAGACAGACAGACGGGGAGAGAGACTCTTGTGTGTGTTAACACCAATAGATCAAATCAATGGAGTGAAACGAATGTCTCCTCTCAATTATCTGCTCCAGTGTTAGGCATGGAAGTCTGCCAATCCACCGAATGAACGATGCTGGCCCTGCATGCTGAACTGAATGTTTGCTTCTCTGCCTGACAGTGGATGAGTGAGCAACAGTGTGTGTGTGTCTGTGCGTGCAGCTAGATATAGATGACAACGTATTAATATTGTGTGCAATCGATGTTTTTGGCATCAAAACTCTATCTTAAAATCATTTTTTTGTGATTCCTTAGATTTGATGCACATTCTATAACGCATGCTCGGTTGTTCAGACACCAGATGGCAATGTTGCCTTCAAGATTCAGCACCGTTCCCCAGCCACTTTCCCTCCCTCCCCCCTCCTCCTCTTGCTCTGTGGATCCAGCGCGACAGTCGGATCCTCTCGCCATGCCGGTCACGCCCCACGCAGATATCAGCTTGTTTCTCTGACACACACACACACACACACACACACAATCACATCTCTAATAAACACTGAAATGCTTGTGCGCACCCATACTTCTTGTGCACACCGCCTATCACACGCAGACATCTAATGGCTTGGACACTGTCCTGCTTTCTAACCCCCACACATTCAACTCGCATCCGAGCTGCAGCACTTATATGTCTATTTTCAATAAAGTTAAAAGCCTGCCACCACACTGCAGCGTGTGTTGTCCAAGTCAAATGATAAGACATCGGCCCACCCTGTCCTATTTTTATCCATTATTACGGTGAGTGAAAGCCTGGATGGCACAAACACAGGTGGAACATAGACTGAGCCATTATAGTAAAATGGAGAATTTGGCTGCACATTATGAATGATTTTATATCAAGGACGAATTGCCACAAATGTAGCATTCCTAAATTAGGGATTCCAACGTGTATACATATAGTAACAATGATATTAAATAGATTCACCAGCTGTAAAATTCATTCAAGCAGTGGAAAGTGGTGCCTAAAATGCAAGAGCTGGATGCTAAGACCTCGTGACGGGCACAAGAGCCGCTCCCTCTGGGCAAAACTTAGCGTAAAAGCCACCCTTATTCGCATTCCAACTGTATCCTATGTGTTGGTTTCTTTGTGGCGTCTGTATCCAGAAAACAAAAAGCTTTCACTTCACCCAACAAGCGTGTGCAGAATGATACAGTGTAAAGCCCGGGAGCATTAACTGGGATCATTCATAGCTGTGGTTTTACTGTAGTATCAATAAAATGCCCACTGTGCCAGCAACAAGAGCTTGGTTATCTATTGACAAAAAAAAAAAAAGAAATGCCATTACACACACACGCACACACACACATGCAGAAATACACACTCATGCACACGTATTAAAGCACCATCTCCCTACGTGTGGGAGACAGAGAGACCATCACCATGGAAACAAACGTCATGTAGCCTAGTCTCCCACCATCCGCCACCACCCCCCTCCCCAATATGAACTCACCCCCACTCTCTCTCTCTCTCTCTCTCTCTCTGTGTGTGTGTTGCTGCCTGTCTACACGCTCTTCCATTTCTCCTCCTCTGTTTCCCATTCTCAACATCATCCATCTTCCCAAAATACCCCCGCTGTCTCCTTTTCTTTCCGTCCCCACCGTTGTGCATCAAATTTCCTCAAATCTAACAATCTATACAATATCCCTCTGTCGCTATGCCATGTTTTTCTGCCTATATTAGAGAATCCACACACTGGGTGTATATGATAGTGCTTGTGTGTGTGTGTGTGTTGTGAGACAGAAAGTCAGTGCATGGGGGATGGGGCGCCAAGACAGACTAAAATTACACCAATTCACTCAAGTAGAAGGGGCTTCGTTCTCTTTGCATCCCTCATTACTTTTCTTTTGTTCCCGTGCAAGGGGCCGCATTGGTACATCAACATTATGACTAATCAATAATTAGATGACCAACAATCAGGCTTGGAAATATGTAGTGAAACAACATACGTAGTCTGTGGGACACTAAGGAACAGTCTTAATACATGTATTACACACTACATCTGTCTGTCGATCTATTCGCGAAGACAGCAGCTCTGATGTTCGTCGTCCTCATCTGAACCAAGTGTGTCCAAAGCATCCGGAGCTTCAGTGGCTCTGGGTAGCTTGTGGGTAACTTGATTGTACTTATACATCAATAGTTTCATGACAAACTGCCACTTAATTGACTTGCAAATTTTTTTTCTTTTGAATAAATACTTGGTGTGTAATTCATGGCCCAGTCCAAACAGGGTCATCATTTTCCTCTCGCTATTGACTACCTATTGTACTTATCTATGTGTTTGTACCTGCCTATCCTTCCCGCACCCTCCCAGTCCACCACCCGCTATCGTGGTCTGCTGGAAGAAGCAGGGCTCAACAACGTGCAAACAGCTTTGCGAAAATGTGAGAGGGTAGATTGTCGGCACTTCACCAGCGTAAGTGTTGCTCTGCTGCTCGTTGGCGTTGTCACGGCCTCATCCCCTTTAGAATGAGCTGGTGAAAAAAACACACATGATTGGTCAACGCACCACTGGAGTCGTCTAACAAAACACTGAAGCCAGCTCAGCTTTGATTTGTAACCCCTCACTCCAGCTGACAAGAGTCAGTTTTCATGCTTCATGCTGCTGACCTCCGTTGAAAATAACTTGAAGTCTGTTGTTTGTTTTTTTGCTGGTGGTGTGAACTCAGCATTAGGCTGTATGCATTGTAGTATCTACATGTACTTCAAACTGTACTTTCCCTGATACTTTATTTCTGATACTTAGAGCCACACCTTTGGACCACAGCTAGGCCTCTTCACTTTCAGGTGCAGTATTACCAGTTGAAGAACATAACTAATGATCAACCTTCTGATCCATGAAACCTCAAATTACTTCCACTTCAGACTTCTTTGCCTCTTTGTACACTGCTTTGAGAAAGTCATCTTTCACACCACTGAAGTGAAAAATGGACCGAGTCCAGATTCACTCCTTCTTTCACCCACAGCCGTGTTGCTGTTTCCCCTGACAGGACGAAGCTCATGAGCGGCAGCATCATGCGCAAATAACACAGATGACACGACACCAAACTGGACTTTCACAAGACTGCAGTGAAACCTTGATGTCCAGTCCACTTTAGACATAGTGTCTTAAACTGATAACAATAGTGAAGGCCTGTCCCAATCCGAGCGTAAACCATGTAAGAGAGACAGTCTTTTTAAAAGCGGGGCCGTTGACTGAGAAAAATGTTCTCATCGGAAAATGTACTGAGTCTCTTGTGATCAGAGGTGTATAATAAAGTATGCTGGGTGAAACTGAAGGGCAACATTGTAAGGATTGCCTCGTGGGGGTATTTTAGTCTCACTGTTATAATAACTAAACCCAGACAGAATGATTTGGAAATGTGTCTGTCTGGCTCACATTAACAGAAGGGTGCTGGAGGTTTGGTTGCAGGTTTTGGTGACAGTCACGCTGGAGATGAAGATGAGTACCTGAGGCTACCGATGATGAGGAACTACGAAAGGGGAGGAGAGCAGAGCCAAGGCATAAAAGTGATAACATTCGTGGTCCCAAGAGACTGATGGGTGAACCTCATATTACCTCGGCTGTCTCGCCTCTGCACCTATGAAAGCAGTTCTCCAAGGACGAAGTAAGAGTTGATGATCAGCGCCCACTCCAGGAAATCACTGGCTGGTCACAGCTGGACAAACAGGTGAAAAGCTCCCACTACATTGCTGCAGACACCTAATATATGCTTGCAAACCGGTGTCCTGGTGTGCATTCTGCTCACAAAGTAACCATGATTATGTAACCAGTGTGATTAGTGATTACCTTCTTTCTCATTCAGGACTCAGGCCATTAGAGTTTAATGAATTAAAACTGTGTTGTAGTAACAATAAAAAAAAAGTAAACAGTATATGCGTGTATGAGGGAGAAGTTAACTTTCTAACGCACACTGGAAAATTAAATATATTCCGGAAAAAAACAGACTGAAATTATACAGTGCATTGCAAACCAGGATGTTTAACTTGTAGAACACCTTGGTTCAGAGATACAGAATATGAAGTGTTAGTTAATTCTTATTCAGTCAATAAATTCAGAATTTCATGGACTCAAAGCCCCCCACTAACAACATTCTGCTGCCAGACGCCACAGGACACCCTCAGAAGGTCCATGTCCATTCTCTGATGAGCCACATGTGTTTTGGAGGCACAAGGGAGACCTACACAATATTAGGAAGGAGTGGTGATCAGTTATGTAAAAATGTCAGAACAATGACCCATGGGTTTGAGACCTAATGTTTTTAAACTACAACCATGGCTTCTTGCTATTACCTGTCAAAACGTCTGCTTTAATAAAGGACTACATGCCACACTGAATGAGGAGGATTTAATGTGATAACACTTGCATACAGCTCTATAACCACTATTACATTGCATGTTAACTACCCAGTGTATTTATAGCACAACTAAAAGGTCTCATGTGGGCGTGTGGCCCACACAGGTCTCCTCAGATGTTCTGATGCTGATGATTCTTGATGAAGTCAGGCGGAGCTACGATAAAACAGTCTGTGATGCCACCAAAGGTCTAAACAAGGAGTCTATAGGTTACGTGCTGCACATGCCCGCCCACTCTGTCCAGAGAAAGGTCTATGCAAGTGAAAACACCTGTGTGGGTGGACACTAGGTGTGTAGCAGCTTTAAATAGGAACATACTGTAGGCAAAGTAGGTGTTAGCAGGTGACAGGTGGCAGGTGACAGGTGACTGCAATGTGACAGGCGGCACCGAAGGTTTTTTTTTCAGTAACTCAACAAAACACAAGAGAAGAAGGGCACCCACTTGGTGACCCCCACAACATGGTCATATGTTCTCATCTTTTTACCTGCTAACAACCAAACTGTGAACAAGGTCATCAGTTTTGATGTCCTGTTGGTTTAGGACACATCCTGGAGTTCACTGTGGTTTGTATTTGCATGTTAGCACGTACTTTAGTCAAACTATGAATCAGGCTTTTGTTTGGGCGCTTGGTCAAGACTTGGATGACGCAGTACGAATTATTATTTTTCCACATGATATCTTGGCAAATCACACTGAAATAACCTGCTCAATGACTGAAAGACCTAATAACTCTAATTACATAATGAGCTGTGCTGTTATAATAATAACCAGCTTATCTAATCCTTCACTAAAGTAAATGTGCTATTTTTTTTACACTGTAAAAAATATAAAAATCTTATTTTTGTGAAAGAATAATTAGGAGAGTGTTACACTAAACTAAATGTTCTGATGCAGAAAAATGGTAATAGCAGCATTGTTGAAATCAGTGGGTCTTTATGGATTCAAGAAATGTAATATACTCAAATACAATTGATAATTACTTACTTGTTATATGTTTTGTATGCAGTAATCACAATTTGTTTTGCACCCAGTATGTAGTGGAGTATGAAGCAAATTGTAAAGTACATAAGGACTCATTCCAAACAGTTCAAACACATCGATTATACTTTAGCTCAACAAAAGTGTCCCCTATAGGATCATGTAAAAACATCTGAACTAGGTTTTTAAGCGGATGCATAAATCATTCCTGTAGTGTTTTAATGTTTTAAACTAAATGTGATAACTAATTGTTACAGAAAGTTGTCCCAGGAACATATAAGGCTGACTAAAAATCCATTTCTGGGACATTTTGGATTTCTACCAAAACACCAACTGGTATTATATGCTGCTACAATCCGCTGTATGTTTGGCTAGAGCTGCCACCAAGCACAACTGGTTCCATCTCAGTCACTATGAGGCACAAACCAGCCTCCCCTCCTCTCCTGTAATCTTTTTTTTTGTTCGTCTTAATGCTCAGGTTCAAACTTTGCGAGCCATCGCAATTCGTGATAAAGGCCATCCTCCGGACCTAGTCTTTCATCTGTGTTTTCACCCTCTTACTCCATCACACTCTCACTTGCTTTCATCTCTCCCTCCTTTCTCCAATCCAAGCCCTTACCTGAAGGCTAGAGGGAATCAGGCAGGGGTGAAGGGAGGATTTTGGAGAGGCATGAGTGGATTTGCACAGCAGCAATGATGCCCTGTATATCTACTCCACCATCTCACCAAAAGAGTTATTTTTAACGTCTAATCATACCTAAAAAGGTGTTCCCAATTGTACTCCTAGCTCAATGCTGTCCCACATGTTGAGGTTACTAAGGCTACAACTTCCGTGACACACTAATCGAATCAGGGCGACACATAACCCTTGGACGTGCGCTGAGTTCTTCACTGGTTGTACATAGGATCAGTTCCCGAGGTTGTCGAAAGGATTAGCTCATTAGGAATGCGCCGGAGGATACACAAATGATCCAGAGATTGATGGGTTCCGTCTGGACAGTGTAGCCACAAGACTAATAGTCTGTCATCCATTAGCGAGGTCTTTTACCTTGCTGACTCTGCTGCTCCGTCTTCCACTCAGATGGCCTGTTTAATGTCTTTTTTCCTTCCCTTCCCCAACTTGCCTTCTGGTTACATAAAACCGTTTAGAGTTTGTTTTATTGACTTGACATACTTACAGCTCAAAGCCATCAGAATTTTTACATCAACACTGGATCAAATGATGTGTGTAATGGGAAATATGTCGCTGGCGGTGATGAACTTGAAATGGGTTATGGACACGTCTGCACGTATAAATGGAAACAGTTCAGTCCAGCTCTGCTTAAACCCACAGGTGAATTTGGGTTTTTACTATGCACCCCATTGCATAGGGTTGTGGATTACCAGGTGGTTTTGCCAGATGGGTTGAAATTATAGGTAGTGTGTGGACTGTGCTAGCAAAAGCAAAATGACCATTAGGTGGTAAGAAACTTGACTCCAGATGATTCCTACAGTCGCATTTCTACTAGATGTGTTACTAAGTAACCGCTAGCTAACATGAAGTTAAGCGAGTATGTTTTATTAAGTTTTCTTGTTTCTACACTTTGTCACAATCTATTAATGCACATTCAGTGTTGGAGTATGACTGTACTAAATTCATAAAACCAATGATATGCATGGTAATTTCCATTTGATTGATAATATTTTCACCTCTCCTTCAAGTGTGGACATTTGGAATACATTTGATTATGCCTAAAGGCAAAAAGCTTTATACGTTTCCCATCAGCTATAGGTAACCTGACATGGCAGATGGTTTGTCACACAGACCCATCTGGGATGTCGCCCTTGGAAACGGTTCAGAAAAAGAGCGGGCACCCTCAAAGAAATTCTTGGCAGGTGTTTGGACGAACCATCTGTCTGTCACCGTCTATCAAGAGTGCAACGCAACAAGCCCCAGTGTGAGCTTTGAAAGCTAGCAAGCAATGGTTCGGTCCCAACAAGCGCATAGTTTGAAGCTCGACAAGATGTGATGTTGTGGCACATGACAGTATATTACCGCCTCAGACCACTCCAGCTGCCTGGGTCAATCATACAAGTGCTTGTATTCGCAAATGTGTGCAGTCATGATTTAGTCCATGTGAAATATGATGGATGTAGTTGTCTGAGGAACAAAAAAAAAGGCATATTGGCTACAAAGTTTTAAGTATTCTCTGCTGGACAACAACTTCATATTGTCCGTCCAGTATCAGCCGCACCATCCGCAGTGTGATGTACTTTCTCTTTTTACTACAGTAACTGTATTTCTTATATACTACTTTCATTTTTATACGTGAGAAATACATGCAGTGCAGTGAACCCTGCACATGATTTTGTTTGAGTAGATTCAAATCTCATTATTTAAAGGCAAAACACATTCAAATCAAACATTGGTTCCTCCACAGCTTGCAGGGATGTCAGTGTCAAGGATGGACAATACATGTCTCTGCATAACCCACTAAGAACATTATATTGATAGTCCCAAGCCCGGCCAACTATTTACCACATATCTCAAGGCATGAGGGATGAACGTTTCTATCCACATCGATCAGGCTGCTCTTTTGACCTGTTGACTGACAGCAGGCCGCTCCTGAACAGGTCACATGACGGTATGTACACTGGGGAGGGTATAAGATCCAAGTGTGTGAGGGCGGGAAACGTGACGCCACGTGAGTTTCAGGCTGATCTGGGTCACCGAAAGAGCAAATGTGCAGTGAATGTGTATCAGAGGGAGGGTGCGTATTTGTGTGTGTGTGTGTGGGGGGGCCATCTGTCCTGACAAGATTACTGGAGTCAGACAAGAAGTCCGACTGGACCAGATTAGAGTATGAATTTAGGGCAGGAGAAAGAGAAAGAGGGAGAGCAGCCAAATGAGAGGAAAAGGGAAGAATACTCTATTAAATGTGACTAACACATTGTTTTTTAAGGTGGCATGCACGTAAAGTTGGATCTGTTTTTACTGTGTCATGAGTGACAGCTGATGACTGATGTAGTGCAAATGTATCCATTTTTCCATGTGCGGCGTTCTGACTCCCGATTGCGCTCTCTGTGTGTGTTCATATATGTTTATTATGCAGGCAGTATCGAATGTTGACAGCACCCCAGGAGACGGGCTCTTCGACTGAAAGCTGATTGCATCGCCATGGCAACTGGGTCCTACTTTCTCTTTTTCCCTCATCCCTCACGTCTCCGTCAGTTTGAGTGGCGGTCGGTTTGATATGAGCATGAGTATCACTCTCACATACATAAACACGCTGATTTACGACTCTTTCTCTTCAGATGCACACACATTCCCATACACATGAACACAGAGGACTAGACTCCAAGACTGTCTGTGCATGTTTGTGTGGGTGCACTTGTCAACCAGCGTAACAGTGGACATCGGCGTCGTTACACACCAACAAACAGGGGACTTACAGTTGAACAGGGCACATTTTTTAAGTCCCCTGTTTGTTATGCCTTAAATCAAGCTAAAATCATGTCTAAGACGCTCTCGTGAAATTTTTTAATATTAAGCAAAGTGGGGACTTGCAGGTATGTGAGTGTTAAACCCCATACTCAGCGGTGCCTCTGCTGACTGGAGCATGGATTTTCACACGTCATTCACACGCGTCGTTTCTTAACACTCCTCCATTGTCTGAATGGCTTGCAGCCCCAGCCAGTCATTCAGATAGTAGTAGGGCTATTCATCAAACTACGTAGTGAAGAAACCACTCTATTGAAACACAATTCATCATGCATTTGAAACAAAATATAAAGGTTCAGCTTTAGAAGATATCAAGTAGATAAGTTTCGAGCTTGACACTATTAAAATAAAGGACTGCCCAGGAAGCAGGAGATTAAGTAAATTGGAAATAAAATGGTCAGACGAATTAACCTCTTTTCGGTTTTAAGTAAGCAGTAATACCTTATTTAGAGTCTGACTTAATATCAGATTTTGACTAGACCGTAGACCATTTCAAAATACTCACCAAACCAGTTTTCACAAGGCCTGGATGTCAGTTTTCAACGTGTATGCTCAGTCTTTACCTAAAGGAATATAATTTGTTTGTTGTTGTACATTACGGAAAAACGTCCACACTTATATAGCATGGATCGACACAAGTCCACTGATAGCTGACGAATAATGACACAAGTTCGTTCTTGGATAGCATAGAGCAAAAGGCACACTCCAGCATGGATAAATAAAAGAAACTAAATTTAATTTATGATACTTGTGTGAAACTAAAGCTTAATGTGCATTTCCTAATCAGTTTCAAGCTTATGACTGTCTTAAACAAAATGCTACCCACAAGGCAGCAAAATAATTTGTATTATATAATAATTAAGTATTATAGTATACAAAATAGTATACAAAATAAAATAACACCCAATATTTAATTAATAAGTATTTAAAAATTAAACGAGAAGGAAAAGAAAAACAACCAGGATGAAGTTACAAATAAAATGGGTAAGATTATTTATATTTTTATTCACTCTGATCACTTTTATTAGACATTCAAAGCTGTCTAATCCAAATCTCAAAAAACTGCTGCTGAGATTTTACAAGCCCTGGATTCCACTTTATAATAATAATTCACAGATATAGTAATTTGTACATACAGGGATACAATATTTGCTCATACACATTACCAAAAACAAAAAAGGTCCACTGTTGGCTGGCGAATTATGACACAAGTTCCCTCTTGGATAGCACAGAGCGACAGTCATACTCCAGCATGGGTGAAAAGAAGAAATAAGCGAGAATATTTAAAACTTAACTCAATATCTCAACTAAATAATTAAATAAGAATTAAACATGATTAGTTAATATGTTCTTTGTTTTTGTTTTAAATACAGCATGATGGCTCTATTAAAGCGTAATTAAAATGAAGGGCTACTCAAAGGGCAACAGAGTGATAAGGACCTGAAAATCTAAAAATGGGCAAAGAAAATAAAAAAAAAATAAAATGGTTTATAGCCAGATCTTCTATACTTATAGAAATCTATTTTATTTTTTCATTTGCATTACAGCAAAAGGTCCACATTTAAATAGTGTGGAACAACACAAGTCCACTCTTGGCTTCCGAATAATGACACAAGTTCCCTCTTGGATAGCATAGAGCGATACTTACACTCCAAAATGGATGAATAACAGAAAAAAGCTAAATGAATGGTAGTTTTTTGTTTGTTTTGTGGGATGATTTAATGTGTTTTTTGTAACAAAACACAAAGACATTAATGTTTCAAGACAGAAAGGCCTGCATGGCCACCATGAGCATATTATTTACATCTTAATATTAACCTGAAAACTTAGGTCACACTGTTTGAACAAATTTGTCTCTTAAACTAGTAATGTCAGCCCTGTGATGGACTGGCGACCTGTCCAGGGTGTACCCCTGCCTCTCGCCCGATGACAGCTGGGATAGGCTCCAGCAGACCCCCGTGACCATTAACAGGAATAATCGGGTATAGAAAATGAATGAATGAACTAGTAATGTGAATGTTATTTTGACGGTTGTTTTGAGAATAGGGGAATAGATTATTTATCCTCTTCGTATGTTTCATATAATTACCGAGATAGAAAAGAAAACTCTACATCGAAACGGTGAAGTGACACAGCACAGATCCCAACTTTTAATGCTGAATCGTGGTGAGTGCTTTAATGTATGCAGCTATACATTCCTAAGCATGTAGATTCTTTATTCTCTTTGTATGTTTCATATAAACCATACATATGTTGTAGTAAGCAATGTAATTTTACTTAATTTTTTAGGAGGAGTTGCATATTTTTTATGGGAAACAGTGAAGTGACACAGCATCCAAGGTCTTCACAGATCTGAACTTTTAAGGTTGAATTGTAGTGAGTGCTGCTGTCTAAAAGTGAGTGACATCAAGCAGGGAGAGAGTGTGAATCTGTGGTAATGAGGTTATCAGTCCTTCAGTGTCTGCATTGTGGGGGATGGTAACCATTGGGCCTTTCTACCAAGGGCTTCAGGGCTGCTAGCTACTCATAGCCAAGACGACATTTCCAACTCGGACTGAGACACAACTCACGTGAAATGAAAATGATTGATTTAACACAGAAAGGTTTGCAAAAAATTTCACACAAGCTTGCATGGCCACACGAACTTCAGTAGACCAAAAGCATATTACTCATATTCCAATATTGACCTGGAAATTTAGATCCTACTCTTTGATGAAATTAAACTTTTAAATTAGTGTTACAATTGCTTTTAAAATGTTATATTTGGATGGGAATAGAGTGTTGTGACCCATCGCTGGAAACACAAAATATTTCCCAAATACTGGAAGTACAGGATTTAGGAAATTAAATATTTTTTGCTATTTTAGGGAAATGTTTATTTCCCTCAGGAGATACAGAGCAGGAAACACAATAATCAACAATACATGGTTTTCTGTCCTGAAGTATACATGCAGGAGTATGAGTGTTCCACTATTGCATGGGAGACCTATGTCAATTTGTTGATCATTACATATTTCTGGGACTTTCTTTAGTTGTATAGGATAAAGTTCAAAACATTGTTTGACACACAAAGCTCTTTGTGTTGGCTCTGAGAGAAATTGATGAATTACATGTCCATATTTATAGTGTATACAGACAAAAGTTGATAATTACTGATAATGATAATTACTAAGCAAGGAAAGAAATTTTCCTCAACCAATATAAATGACCCAGTACAACTATGGTCCTCACCAGTGTAATCCAACATAAAACCCAAATTTGGGAGGAAGTTTGTTATAAGATTTGCTTCACAGTACCAGGTATTAGTTAGCAATTTGTGCTTCATCCAAAGGACCAGTCACTGTCCAGATAGTTGGCCAGGATGGTATATATTCGCTATCTCACAGAAGGTTCACAGGAGTCTTTGTTGCATTTTGGAAGTTTTGCACTAAACGACACGTGTCCCCTGTTAGATGGTGAGAAGTGACATTCACACTCCCATAGTACAGAAAAAGACATAGACAGCCCTATTTTATACCACCAACAATCACAAACCTGTCCCTCAGCAAAACTGGATGCTTCTGTAGCCTATACTGTATGCTGTCAGATGCAGTTGTTGATAAGATAGAGTACTGGGAGATGAAGGAGGCAGAGGGTCGACCAATGATCACAAACCTGTCCCAAATATTAAAGTACCAGTGCACCGAGCTTGTAAGGGGAATGGGAGATAACACTATGACTGTTTTAGTTCATGTAACGCCCAAAACACTCCTATGATTAATTAAGAGACTAAATGCAACACCTTTGGACGTTGTATCTTTCTTTGCTCTGGGCTTATGCACAGTTTAAAAGTGGAGTTGGACATTGTACACATTGAAATGCCCTAATTCCCCTGTTTGATAGAACTAAAGGACACGTGTCCCCTGTTAGATGGTGAGGAGCGACATTTACACTCCCATAGTACAGAAAAAGACATTTAGAGACTGAACTGAAACACTTAATCAGACGAATAAAATGCTCTAGTATAAAATATTCTGTGGCTGATGTGGACAATTGGAATAAACATTAATGATTCAAGACACGAAGGCCTGCATGGCCACCATGAGCATATTACTTATGTCTTAATATTAACCTGAAAACTTAGGTCACACTGTTTGAAGAAATTTGTCTCTTAAACTAGTAATGTGAATGTAATTTTGATGGATGTTTCGGGAATAAGGGAATAGATCATTTATCCTCTTCGTATGTTTCATATAATTACCTAGCTAGAAAAAAAACCTCTACATTGAAACAACGAAATGACACAGCACAGATCCCAACTTTTAATGTTGAATTGTGGTGAGTGCTTTAATGTATGCAGCTATACATTCCTAAGCATGTAGATTCTTTATTCTCTTCGTATGTTTCATATAAACCATATATATGTTGTAGTAAGCAATGTAATTGTACTTTTTTTTTTTTTTTTTTAGGAAGAGTTGCATATTTTTTATGGGTCTACAGGAACCTCTACATAGAAACAGTGAAGTGACACAGCATCTAAGGTCCTCACAGATCCAAACTTTTAAGGTTGAATTGTAGTGAGTGCTGTCTGAAAGTGAGTGACATCAAGCAGAGAGAGAGTGTGAATTTGTGGTAATGAAGCTATCAGTCCTTCACTGTCTGCATCGTGGGGGATGGTAACCATTGGGCCTCTCTACCTTGGGCTTCAGGGCTGCTAGCTACTCATAGCCAAGATGACATTTCCAATTCAGACTGAGACACAACTCACGTGAAATGAAAATGATTTGATTTAACACAGAAAGGTTTGCAAAAAATTGAGTGTTTGGAAAGAGTAAGTGAGAGATAGAGCGGAGGAAAGTCTGCGATAAGGAGGGTTAAATGGATGGCAACGAAAACCCAGGTGGTAGTGGTGAGAGTCATCCACCCACCCGAACCAAACTCATGCCCATAAAAGGTTGTCATTCAGCAGTGTGGAAGTATTTTGGATTTAAGCCACACGATGACAAACAGTGTGAGGTGCATAGTTAAGTGTGTTTTGCCCTCGTTGCAGCATTACAAGTTTCCTCAGTCATCTTATGTTTTTTTGTTTTGTTAAAGTTCATCAGTGCAATAAACATTTCGTGAAAAAAAATTGCACCAGAGAAGCGTGATCTCAGTTCTAAGCAAACTTTTTAACTGCAGTGGTTCACTCCACACTTTTGAAGTGTGAGGTGAAACACTTTAAATGAACTATACACTTGTATCTCAGTGGCACACAATACAACTCTAGTTAACCAAACTCAGTGAATAGATGAAGTTTCAGAATTTGTGCTGATCCTGAAAGAAGCTTTGTGTGACTCCTTCAGAGGTCCGTTTTAGCAGCCCATTTCCATACAAGTTAAACTATACAAGTCCAGGATTTAGGATTAAATATTTTGTGTTTCTTGTTTTACTGACAATATTTCAGAAGCAATTGCAACACTAATATATGAGTTTAATTTCATCAATAAGTGTGACCTGTGTTTTGAGGTTAATATCTTGGACAACAGTAAGATGCTTATGGTCTACTGGAATTTGTGTGGCTACGTGGCCCTTTCTGTCTTAAAATAAGCCCCATCAGTATATTGTTGTCCTAATTGTTTCATTTCAGATTTTCTTCATCATATGTGCCCAGTATTGTGTGATACAGTCTATCGTGATCAGAAAAAAAAAATTAACTAAAGGTTAGTGTATTTATACCCATGACAAAAATGGAGATGGATAGTAAGAAACAGCAGCAAATCCAATATCTTATGGTGGTAAAACATAATCTTGCAGTTTTTCATCAGTGCAAGTCTTGGGGTTAATCTAGCCTCCATCTGATTTGTCCTATATATCATCTCTAATAAACTTATAACATACTGGTCTTCCAAGGCAGTACTTACTGTATCATGGACTATATCAACTTATACAGCAATCCCTACAAGGACTGTCCGCTGTTATCCTAACAACAAGCCTTGGATCACCAGCCAGATGAAGGGTCTGCTGAACAAGAAGGAGCAGGCCTTTAGATCTGGAGATGAGGACAAGTTGAAGAGGATACAGTGGCAACTCAAGGTCAAGCTGAGGGAATGTAAGGACGACTATAGGAGGAAGCTGGAGGCCAAACTCCAACAGAACAACTCCCGGGATGTGTGGAGGGACATGAAGTTGATCACCGGCTTCAACATCAAAGCCAAGCAACAGATTCAGCTCTGGACCCTCTGCTGGCCCTCCACCCCCCCCACCACTCCACTCTAGTCTTTACACCCCACCCCCCACCCCCAGACGGTCAATCAACAACTCACCAACTGAATATCCTGCTGAAAGCAATCCAAATTCAGAACAATTTCAACAAGTTCAGAAACTTCAAACAAATATAGTCCTCTCTATTTTAGGCAAATGTTTATTCCCCTCAGGAGAAGCAGAGCAGGAAACACAATAATCAGCAATACATGGTTTTCTGTCCTAAAGTATACATGGAGGAGTATGAGTGTTCCACCATTGCATAGGCGACCTATGTCATTTTGCTCGGAGAAAGAGTTGAATTTGTTGAACAGTACATATTTCTGGGACTTTCTTTAGTTTTATAGCATAAATAATTCACACATATAGTAATTTGCACATACAGGGCTGCAATATTTGCTCATACACATTACCAAAAAAAAAAAGGACATGAATCCACTGTTGGCTGGCGAATTATGACACAAGTTCCCTCTTGGATAGCACAGAGCGACAGTCACACTCCAGCATGGGTGAAAAGAAGAAATAAGCAAGATTATTTAAAACATAACTCAATATCTCAACTAAATAATTCAAGAATTAAGCATGATTAGTTATTATGTTCTTTGTTTTTTGTTTTTGTCCTAAATACAGCATGATGGCTCTATTAAAGCGGAATTAAAATAAAGGGCTACCCAGAGGGCAACAGAGTACCTGAAAATCTAAAAATGGGAAAAGAAAAGAAAAACAACTAGGAAAAAATAATAAAATGGTTTATAGCCAGATCTTCTATACTTATACAAATCAATTTTATTTGTTTATGTGCATTAGAGCAAAAGGTCCACACTTAAATAGTGTGGAACGACACAAGTCCACTGTTGACTGGCGAATAATGACACAAGTTCCCTCTTGGATAGCATGGAGCGATACTTACACTCCAAAATGGATGAATAACAGAAAAAAACTAAATGAATGATAGTTTTTTGTTTGTTAGTTTTTTTTCCAGCTTAATAGTCTCTTGAGAGATGATTTAATATGTTTTTTGTAACAAAACTCAAAGACTTCCTGACCAGTTTCAAGTTTGAGACTGTTTCAAATGAAGGGCAACCCATGAGGCAGCAAAGAATTTTTAAAACTTAGAAGAAAATAGATGACTATGAACAATTCAACTAAATGGAACCTGTAAATCCACGGAATTATCCGTTTAAGCATTGACAGAAGCATCTGTAAAAGGTACAGCGAATAACCTGTTAATCTATGGAATCCGTTATCAGGTTGATGAAAGGTGTCCGTAGAATCGAGTGCCAAATAAACAGAGATGGACAGAAAAAGGTCAAAGCCATCAGGTGCCCAATTTAGGACAAAAAGAAGAGGAGAAACGAGCAAAAGATAAAGGTATGCTATGTACTCTCTGTTTGATTACAGCATCCATGTCATGAATGGAGGGCTAATGTTAATTGGTGGTATACGTTTGTTACACAACCAGCTGCTTTGCCACTACCTCGAACCAGACAGGGACCACAAGGGAGACGGGTTCAGTTCCTTACCCCCTAACCTTGATAACCTGTATGCAGAACCAGCTGTCCTGAAATGGATCAAGGAGAACATCTCTGAGTGGAAAAATTGTAGCCAAAAGGGTCACCTCAATAGCGGACAGGCTGAATGTGGACTTTGCCTTTTTTCTCTCCTTGTGGATAAGAGCAAACAATGTCAACCGCATAATTTCAAAGCCAGGACCGGCCTTCATGGGACCTTTTACCTGTTTTTCCCTTTGTTTGAATCATAACAGTAAAGTTTAGTTATTTTATTTTATTTTCTGCCTAACCCCATTCCAATATTAAGACTTTGCTGAAAGACGCCAGAAAGCCATCATGTCTGACAAGAAGGCAGTGATCAAGAACACAAATATGTCTGATGAAATGCAGCAGGATGCCATGGAGAAGTACAACATCGAAAAGGACATCACTGCCTTTGCCAAAATTGTGTGTTGGCTCCCTTAAGCTCACTTACATTTCTAAGGTCAGCGATGTCACTAAGCTGAGGCATAAAGCAGAGTTCTGCTTTGTTATCAATGCCGGGATGAGGAAGTTCTTCCTGCAGGCCAGTGATCAGCAGGACCTTGTGGAGTGGGTCAGCGCTCTCAACAAAGCCACCAAGATCACAGTGTCAAAGGTGCCCGATGGCCACCAGAACTTGGAGATCCAGAAGGCTTTGCTTGATGTCTTAGGGCCCAAGAAACAAGTCTAGAGGGGTCAAATATTTGCACATATTTGTATTTCCCTATGTATACATATCAATCTGCTAGAAAAATTTCCCACCAAAACTTCTAAGTATGGGACCCCGAAAATCAGTCTTCAAAATAGTGCACTCCTTTGTCCTCCATGGAGAGGACGGGGACCTAACCATCAACCTAACCTCCGCATGCACGACCAGAGGAGTAGGGAGACCACCAGGAGTATGGACTTACACAGACAGAGACTCCAGAGAACTACATGGTCGTCCTTGACAAGGAGGGATTCAAAGAGCTGCAGCCATCGGACCATCTCCAAGTAGAGAGCTCCATTTGGCTGCCACTTTACGTGGTCTGCAATGGCAACGCCTGTTCCTCCTAACCATTTTAGGGGAGTTGGGACAACATGAGTATTGTTTTAGTGTGTTTTATTTTAAATGCATGTTGATTTGATGTGATTTTATTAATATTTTAATAAAAATATTTGTATTGTGCATGCTGATTTTGACTTTGCCTCACCATATGAGTTTCCTTATTTATTTATTTATTGGAAAAATACCAAGTTTAAACGGTCGCAAAAAAAAATGTTTGCTTCCGTCTTCTTCCCACAGGTGGGGCACCGATGTGCCAGGTCTACTTTTATTATGGCTCTGTTTATTATGACAAATTTAGCAAGGCTGTCTCTCTGTAACCATCACTAGGTCAGGACCACCTATTAGACAAAAGTGTATGTAATCTTATTATTGCCAGTTGACTCTGTACTTGCTGTAGTGCATGTGTCAACTCCTTGCTGCAAGTAAAACTTTTAAACGAAACTCCAGTGACTCTGTGACTCTTGATAAAAGAATTTCCGTAACATTTATTTATTTATGTTAAACCCACAGAGAGGAATTATCTTTTTAGTCACCCCAATTTCCAGGCATCAGCTTTCAGAGGGGATCCCCTACCATGGAATTTTATTAGAAGCTCACCACAACACCCTTGTGTCTTAGAACCATTAATATGTTTGTCTATTTTATTACTAATTGTCATTACCTTTTTTTATTATTTTGATGTTGTTTTTATTATGTTTATAACTTTTAATATATTCTTTTCCTACGCTTTTTAACCAGCATTGGTTCATCAAAAGGAGCCAAACAAACATATTTTATACATTTTATTCCCCCGTCCCTCTGCAGCATTTTCTTTCCCAACCTAACCCCCCTTAACCCTACAGGATGTTACTTCAATGCACACACAAAAAAAACACAGATCATGTGAAACTTTTTTCTTCTAAGTTTTAAAAATTCTCTGCTGCCTCATGGGTTGCCCTTCATTTAAAACAACTCAAACTTGAAACTGGTCAGGAAGTCTTTGTGTTTTGTTACAAAAAACATATTAAATCATCTCTCAAGAGACTATTATGCTGGAAAAAAACTAACAAAACAAACAAAAAACTACCATTCATTTTGCTTTTTTCTGTTATTCATCCATTTTGGAGTGTATCGCTCCATGCTATCCAAGAGGGAACTTGTGTCATTATTTGCCAGCCAACAGTGGACTTGTGTCGTTACACACTATTTAAGTGTGGACCTTTTGCTCTAATGTAAATGAACAAATAGTACAACAAATAGTCTTCTATAAGTATAGAAGATCTGGCTATAAACCATTTTATTATTTCTTCCTAGTTGTTTTTCTTTTCTTTCCCCATTTTTAGATTTTCAGGTACTCCGTTGCCCTCTGGGTAGCTTTTCATTTTAATTACGCTTTAATAGAGCCATCATGCTGTATTCAAAAACAAAAACAAAGAACATATTAACTAATCATGTTTAATTCTTGAATTATTTAGTTGAGATATTGAGTTAAGTTTTAAATAATCTTGCTTATTTCTTCTTTTCACCCATGCTGGAATGTGACTGTCGCTGTGTGCTATCCAAGAGGGAACTTGTGTCATAATTTGCCAGCCAACAGTGGACTCATGTCCTTTTTTTGGTAATGTGTATGAGCAAATGTTGCAGCCCTTTATGTGCAAATTACTATATGTGTGAATTATTATTATAAATTGGAATCCAGGGCTTGTAAAATCTCAGCAGCAGTTTTTTTTAAAATTTGGATTAGACAGCTTTGAATGTCTAATAAAAGTGATCAGAGTGATTAAAAATATAAATAAATTATCTTACGCCTGCCCATTTTATTTGTAACTTCATCCTGGTTGTTTTTCTTTTCCCTCTTGTTTAGTTTTTTGAACGGTGACATGTCCTCTTTACGGTTGTGCCTCTTGTTGTACTAGCTCTGACAGAGGTTGTAATTGATTCCATAGGAGGACAGATCAGATCAGGTTGGAAACATGTTCTAATGCAGGAAAGAGTGATTACTATATGCAAAGACAGATCTAACTTGGCTCAGCGTAACTCAAAATGACTGCCTATTCCACATCAATATCTTATGGCTTATCTTGCCTGATGTGTTCTGGCACATTTTGTACACAGATTTGGGAACATTACTACTCTGCACCAGTGGTTAAAACACCCCAGATGAACTGCACACTTATGTTTAGTAACTTTGAGATTTATTTTTAATTATTATGAATCCCAGATAAAAGTCAATTTTGCTGCTAATACTGCAGCATTTGAAATTAGTGCATGCAGCGAAGTTACTCCTAATTTGAAGATAAACATTTTTTATTCTCAGAATTCCAGTGGCCATGATTATTTAATATTTGTATCACAGAGAAAGGTTTAAATGTTGATAACATTAAAGTTAAATTATCATTTGAAAGAATCAAAGGCTTGGCAGTAAACAGGCACTCATTAGGTGAAACAATGGCTGCAGATAGTGTCACTGTAGCAGTGGGAGGTCCCCTGCTTGATAGGTAGAGATCGCTCAAAGATGCAAGTACCCTCTTTGCTTTTTCTTCAAAAAAAATTAAAAAGCACATTTTAAGTAATAATGTGGTAAAAGGCCTTTAAAGTAAATTTTCTATGTAATTGTTTTTGATTAAAAATGCCCAGAAACCCAAGTCCCCTGTTAGCCAATGAAGAATGACAGTCCACTGTTAGCCTGGTTCACGTGTATTGGTGTGTGTGTACATGATTGTGTGAGTGCTTGTCTTCATCACTCGACAAACAAGAAATAAACATAAATTCTTACATAATTCCTGTGTCACTGTTGCTTTTCTTCTCCAAAGCCCATCTATTCATCCATTCACTTAGCTCCGTAAGTCACTACAACTCTCCTTCCTTCATTCAGATCAATCACACACACACAAACACACCCACACAAACACACACAGACTCATTATAAAGAGCAATAAAAAGCACATATATAATCATAGTCATTCATCCACTCTCTTCTCCCAAGACGAGTGACAGGCTGGCAAAGCGTTCCCCAAACTGTTGCCTTGGCAACCCTGGAGAATATTCCGGTGGCCATGACAACCGATGATGCACATCCGGTGTGGTCGGCGGGTTTTTATTTAGACGCCTAGCAGGGGGCAGTTGCATGTGTGTGTCGACATTTGTGTATTTATGGATTTGTATGTGTACGTACAGTAAATGTGTGTGTGTGTGTTTTTTGTGGTTGCATGCAACAGATGTAGAACCGTTCGCCGTACGGTATTAGAGTGCGCCGTGCTTGTAAGTTTGTGTCACACGAGGTGGTGTTCATATATTGTGTTGGGGGAATGCAGCTCTCATGTTGTGGACTGACTGGAATTTGCAAACGCTTTTTTTGTTTGTCAGACATGATAAGTTACTTAAAGTGTTAGGTAACATTAGCCGCTAAAAATGAAGTTCATCTGAATTATTTAACTTCCTCTGCCTTTGAAACACACTCGTGGAACACACTAAGTCAGATTCCGTTAAAGTGATGTTATGTAATTTTTAAAAATGAATACATTTTAATCTTCATTGTAAACAGTTGAATTCCAAATCACAGCAAATGCATTGTTGCTCACCTCAGTACACTCAATGGCGTTGCTGCTACAACATTGCTGGGTCTGATACAACTACCACTAGCTTATCTTTGTATGTTAGCAAATGATAGCAAATTTCAGATGCACTTTTCTGTGCAACTAACATTACTGAACCAATTTGCGATGATACCAAACTCTATATGGTGTGTCATTCCGGTCATACACATTTTTGTCGTTAGCCATTGCTCTCAGAAAACAAGCTAGCTAGCCACCGTGCTAAAATAACAGGTTGAGCATACAGTTAAGCAACGGCTTCACACTCTTGCTTTTTACTCCCACTCTAAAATCACTTCATCAAATGAGAATATGAAATGAGTACACGCACACACTATCAGATAAAGATGTAAAACAAGAAAAGCCTTCTGTGAGTCCTTTTTTTAATTTTGTCAATTCCATTTCTCTTCTCGTACTTTCGTCCTCTAAGCTAATGAGTCAGTCAGAGAATGATATCTGCTATCGTCTTGTTTCAACTCCAGATCAACGTGCTGAATCCTCTGAAAAGCCGGCAACAGGGGTCAAAGTAGTGCAGGGCACACAGGAAAAAACGAGGGCCACAGACCCTCACAGACACGGGGGGACGGCTTGGTGTGTCACAGGCCTTAGCCTCTTTGTCTTCTAGATGCCGACAGTTGCCTAGCAGCAGTGTTATCATGACATCACTCAAAATCTTATCACTTGAAAGCAAAAAAATAATGTGTATACAACTTCAAATGTCAGAGCCACAAGCTTACGAGTTGCATTTGAAGGCAGCATATGGGAACACACATATACACATTTCCTTTGGCTTTCACTGAGGCCTGAAGCATGTCTATAAATGTGTCACTGGTAATGGCTCCAGTAGGACAGAGGCAGTTACAGTCCTACATAGTGTATGTTGAAATCCATAAAGACCATTAGTGATGTATGTGGAGGTGAGCAGGACTAGAGGCAGCTTTGTGAGGGCAACAAACACACCACTGAGGTTTCTATACTGTATCAGCTATAGGAGGGTTTGAGCAAGCATAACGCTTCGGGGTTGATGGATGGAAACTGACACAGAGAAAGACGACCTTTTCAGCGACACCTGAGTGTGTGCGCGCGAAGACCACATGTCGCGTCTACAGGGCATGTCAGTACACATATCACTTAACGATAAGCTACAGACAGTGTTGGCTGCAAGCAAAGGTGAAGATTCTGGTTTTGAGGATTTGTTCAATCTCACCTCTTTCAGTTGATCATCTTTTCCTTCAATCTCTCTTTCTCTGCTGGCTCAGATTCACGCAGAAACACACGCATAGATACTCCCCCCTACACCCACAACCCCCACCGTGTATGACGCTGAGAGACCCTGACAGCCATATAAATAATCTATAAGTTCAGACTCCCGCTGTCATGTGCATTTTCGCCAAAACCTCCTCTAAGCCACCTTACATCGAGTGTCAGGCTCAAACGTCTCCACCTCACACATCTGTCCAGCTCCACAGCCAGCTAATGAGTAACGATGGACGAGAAGAGAAAAGTAAGTGGTGTAAAGACGGCAAGGGAAGAGGGTGAGGGCATTCACATAGTGCGCAGGTTTAAAAAAAAAAAAAGGCAAAACAACAAACTAAAGGGAAATCTTAATTAAATGTCAGCATGAAGGTGTCAAGCAAAAGATCTGACGACGTAATGTCAGTGCACGGCATCTGCGTTTAGTGTCACTGCATGCTATTTTTCCTAATATTCTGTGATATTTCCATAAATGTCCCCTCTTCTTTCTCACTGTGAGAGCACTCAGTTTTATTGAATTATCCAGTAGTCGATCAGAGCTATTTTTATATTTTTTGCTTTGTTTTTTCATAGTGTGTCAAAAGGTTGTGGCCAGACCCAAAGCAGGGAAATTGCCTTCTACAATCGATCACTAGCAGAAAGAGATCAATGATGTCAATCAGAAATGCTGTTTTTTTTTTTCTTTCTTTTGCTGTTTGTGGCTCGAGTATTTTTTACAGTAAGCTTACGTGAATATATCCTGCAAAATCTGTGATCAAACATTTATAGTGCAAATAATCGATCATCTTGCTGCAGTACCGCTTACGGCCACCAGCAGCAGCACTGAGCAAGGAAGAAATATGGCTTTTTCGTTGATGTGATCATTTATCACGTGACTTTTTCTACATAACCACCTGACTTACGAGTTACTAAAATAGCTACTGTCTACCATTTTGTTTAAATAATTTCAATTTTTTCAGTATTTTTTTAATTATCTCACCAGGGACTGAAAAGACTTACATTTAATTAAAACATAATAAATAGTAAAATACAGCACAACTGGTATTTTACTCGTAAAAAATGTCATGTTTGCTTATTGGCTTATTGCGCACCAATATATTGGAGTTGACACCGGTGTGACAACGTCCATTCCAAACTGTGCCTGGTGTCAGTTTTTAAACTGATAAGCTCATACAGTGGCAGTCCTGGAGATTTTTCGATAATTAGGTTCGTGTTTGAAAAGCCACACAAACTCCATTTCCCTGTAGACTGCAACCTTTGCAGCTCCTTAACCTCGGACTGCTGAATTAATTGAGAGGGTGTAATTGAGATTAGCGATTCGATCCGAATGTTTTCCTCTTCTCAGCCTCTCAGTGAAGGTATGAGGTGAGAGGTGTGAAGTGAGGGCCTGGCCAACTCTTTCTGTGAAGTTAATTAATTTTTTTTATCCTTGCGTAAAATACACGCAGAGAGAGGAGCGGAGCGACACAGGTGGAGAGCGGAAAAAAGGAGGAAAGAACAAAGAGAGGAAAGAAAGAATTTAAAGTTAAAGTTTCTCTCACACAGAGGGGAGGAAAGAGTGAGAGGTGGAGTGCTACAAGAAAGAAGTAGAGGATGAGAGACAGAGAGAGATGGAGTGGCTCTCCGCTCCAGCAAGCGATGCCTCGTTGCCATGGCAGCACCGTCTCTCCGGTCTCCGTGGGAACGGCTGAATCCTGTTGCAGCTCGACTTTGCCCCTGGGTGAGGGAAAGAGAGAGAGAGAGAGAGAGAGAGAGAGAGAGGGAGGGAAGGGGGGTCGATTGAGAGAAGGGAAAAAGGGAGAAGAAAAACAGTAACAGAACGGCGAGTTTAGCCCGGGGCCTTTTGGGCTGGCCTGGAAAATGCTGGGTGTGTGCTCATTCTCTTTCTATCCCTCTCTGGCTTGTATGCCATCTCTTCATCTGTCTCTATCTCACCTCACCTTTCCTCATCAATAGACTTCCAAGTATACTCCCAGAGACTACATGACCGTTAAAGGTGAACGTGCAGTGTTATTGGAATCTTCATTCTCTTTCTCCTGATAGTTGGTCCTCACTTCTTGCATCTGCACATGTACTCAGGGTTTACTTTTATACCTCCTTTTTTTAGCGACAGACGCCTGCTCTCTGATGCAACACACGCCCACATCTGCCTGCTTGTTTGTGCGTCTGCTTGCGCGTCTATTCGTTTGTTTGTGACCTGGCTCCAGCCCATTCACAGAGCATAAGTAGCCCTATTAGCAGGCCAACTAGCCAAGAAAACAGATGATCCCTTCTGACAGAGCTCCTATTGTTTTGATCAGCTGTGAACAATGCAGCTCTGTCTGTAAACCACAGTGGTCGATTCACCCCTGCTTTCAGCCGCTGGTCACTACTCTATCAGCCACTGCCACAGGGGAACAGGAGGGGACTCAGAAGCTACATTGTACATGTAGGATTTGCAGGACACGGTTGATTTATGAGAATGTTATTGCATTATAACATGTTCAAAGGTTTGATTTCTTTATTACTTATTCATATTTATTGCTGCAACATTTTATGATCGGAGTAAGTGTTGGGTCAATCTTTCTGACGTATTTTTATTTTTTTTATCTGGTTCTAGATGTCAGGGATGATAAATCATCCTGGCAAATCATCTCTCTGAGATTATTTTATCATCCCACTCTTTTTTTTTTTTTTTTGGTCTAATCTGCTCACAAATCTGAAATCATACATGGGAATGTGATTAAATTGCTTGTTTGCCTCACAAAGTTTTATAGATGTTTAAATCCAGACGGGGCTAACAGAACAAGGAAGTAGTGTAACTTTAAAGTTGACTTTCCTGGAACTTTGCTCCAGTAAAAGAACCAAAACACTCAGCACGTTTATTTCAGACATAAATTCATATTAAAATATTTTTCATTCACACTTGTGAGTTATGTGAAGAATCAGCAATTGTTCAGGGTGAAAAATATGGATTACATCCAGTATTTAACCATGTCAACAAGAGGAAGTGTTGATTGTAATAAGTAAACACTCACCAATGGCTGATCATAAAGTCCACAAAAATTAGACGCAATCTTGGTGTTTTTCTCATTATTTTTGTGCACTCACTTGTTCATTATTGTAGGAACTTAAAAATTTATAGTTAAATTTTCTATTTAGTGTGGGGTTTTCCAGTTTTACATAGATGGCTTCCTGGAAGAGGAGTGAATGAAGCCATCTATGTAAAATTGGAAATCCCCACTCTAAACAGTAGAGGTGGACTGACACAGCCTTAACACCTGCCCCCCCCCCCCCCCCCCCCCCCCCACACAAAAAATTTCACCCCGACCAGTGGTGGGCTGTCAGGGCCAGCAAAGCCTTCTCTGCTGGCCTAAACTTTATCGAAATCAATGACTTACATTTTAATACTTTCCCATTAATCTTGTTAAATATTTCCCAATAGCCTATTCTTTTCATTTTATGGCTTGTCTGTCTCTCAGCTGCGGTGCTTTCTGGCAGTGTAACTTTGCATTAGAGCTTTTATCCTATCATATTTCGGGCGTCACGTGTTGTCAGAGTCAATGAAGAAGAAGATCAGCCTGGGCCTTCACAATTAAAACTGGAGGTGGCTGAAGCTTGAAATACATTGTAATGACGCTGTTCCTTTAACCAATCACTTTTCAAGTTTGTATTCTTAGGCCTTCTCTGTGGCCTACGGTCGCGTCGGTGTTTTAGCGCTCTCTGGTTGGTGGAGGGTTCAAGCCAAGCTAGCAGTTCATGTTCATCTGTTGCGAGCTGAGCAAGCAAAAGTAAAGTTTTGATAGCTAGTTTTGATAGGCTATAGATTTGGTTGCAGATCTTCTTAGAAAGCCATTTTCACAGCGGACTTTGAAGGAAAAGCTGGATAATGTGAGGAAAGGCCGCCCAACTCCGGAGCCAGCTAGCCTGACCCAGTGGGGGAAAGGGTGTGTCCCCCACTTTCAGGACAGCAACTATGAGCACTACCCTTGGCTAACAGGTTCTGGGGAGAACTCTAAATTGTTTCATAAGTTCTGGTGAGTAAAATGATTTATATTTACATCTTTTGTGTATATTTTTGCCATTGTTCGACATTAATGATTCTGCTGGATTTAACGTATGTGGCGCTGGTGCGCAGCTGCAGAGCAGTGGTGGTTGCAGTGAGTGAGAGGAGACTTTTTGAATAGTTCTAAGTGAGTTTCTTCCTTTAGTAATGGCATTCACCTCCCTATACGGGATACCCATTTATGATGCAGTTCCTGTTTTATTGTCTATCCGTATGATGTTAATGGTTTCTATATCAGACAGTGGCATCACAATAATCGTATTAAGCGGTGTTTTGAATAAGGCTGGAGGGTATTGAAGGCCTAGGTGGAAAATGCACAGCCCGCCACTGACACCTTGAGTCTAGACTTTCTGGGACAATTGATGGGTCGGTAGGGTACCACTCACTGCGAAGAAGGGGACACCAGCCAGGTTAATCTGAACAACAGCCTCTAATAGCTAGTACTGGGTTGTAAACAGACTCCATCCACAGATGTTCCCAATAAAACCCAACCTCCCCTCATCGCACCTTTTAGAATGTGTTCACAAGAAAACTCCAGGTGACTGGAGTTATGATGTGTTTGCTGACATTTTGAAAAATAGCAATTTACGGGGAAATTATAAAAATGTAATTTTATAATATGTTTGAGGAAATTGTTGGTATTCTCCACGACCTGTTTATCTCACGTTAAGTTACTTGGTCATGAACTTTCTGAGCCTTGCTGCTTTGCTCTCTTTTACCACTTTAACGTTAAGTATTTTATGTACATGACATGCTCACAAGTTCCATAATTTACACTAGCAATCTGGTCAAAAGAAAGTAAAGCAACATTTCGTTTCCCTGGCTGTATGTATATTTTTATTTTGTTTAAAAAAAATCTGTACGTGGTGCATATATTGGATTAGAAATGTAGTTAGAAACTGAATTGTTAAGTGTTGTATCAAGATTTGTTGTAATTATGTCATATTGTACATACATATATATATATATTATTATACTTTATTTATCCCGTGAGAAATTCCGTGTCCAGTAGCTTCATCACATTGAAACAGATATAAAGATTTAAGTTATGAATATATAATGCTGTGTAAAATATATACAGTATTGGCAGCAATGACCAAAGTCCAGTTGATTCCTCACAGGGAGGCGTTGTGGAGTCAAACGACCTCCTCAGCCTGTCCGTAGAGCAAGACAGAGACAGCAGCCTGTCACTGAACAAGTTTCTCTGCCTGACTATGGTGTCACACCACAGCGGAGAAGAGGGCACTGGCAATGAAAGTCTGATAGAACATGTCTAGCAGCTTCTGGCAGATATTAAACAATCTTGGCTCTGACCTTTTTTTCATACTGAGTCTATGTTAGCTGACCAGTTTAGTTTGTAATCCAGCTGTAGACATCCTCAACGTTGATGGTTACAGGATGCAGGTGAGGCCTGGATGTCCAGAAATCCACTACCATCTCTTTGGTTTTAGATGAATTGAGCTGAAGGCGGTTTGCTTCACAATATGAGACGAAGTTGTTCTCTAGATTCTTGTACCCCTGCTCTTGTCCATCCCTGATACACCTCACAATTGCAGTGTCATCTGAGAACTTCTGCATATGACATGACTCTGTGTTGTAACTGAAATCCTGCACTCAGTCTTGCTGTAATAGTTTAAAATAACAAAGAGAGCTGTTGATGGTATTTTAATTGAATTCTATTGTGTTGGGGCGGCACAGTGGTGTGGTGGTCTACATGGGTTCTCTCCAGGTACTCCGGCTTCCTCCCACTGTCCAAAGACATGCTGCTTAGGTTCATTGATGATTCTAAATTGACCGTAGGTGTGCATGAGAGTGTGAATGGTTGTCTGTCTCTCTGTGTTAGCCCTGTGATAGACTGGAGACCTGTCCAGGGTGTACCCCGCCTCTCGCCCAATGACAGCTGGGATAGGCTCCAGCCCTCTCCAGAGGACAAACAGTTACAGAAGATGAATGAATGAATTGTGCTGAGTAGTACTATTATTTTGGCAACCCCATTTTAGTACTAGGCTAAGTAACACAAACACTTTAGTGTATATTTATGTCCAATTCACCACAAACTACATCCTCTGAAATTATCATCTAGTTGAAACGCATACATCTATAGTGATGTATACCACATATTATGGTAGTGGCCATAAAAACAGATTTTAATGTAATGTGCATTCAGATTTTATCTTGAATCTAACACTGTGTGAGTGAGTGAGCACTGATGTCAGGACATCATGTGTGCAAGAGTTCATTGTAATCTGCTTGTGTATGTGCCGTCGCATCTGTGTGTTCACACATCCTCTGTAGTGTGTGGATGAAGTCATGTATTGACTGTGTGCCTGTGCTTGTGTGTATCAGTGTGTTACCCAGCACAGCCACACATCACAGCGGCTGTTTTACACCTGTATGAGATTAAACTCGGAAGGCTAATCTTAATTCCTAGTAATCTGAGACTATTCTGCAGCTCATGTGACGTCAGGATTTAATACTGCGCCGATAAATAGCGCCAGCTCAATAATAGATTACCCAATTCTCGCATGTCAAATCAAATCCCACAAATACATAAGCTTTGCCTGCTTTTAGGCAACCATTTTTTTCATTGAGTCTGGTTCATATTAAACTGACTATTAATGTAACAAACAGACATTCAGTCAGACACTTGTCCCTGGTCAGGGTGAATCGATATGTTTTTACCCCGTAGCGGGCCAGGAAAATAATTGGACTGTAAAGTCTTTTACTCAACGGACAGTGAAAACATAATTCAATATGTTTAGTAACAATATCAGTGTAAGTGTTGCAGATGTTTTAGGCTGATTCATTATTTCTTCAAATTAATTGTATTGTGTAAAAAATATTGCAGTAATTTAAAACTCATTATGTTATCAACATGGGATACCGCAGTTGTGAGCATTTCTCAAAAGTATTATCAAAGGAATAATTAAACGCGTTAATTTCTAGCCAAGAGTTAAATGAGGTGCTTCCTTCGTGTTCTATGTGCAAATAAACATTCATTTAGGGAGAATATTGTGTTGACAGCTGCTGTCCTCAATGGACCAACTATTAACAATGCTGTTTTTAGGAACAATGTTCTGCACCATGTTATACCTCAATAAAGGTGAGCCTTTATTATAAACTTCAACTGGTCCAAAACGTTGGAGCCAGTATCATCACCCGTACTCACTCCATGGACCACATCACTTCAGTTCTTCAGCAGCTCCACCGGCTTCCAATGAAATCCTGTATTGAGTATTAGATCCTGCTACTGACCTCCAAGGCCCTTCACAACCGAGCTCCATCATATCTGTCTGAACTTCCCCAGTTATACGCGTAGAGTATGGACACTTCCAGATTTCGAGTTACCATCTGGGATTTGTGCAGATTTCTACAATAACGTGAAGAATGGCTCTAAAATGTGTATCATATAGCCACTTTGGAGAGCACACAGAACAAAATGTGCTGTTTGTGGCTCTGAAACGACGGTGGGACCTCAGATGGAGCAACTGTATTCTTCTGCGACCCAAATGATGTTGGTGTTAATTTGCATGCAGACCACGAAACTTGCTCGGATCTCAGTTTGTTGCTCGAAACACACTCGTAGATGCATTTTATTGCTAGGTTTAAACACACACGCTTGGACCTGGCCGTGTGTGCTCAGATCACTTGCTATTACTTGCACTTGACATGACAGGTCTAACTTTTCAGTAGATTTATTCAGAGGAAACCCTTTATGTTCTACAAATAAACAATGTGTATGCAATCACCAGAGGACAAGCAAAAGCTAAGACGGACGTGCTTCTTGTCATTTTAAAAGGTTTAATGTTTGCCCTCAACTGTTATGTACACTGTCAATTCTTAATTCCTGTAAACTGAGGAATATTGTCCCTTTTATTAATGGCTTGGCCTAAGGCATCCCAGGCATGCTCAATAGGGTTCACATCAGGGAAAGAAGCAGGCCATGGCATCTGCTGCACCCCTTCTGCATCAAGAAATTCTCTCACTGAAGCTGTCCTATGTGCTCTTGCATGGTCATCTTGCAGCCTAAAGTTGTTCCCCTAGACCCCTCTAGTTGTAACAGTTCTCCAGGATGTCCCAGTACACAACGTTGTTGACGTTTCCATCCAGTACCACCAATGGTGTTTTTAATCCATAATGAATACCAGCACTGTGCTCCCTAGCCCAGTGAAGTCGAGCAACTCTGTGTCGAACAGTTAGGTGTGGACACTTGGTCTTTCGTCTTGCTTTGTAACCATGCTGAAACAATCTTACAGTTTGGCGGGAAACCTTGATTCCATGGTGTCTTCTCCACAAATGACAAAGGCGGCTCGCTGAGATTTTTCAATTTCTACGACACAGATTAAACAGTTGCCCATGATCTGGTCTGGTACTTAGTCGTGGTTGACCTGGAGATTTCCGTGGCCTCAAATGATCCTCCTCTTAATGATGTTTGAGGATTCAAGCAATCTTTGGCGTATTGCCAATTGCATCGGACGAGGCATTGCCTAGGGAACTTCTGTGTTAAATTTTGTTGTAAATTATGCACCCAATTCTGAAAATGTGGACCTACTGCATACAGACTAAGCAGGAAAAGAACAACACAGCATATGTCTTTTATAGCACTAAACAATTGTTAAGCATGAATTTGTTTCTCCTGGGTAACTGGGACTCAGTATGTAATCATTGCACCTGGTCCAAAGTGATTACTGATGTGTATAAATGGAAATAAAAAAAGGATTGTGTCTGAAAACAAAATTTTTCCAACTTTATGGGCAACAGTGTAAATTATTTATAATAGTATTAAATAGTATTATATTTGCCACAAGCCAGCAGAGACGGTAAATGCTAACATAGAAATCAAGAAGTGCTTCAGATGACTTGTGTTTTTTTTCATTGCTTCACCCTCGAAAGCAAAATTCAGACCCAACACAAGGCTAAATGTCGCGGTATATGATGTGCCTGCTGCCAAGGAGTGGAAGGTGTTCGATGTGTGAACTTTGTCTTCCTCCGCCCTGTCCGCTTCACTTCTTATCACCAGGGCAGAGAAAGTTCAAGTCCCTTCCCCCCTCTGGCTCGTCTATTTATCTCCCTGTCTCACTTTTTTTCGATCAACCTATTTTCCTCCCTGTCTCACTCTTTTTTTCTTTTTTTTTCATTCCGCGTTCACACACATACTGTCATTTGAAGAAAGAATTGCGTGAGGGAGTCCTCGATTCTCAGTCCCAAGTGGGAAGAGGACGAGGCGGTTAAGCTCAGAGTCTGACCTCCATGGACTGAACACACGCTCTGAAAACAGAGATAGGCAGAGACCACTTCAGCTTCCATTTTCAGACTTGGAATCTGAATGTTTAATCATTCCAGCTCTTTGCTGGGAAGACGCATGAATTTTTCACATTGTGGATAAGGGAGGGTGATGGGAAGCCAACCCATATAGATACGACATGGGGGCATACAAAGAGATTGCATGTCCAGTTTGTGTGATTTATGAACTGATCATGTTGTGTTTTGCTCTGCTGATATCATTTCAGAGTTTACACTTCCCGGGAAGAGAGATACAGCTTTTGTGTTTGGTGTGACTTTGCCAGGAGCCATGTACCCCATCAGATCTTTACATCACAGCCTTCAGCGCCAATACAGCTGTCACAATATTTCTCCAACACTCATATAAAATGTGACGCTGATCTCAGTTCGGTCTTAACTAGCTTCTATTGCTGCAGTCAAAGAAGACATTTGCCTGCAGACACATAGTATGCCTTGTGACCTTGCTAGCATGTGTTTAAAAAATGCATGCACATGTGTCGTTATGCTTGCATGGACACACGCTGATCATTATACCTTTAAAAACAAGGCCCCTCAGGAGAATTTGTGTACATTTCTATGCATTTCATACGTCAATATATGCAAGTCTTGTTTATGTTCACGGACGTGCATCATCACTTAGTCATGCTCACACAGACACCCTCACACGCAATGATGGCACCTATACACACGGCGTATTGTCCTCTGGGACATAATAGGCCATATTGATCGAGTCTGCGTCGGGACATTAGTTGAGAATAAATGGACAATGCCTTCAACCTTCAACACACGCGTACAGATTTGGGCGCCAACCTCTGTACCAGGAGCTTCGTTCTCCCTGACACCTCTCCTCCTCTCCGCTTCCAGGCGGCTCTCTTGGTTCTGTCTCCCATCTGTGTTGCTTCGATTCATTTGAAACTCTTTTCACCTCCAAGGGCCTGTAAAAGCTGAAGGAAGTTGAAGGGGAATATATTTTACTCCCCGATTCCTGGCGGCAAGACAAAATAAACCATAGAAATGTGAGAATGTGACTATACCATATTAACTGTGTATGCTTCAGTATATCCCCACAACCAGAAGACTTACTGTGACTCTTTAATCATTACTAATGAATTATTTCCCACAGTCCTCCTCTTGAAAACATGACATCAATAAAAGAATGACGACATCTGAAACAAGCGGGTGGAAGCCCTCTTAATTCCTTGCCTTTGCAAAGATAGTTTTTCAGATTTAATTTCCAATTTAACATGTGAGAATTTGGTCTTAAATGTAGAAATTTAGTTAGCAAGGCTCTAAATCACACAGTGGTGTTCTTCTAATTTCCATTTTCTGTGTCATAAGGTTGGTACATTCAGTAGGACTCATTACAGAAACCTAGCCTGACAAGTCAAGACCAACAAGACATTAACATCTGAACTAATCTGGTCTTTAATTGTCTAGATGGACTAAATTTTGTGAATACAATAACATTTTCGACCTGTCCAGGGTGTACCCCACCTCTCGCCCGATGACAGCTGGGATAGGCTCCAGCCCCCCCTGCGACCCATCACAGGACAAGTGGTTACAGAAGATGAATGAAAGTAGGCTTCAATCAAGGGCTTTGACTGGCTTATTTTAACCCTCTTTCATAATACATTTCTTAACAGTAAAAAAAAAAAAGAGACTGCAATAATCTTGCTGACGGTGATGCATTAAATTAAAAGTATTATCAAAGTATAAGTAATATCTGAAAGCAGTCAGTTCATTACACCATTTGAGGGACCGCTTTACTTACACTTTTCCTGACATGATGTGAGTTCACTAGTGATTAGCACTGTCTTCACCGACTGGTCCTGAAGCGTGGGGCGCCCAGAAGGCCATAATTTAGTTGGGTGTTTCATCCTGTAATTTGTCACCCCCTCGTTCTAACTTCCTCTGGTCACTGAACATGGTTTAAACTGCCAGCTGGTAGAGGGATCAAAGAGTTTGCTCCCAGCGACATAAGGCAATGTCCAGTTCCTGGACAACTCTGGGGTTTTCAGGACATTTTGCTATTTCTCTTCATTTCCAGGAGTTTTTAAGGAGGTCCAGTATGTACACGAGAGTCATGAGGCAATCATCACTTATCATAAAACATATACTGTATAATGAATACAGATTGTATACGTTAATCATTTTTCACACTTTTTTGTGCTTCTTCTTTGCGTGCTCCTTCCACCATACGACATCTTATCTTTTCCTCTTGTTCACAGCCACAGAGACAGACAGACCACTTCATTTGCACTCATCTCATCTGCTCTAACCTTTCCCCTGCCCTCTCTCTCTCTCACTCTCCCCCCTCTCTGTCAATCTCTCCCTCTCTGTCTCCCCGTCGCTCTTCTAATCTCGGTGGGAAGCCCTGGAATCAACCGCCAGTTTCAATCAAGTCCAGCCAGATTCACCCTCTTCTCTGTCCAGTGACCTGCATATCACACACACACACATGCATGCTCGCACGCACGCACACGCGCACACACGCACACACACAACCCTCACAGCAATCCTTAGTCAGAGATCAGAAGGACATCACTGTGCAGCGACACCGTCCAACTTCGTACACCATTCTCGAGGAGAAAAATTACATTTTAATCCGAAGTGTGTGTGTGTGTGTGTGTGTGCATGCTTGCATACAAGAATGTGTTTATCTGTGCTTATGTCAGTGTTCACGTGTACTGTGGAAACCAGAGCTATCTTCTTCCGGTGTAGATCAATTAAATGATAGATATGGTTGAAGTCAATCTTCCCAGCAGCCTGAGCATCGCATGTCACAAACAGTGTAAGTGTAGTACACATATAGACAGAATAGTGATCTTTGATTTTTCTACTTTCATATTTTAAATGAGTTTTATTACTTGCCCGACTTTGATTTTAGCTTTGCCTGCGATATTTTCTTTCTCTAAGAAAAGTGAGTATACACATACATTTGTGAATATGCCCAGCGCCACAGTCCTGTGTTGCACTGATTAAAAGAGGATTGAAGGATCAAGAGAGGCTGAGATATTCAGACTTTCAGTCTTTAGTGGGTGTTAAGCTTCACATCCTAGATCCTACACTTCCCATGATGCAACGAAATGTTTCTGTGGTCAGTTTGATTCTTCTGCATACCTAACGTTGAAAGCATCACTGTATGCATCAGTGCTAATCTTTCTTTAATTGTTGCCTATACTGTGACTTGCTTTGTGTAGTCTGTTGATGCTGTTTGATGAATGAAGTGGAACCCCTGGTAATGTTTCACTGGTGCATGTGACAAATTACTATTTAGGCATTGCTGAATGTCAATATTGTAGCACTATTGTGGCATTTTTGTTGCCTTTCTTTTAACTGACAGGTTCAACAAATGGTGGAGAACCGCGTATGCAAATAATGGGTGAAAAATGTTGCACTCTCTTCAGCAACAATTGAGCTTTGTAACACAAAACCAAGCCTTTGCATATTATTTTGTCTTTGTGTTCCCAGAGTTCTGAGTATGAATCTGCACAAAGTTAATGCAATTGACCCCTGTATTGCTCATACAGTTATTTAATTCATATACTCAGATAGCCATGATGACATCTTTAGGCTTCGTTTGACTAAGCTCTCCCAGGGTAAGCTATTTTGTTGAAGATTTTTGATTATTTATTCTCTTATTTAATCAGACTTGTTTTGAAGAAAATTGTTGAAAAAAATCATTTTCCCAGAAAAAGATGCAAATGATGCAAACTATCTGGCCGCTAACACGATCCTATTTCGTTCACAGTATTCAAAACCAAAGGTTGGATCCATATGTGACTTCTTGCAGCAAAGCTCATTTCACATTTCACTTCACAGAATTGTATTAAATAAAAACTCCATGGTGAACTGATCCACTTTGGTTCACCAAAATCAGTTGGGGGAGAAAGATGAAATGCACTGCTACAGGGTGACAGTAACAGTGAATTAGACGTGCTTTGAGGGTATTTCATTGTCCGTACGGCACACAATACAACACTCCCCTTTCTTATCGTGGTGTATTTACCGAGATGAGGAGGTAATAGCTGTGTCAACACTGCGGTTGCCATGGAGACAGCGGGGTTTCCAGCGCCAGGCTCTCTTTCCCAGTGACCCAGTTTTGTCGTTGTGGCACTGAAGCCCTTCAAGAGCTCTCAGGGCTCCAATCCTCTGCCTTTTTACCTAGCCTCTGAATCCAGCTGATTGATGTATGATTTGGATAAGGGGTATGTGTGTCATGGGCCTCGAGACGCATTGCAACTAGGAGCTCTGCAAAGGAACAGGGACATTTGAGTAGCATTGCTCGCTTGGGTGCATTTGTGCTTTTTCCGCTTGACTGGAAAAAGAACACGAATTTAGACTGTCGTTGATGGAAAAATCTAAGCTCAGCAGAAACTTTGCATCCTGTGTTAAGACTAAGCCAAGGTAAACTAGCAAAGACGGAGAAAAAAGGTTTGCTTTAAATATTTCTACCCATATATTCTAAGTTATTTTTAATGAATGAGGAGTCAGGCTTATGAATGACAGGAGGAGATTTGGGTCAGTGATGGGCATACAAAGCACTCAGTTGTCAAAACAGACATTTGAATAGTGCAACCACAGTCCAATTTTGGTTCAGTTAGTACAACAAAAGCACTTGGGTTATGGTTAGGAAAAGAATGTGGTTTTGACTGAAGGGTTGTATCCCAAATCCTACTTGTTAGGGATTAACTCTGACTATGGTCTATCCCTAACCTTAGCCAAGCGAGTGCCTAAACGTAACCATAAAACAACTGTAATGATGTTGAAGTCACTACAAGTTGACTTTGTACCGCAAGTGTAGATACACTTCCTATTAAGCCCAGCTTAATAGGAAATGAAATTCTGTCGCAACATTTATTTGCTGTTGTAAATTAGTTGCAAAGAAACATCAATTCAAGGAGGCAGGGTAGATATGAAGTGTAACCAGTCAAAGGGAAAAGTGCTCAACCCTGGATTCAAAAGGGGTGAAAAAGACACATGCACATCCCGGTGATGAGAAAGGTAAAAGCCAGCCATGCAATGCAACAATCAGCCACGATATTACCAATGGCTATTAACAACTTTTCATAACAACAGATGTATTAAGATATTTTCTTTTTTTAAATTTTTTTTTGTCTTGCCAATCGTTTTAGGAATTAAAAATTACTAGGCTTATTATTGTACAATACACTTAGGAAAAATAAAGTTTTGTTTTGAGCAATTTTTTATATATATATATATATATATATATATATATAATCGATTGCCTTTAGTCTGTCTAGTGATCATGGATTGAGATAAGGTGACTCCTTGTTCTTCTTGTGGTAGTTTGTCATGCTACAGAATGAATTTGGGACCAATCACACCACCCTTATGGTATGGATGAAAGGAACATCTCTGTTTTCTTTCCCACAGTGTGATAGTTCCCATACAAACCTGTTGTTAGGCTGTTTGGTATCTTTTTTTTTTTTTTTTTGTCCCTGGCTTTCCGGCCCTTGAACTTGTGGCCACAAACATGCTTGGTCCTGTGGTTTTAATCACTGTCACAAACAAACAGGCCGTTGACTTACTGCCACATGCTTGTCAGCACTGGTTCACAAACATATAAACAGCGTCAGTCGCACCTTATGGCCGAAAAGCGCCTGACTCATCCAACATCTTTAAATGTGATAAACATCTCCATCAGCCAGAGTCAGAAGGCCAGCTCCCTCGTGAAAACTTGATCAACACCAAGCTTTTTGCCTTAATGTGGCTCTAAATGTGTCGGTATTGTTAAACACTGGGTCAAAGCTGAGCCATGTGTAAGAGAGGCTTTTCAGAAAGTTCATATAACTAGCAGTTACAATTATCCTTTAAGTTTGTTTTTCCTTTTTTCCATATTTTAATATTACTGCCCAAATAGCTGTCAGGATCAAATGCAGAAAAATACTGTAAAGCATGTGCAATTATTTCTCCCATGACCTATTCGTCTTCAAAATAGATGAAAAACTAATTAAATTTAAGCAATAGTTTGATGTATTGTGGTATACCCATATTCTGTGCCTCCCTGCTAATTAAACAATTAATACTGCAGCATACTCTAAGGACATAACTGATCCTAATCAGTGGTTTGGTGTATGTTTTACACACTGTTATGTGTTATGCCTTTCGGTATTGGTGGCTCCTTTAAGGGTTTAGGGACTTGCTTTCATAAGCTAGTGGGAGTTTTGTGGGAAAAAAGGAAAGAAAAATTGTCCAAATCGGCTCTGTTTCAAATTTATACCATTTTTTATTTATGTTTTTACCAGTCTGCAAGGTAAACACAAGACTACAATCTAGCACTGTCAGCTTAGCCTAGCATAAGAGCTGGAAACAGGAAAATAGCTTGCCTATCTTTGTCCAAAGGTGATATTATCCAACTACGCATTATATATGTAAAAACATTTTATAGTTAAAATTCTACTGTTGTAATTTTATTACAATTTTTCATTTGGAAACATAAAACTACAGCCTAGCAACTGTTAACTTAGCCTAGCATAAAAACTAAATATAGGGAAAATAGCTAGTCTATCTCTGTCCAAAGGTAACAATATCCAACTACCCTATAAATATGAAAAAACATTTTACAGTTGATTTTTTTTTGTTGCAATTTTAAAGCACTTTTATATTTGCTTGGTAATCATGAGATTACAGTCTAGCAACTGTTAGCTCAGCCTAACGCAAGAAGTGGAAATACAAAAATAACTTCCCTATCTTTGTCCAAACGTAATAATATTCATTTAATATTCATCTATGCTATATACAGTATAATAATAAAGGTAGATTGCCAGAAAGCCAGGAAGACTACTTTCTCCCCTTTGTTTTAAAATAAAGTATTTGTGCTAATTTGGCTTAGCTGAGCTAACCAGCTTTTAGTTTAGGGATATGAGGGAGATCGAGATATTCTCCACTAACTCCATGTGTATTTCTAAAACTGTCAAACTAATTTTATGTGTCCTTAGTTATTAGTCTTTGGAAAAGTTGAGACTGTGTAAGGAATTTTAATGGCTTTGCACACTTAGGGGCACTTTACACGGAAACGATTGGAGGTGAAAAGCGCAAAACATTTTATCGGATGTCCTATATCGTTTAGATGGTGACGGCGTTTTTGGGGGTTGAAAACGCAAAAAAGTGAAACCACCCTCCAGAGTGGAAATCTTAAAAACGCTCCACCCTCGCGTCACCGTGCAAAGGGTGAATAACGCAAAACTGCGTTTCTCGTCAAATAGAAATTACGTGACAAGCATGCGACAGGACCGGAAAAACAAGTAAACAACATGTCGAGCTCCGCGATGGAGGTTCAACAGGACCTAGCCGCAATAATTTGTATCCAAGTGGTTGTTTTGGTTAATGTATTTTGCGCGCTAAGCGTGGAAAAGTAGAAGAAAAGTAAATACCTCTACGCAGGCACTATTGGGAGTGTTGCCACCTAGCCATCTGGCGGTATACTGCATCTATGTGTATGAAATTTCACACACTTTTGCGTTTCCGTTTGAACACAGATTTGTTTCAGAAACGCTCGTCTAAATGTGGAGTTAAAAGTGAAAACGAAACGCCACTTTTGCGCTTTTGCTTCAGATAGTTTCCGTGTAAAGGTAGCCTTAGGGCCCGTCCACACGGAAACGCAAAAACACCGAAACGCATAAGTTTTTCATCGTTTTGGCCTTTCGTCCACACGTATCCTGTAAACGCATTGCCCTAAAACGCACTTTTCTGAAAACGGGTCCCAGGGTGGAGAAATTCGAAAACGCAGCTCTTGCGTTTTCATGTGGACGGCGAATACGGGGAAAACGATGACGTCATCGCCACACTCCCGAGCAGCCTTCCACCTCCCGCGAGACGTCTCGTAACAACATCAACAACGATGGCGGACTACATGCTAGTTTTCATGCTGGAGACGATATTGAGCCTATTAGGGTTACTAGGGCAAAATATCATGCTCCTGTGCCACCACGCTGAGCAAAAAAGGCGATTTGTAAACAGCGCTCAAGCTTTATGCGCATGCTCCGCATCTTCCTCTCCATTTTTGGTGAATTTCTGAAACCGAAACAGCGCCACTTATAGGCCTGGAATAGGAAGTAGCGTTTTCGGTCGTGCTGAAACGAACCTGTGTGGACGCGGATATTTCTTGAAACGATGATCGAAAACGGAGAGGGAAAAGATCGTTTTCGTACGTGTGGACGGGCCCTTAATTGCATGTCTAATAACTGAAGCATTTGTGGTATGGCAGTCACATGTTTGGAAATCGAATTTCAAAAGATGTATCAGTGGCTTCAGTCAGCTGTTTCAATGGTGAGTTAGAATCAAGGAATGTCTGCTACAAGAACGTGATCTGATATGCCATGAAACATTTCTTTTTCTTTTGGTATCTGAGGAGAATTCTTGACATTTTTTCCATTAATGGTCAACTCCACCAACAATGGCCGGTGGTTGCTATGAAAATGTATATGTATGCAAATCAAAATCTGTCTTGACTGTCACTCCCTCTAACTTTTCTTCACACACACCCATACACACACACACACACATAGACCTGGCAGCAGTTGCTCTGTGGTTGTAGGTTTTGGCAGCAGGAACCACTGGACAGACTGCTTTTGTTTGTTTTCATGCAGTGTCTCTGCATTTTTTTCTGTGGCCTTCTCTTGAAGGGAAGTAGTGGGCAGAGAAAAAACAACATAATTGAGATTCTTCCTCATTGAAAATCAAATATCTTTGTAGTAGAAAACACATGTGGTTTTTGTACAACTGTGACCAGCATGGAAATGGGATGAGGACACTCAGCTGCAGCTCGGCTCTGCCTGTCAGCTATGTTGAAATGCTATTATCGGTGTAATTGCAGAGTGTTTTTGATAGAAGTGATATTTAGTCACCGCTGTCCTTTAATGTTATCTATATCACTCTGTGTAGAAATATGAAACCTTTAGCTCCGCAGCATTCTCCCAGAATCACCTTCTAGCATATAAACTGGCAAATAGTTGATCTTTTTATGAACAATCTTGACATCCAAGAGTTCACTTAAATGGGCTCTGACAAAGGCAAAAGTACAAAGGCTCACAAAAGAACACACGCTCCTGAGGCGTCTTTCCTCTCGCAGATGGCGTACAAGACCTCTGGCTATCATTTGCTGAAGGGGCATTTCATTATTCCTCTACGGTTTTCATCAATGTTCTTCTCATGCTGTCTTTCAGAATAGGCGTACTGATCATAAGTCCTCAATAAATGGCAGTGCAAGAGACACACATGAACTGTTGCAGCCCCTTTGAAATCAAATAAATTGGTACTCCAAATAATAATACTTAAAACAAAAAAATCTGGCACTGAAAAAAACTACAGCAATGTTCATTATCTCCGATTCATTTTGACGGTTTTTCAGTCATGCCAGTTCTCTTAAGCTGACAGTATTTTCTCACACTGACAGCGTGTTTTTGATGAGAGGGGTTGTTTCACTTTTAACTCTGAAATCATGCCAAAATAGTGACAGTCTAATTTGCCCACGATTTGCATACAGTGGAAGAATGTCACGTTTCCTGTGCCACAGTTCGCAGACGCATGGATGTATGAATGTGCACAAACTGACAGATTGCCATGACAACGCTTTATTCAACCTGGATCATGCTTAACAGGATTTCCATGTCTAGGAGCGTCACCAGAACTAATGGCAGCCAATGCAAAGGGTGGGTACAGAGTGGACATCAAATAGTGTACGTGGATGCTAACTGTTGGCACCGTGGTGCTAATCTCTGGTAGTTTTTTGTCTCAATCTCTGCTCTGGACGATGCAAAGATGGCCACATAAATTGGCAATATGGCAAGTTCAAATAAATTACTCTTTAAATTTGTGTAGAGAAACTTATGTGACACACTCACAGAACAACAGAGTGCTGAGATCATAAATATTGCTATGGCTTGACCTTAACCAATGGGGAGGTGGAGAGAGAGACACGTGCTTTACAGTAGTAGCACACAATTGCATGAGACGTAATCGAGAAGAAATTAGAGGATAGGAGTTCTGTGCCAGAGAAAAGAAATTAGAGGATAGGAGCTTGGCGTGAAAGAGAAGAGAGAAGAGGATAGGTGTTCAGTGCATTATCCTACAGTAGCCTAGGAATATAGCAGCATAACTAAGGGATGGCTCGGTGTCATCTGAGCCAGCCCTAACTATAAGGGGAGGGGTTTTTGCCTCCCAAACCCAGTCTGGGGGCTATCAACCAACAGTGCAAAAAAAAATATAGGGCAAAAAAAAAAAAAAAAAAAAAATATATATATATATATATGGATACATTTTTACTTAGCAACCAACAAATCACATAACCCACTGCTTTTTATTTATGACCCACTGGAAGTGTTTAAAGCCCTGGTTTGAAGCCACTTACTAACGACAGTGAACATGTGTAAAGAAATAAAGACTTAAGCTGAGATGTGAGGGATAAACAGAAGAAACAGGTGGGAACAGGAAACCAGGTCCACTAAAGGATAAACTGTACAGATTAAGAGCAATAATCCAAATTACACTGCGAAAGCACTCCGGACAAGAGTTTGCACAGATTTAGCCCAAACTAATCAGCTGGCAAGTCCAGTATCATAGCTTTTGCTTAGAGGGCTGTTTTTTCCAGTCAGCACACGACCTAGAAAATTTAGCTGGGATGGCAACATTCAAGAAATCTTAGTAGTCTTTATCCAGCCTTTGGCACTGTTAGAAGTGCCAATCCTCCTGCGCGCTGATCTCCGATCCTTGTTCTGACACTCACTAGGCTCTCTAAGAGCAGCTAAATGGAAATGAAAAAACAATGGGAGGCTTTTTGTGCACAGCAGCACAAGCTTGGCAGAGAGGGACACAAACAAGCAAAGAGGATCATGAGCAGTTATATGTGCATGGGCATCCGCACCCATCTATATCTGTGCACTATGTGCATGTAAGTGCATACGTGCAAATCTGTGTCATGCAAGTTATCGACAAATTCCTCAATCCACTTTACCACATTTCTAACCAAGAGCCGTGTGCTTTCCTTTAAAGTAATGCAATCAGCTCGGTCAACTCTATGACTGGCATTCATTCTCTATCTCTACCCGCAATATAACTCTCTTCTTCATAGAGTGTGTTTTTAAATGTTTTACCTCACGCTCTTTTTTCCTCTTTTTTCCTGTGTGAGCCTATTTTTTTTTTTGGAGGTGGGTAAATTCCAACTTCAGGGTGTCTTGAAAACAAAATGAATTTCAGTTTCCCAGTGAGGTTTGTTGACTCCTGCCAGAGGAACTTACACACTGGACATTCCACAGGAGGTGGAGGAGGGAAAAAACATAAGGGAAATAACACTCAATGCCAGAACTCGGTCACTTTTCTTTTTCTCCTTTTAGCTTGTACTTCATGAAATAAATAAATGCACCTGGGGTTTTCAGTCACATTTTCGCAGCACTATATAGTATAAAATTATACTTTCCAAAACATACACTATGAATTCATAACAACAGTTTATCATTGAGCTACAAACAGCAGCATACTAAGACCTTGAGCTGGAAAAAAAAGAAAAATCCCACCTCAAGTTCTCAGTATTCACTCAGTCTGGAGCTTTTGACCGTTTCACATAAAGCAGGAATAGATTGGTTAAACCATGTCTAACATCTGTGTCAATTTGTTAATGCCTCTTGAAGTCTCAATTTTGAACTCTGTCCTGAATAAAATTATATTTGTCTTCTCCAGAATGCAGATGTTTTCCAAATCAGACTCAGAGTAAATCTGAAAACCCCTGTTTGATGTTTCTGGAGCTAACCCGATAAGAGGAAGCAGACACTTTGACAGCTCTTTGTTGTTTGACTTCTGTTTTGATGCAGACTTGGTCTTTGTTACTTGGAAGATAAAGGCATTCATTCTTTACATTATTCATTTCTATTTAGATTACTATCAATGCGATTCATTACTAAAGTCTGGTGTAGAAAGGGTGTGAGTAGGAGTTCAGAAGCTATTTGCCCATCTGATAAGTACGTCTAATAAAACAGACTTGCAGCTGTGATGAACTTAAAGCCTCAACTTTTAATCCGAAATGCCCTTAGAGGTCCTCAAATTGTAACACAATGCTCTGTTTCCTTGTAACCGAGCAATCTACTGCTAAAGACTGTGTGAAATGTGAACAAGGGAGTTTCTGTGGCGCTTGGGTACAGGTTGTTTTGTCAGGAGGAATTGACATTTGGAAATGTCACAGCTTCATGCTACTCATTTACCTACACATGAATACAACAGATGTCACCAGAGTACGGCAATGCATGGCATTTCTGGCACATGTCTTTTTGGTTTTTCCTCTCTAAGATCATGACAGAGATGGGTGATACAGACGTTTGTGTGCTTTTGTTCATAGGCTCTTCCGTATGGCTTTCCCCGCACGGCTCCAATTGAGGGAGTACATAAAGTGATATAGAAAAAATCACTCTTCAAATTCACATCCAGTAAGAAGTGTTGGCATGCTGTGGAAGAGCTCCTGTGCTCAACCCCGTCCGGTACTTTCGCAGTGAACTAGATCATCAGCTGTGAGCCAGACCTTTGCTCAACCTCACTAATGCTCTTGTGAATGAAAGGGTGCAAATCCCTGCAGCCACGTTCCAAAATGCCGAGGAAAGCATTGGAGGTTGTTGTAACAGCACAATAAAGACCAAGTATTTTGGTGTTCGAGGGTCAAGGTAATTTTACACAAAATTCAATTCAATTAAATTTTATATATATTGCGTCAATAACAATACAATATTGTCTCAAGACGCTTTATAACATCCGGTCTGAAACTCGGCCTGAAACCCCCAGAGCAAGCCTGAAGGTGACGGTGGCAAGGAAAAACTCCCTTTATACAGTAAGAAACCTTGAGCAGAGCCCAGCTCATATGGAGGGACCCATCTGCATAAGGCCAGGCGGGTAGAGACAGAAAAGAGAGCAGAGAACAGAGAGGGACACACAGCAGTTAACATGCTATACAGTAATAGCACAGAATTGCATGACTAGTAATAGATAAGAAATTAGAGGACAAGAGCTCCGTGCCAGAGAAAAGAAAGTGGAGGATAGGAGCTTGGTGTGAGAGAGAAGAGAAGAGAGAAGAAGACATGTGCTCAGTGCATCGCCCCCCAGCAGTCTAGGCCTATAGCAGCATAACTAAGGGATGGTTCAGTCCAGCCCTAATTATAAGCTTGAAAATGCACTTTGTATCTTGTCATGATCAGACCACAGTGTTTTTTTTTTTTTGGTAAGTTTTATTAGATAAAGAAACTCGAAATATAAGTAGTATGCTTGTATACCTTAGAAAGAGCATTTCTACCTTTATTTCACTCATAGATTCACACAAGATCTGCTGCCAGGGTCTGGCCCAAGGACGCGCTATCATATACTGTAGATGAAACCACCGACCAGTCAAAGGGAAGAGTCAAACCCTTTGACTGATTGATGGTTTGATCCCAACCGTTTGATTGGAAGTTGAGAGGCCTCCCAGCTTCTATAAGTGTAGAAGAGACCTGAGAAAAATAACGGTTGCACAGGTCAGGTACACAAGCAAACTAGAAGCTTTAAGCTGACAAAAAATCCAAATGGAGAAAAAACACTCACCCTGACATCCTGTAAAAATATGAACTGAGTGCGTCTCTTTACCTTGTCTAAACTTCCACAGTTTTGACTGACGCTTCCAGGGTTCGTTCCCTCGAGCTCTGAAAAACACATTCCATTTTAATGTGGCAGCCGCTTACAAGGTCATTTGTCACTTGATAATGACATAGCAATCCCAAAGGCATTTCACTGTCAAGAGTGTGTGTGTGTGTGTAGTCGTGAAGAAAGTCTAAGAGGTGCGAGGGGTGGCGGCGTCCTTGTGAGCTCATAGACTTGTTTGAAGATCAGATAATTCTGTCACTGGAGTGTGTACGCTGTTTTGATTTTTGTCTTGTTTTTTTCTTATGGAGGAGGAAGTCCTGGTGTGTTACCAAACAGAAATATTCACACACATACGAACCATCCTGTCACTACCGCTGCAACAGATGTACACTAAGTGCGGAGGGCATGCAACTTCCACCCAGCAAAGCCGCATTTAAAAGCTCTAATGAGTAGGTACCGTGAAAATCACATGTTGCTAGCGTGTGTTGAATGTGACGTCCTCCACAAAGGCTTACTGTTGGAGAAACAGGCAGTGGAAACCAAGGGAATTGTTAGAGAATTGATTTTGTTATTCTGAGCATATTAATGCACCGTTTTCCAGCAACTTACATAACAATGCTGAGGAGAGAGTTGCTTCTATTTAGAACGTACGGCCTCCAACCTTCAAGCTGTATCCTCTAATTCCTTGAGTACCTGATATTGTGTGAATTTGTGTGGGCGGGTGTTTGTGTATGATCATGACTGAGTCTGTGACAAGAAGCATGTATGAATTCCTGGTATATTGGTGCAGGCATTATTAGGTATGTGTGTGTTATTGGCATTAGTGTGTTAATCCTTGCCAGACCTATTTGCCAGCGTTTCTGGTAAGAGGGGCATGTGGACGGGGTGGACTCTGGTTGGCAGGCCTGGCGCAAAGACAGATTACAGTGAAGCAGAGCTTGAGCTGCTCTGAATATGCCTGCTGTTTGTGGCGACCGACTGGTCTGTGCAGGTCAGCACTGGTCTGCAGGGCTCTGTGTTGGTCTGCACTCATCTGTTTTATGTTGTGGGCAACGTTGGTCATTTGTTGGTCAAATCTGGTCCCCATCTGCTCTGGTACGCCCCTTCAATTCCTTTCTCTGTGAAGTGTTTCAAATGGACTTGTTTTTAAGACACCTGGTTGAACGATGAAAACACTCAAGGCTTGGGTATGCTTCGGTCAGGCTGACTCATACAACGAACCTCACTACCGCGTCAGACACATAGTTTCAGCTTTTTCTGAATGACTAAACAGGAGGTCAACACAGATAACTGCAAGACCGTAAACAGAAAAAATACACACTTCAGGAGTTGTTCACAGTTTTACGTTTGTTATTCTCTTTTACCTAACAGACCACCGGTGGCAACTTTGCCCAAGTACACTTTGGATTACCGTAATTATGTCATGAGTTTGCGCAATCGGAAAAATTTCAACACTTTCTGAAAGCAGAGACGTTGCACTGGGCGTCTGCGGCTCAGTAGGTAGAGCGGGTTGTCCACGAACCAGATGGTTAGCGGTTCGATCCCCGGAATGTGCCACATTCCGAAGTGTCCTTGAGCAAGACACTTAACCCCCAGTTCCCAGTGCGTGGCACTGGTGTGTGAATGTGTGAGTGCTTGTGTGAGCGAATGGGTGGATGAGTCTGTGACTGTAAAGCGCTTTGAGAACCAATAGGTAGAAAAGCGCTATATAAAAGCAAGGCCATTTACCATTTACCATTTACAACCAATATGGTGTCAGTGTGTAGATCTTGCTGGTGCCTCTCCCGGAAGGTTATAACGCCCGCTTATAACATGCAGTAAATTGTAAATGACTGCCAAATATTGGAAGTTCCAGGGATTCTGGAGAAAAGCATTTACTCACATAAGCAAAAAAAGCCCTGACATTTTGAGGCTTTGGTGTTCAAGGGTTGACTGAGTCTTCTTCTAACCATAACCATTCCATAATATTGTAGTTTCGATATGTTCATTTGTATGTTGAATGTTAAAAAAATGTAAATCACGTTCTAATTCAGTGTTTCAGTAGAGGCCAAGGCCTTATTAATTTCAGATCAGCTTTCAACCAGCTATCATAAAGACTAAAAAGGAGGTGCTTTCACACCTAGGTTGAGGTTGTCATGAAACCGGTCAGTTCATTTGGGTTGGCCTGAACACAGCATTCACACTCCATTTTAGAATAAGTTAGCCATGTTGAGTCCGTTAGGGAGGGTGGTCTCAGCCCGACTGCAATCGCTCCCCAGAGTGGTTAGTTTATAGTGTGAACACAACTACCTATGGACTTATACAGCATCACTTACAATTATGTAACCAAGCAGTTCACCTGATGCATCTTTCACAGAGAAACTGCCTGTTGTGCAGCAGAGCGCAGTAGCCAGGCAGATTGGCCTTGGGCAGATGGGTCCCTCCATGCGAGCTGGGTTCTGCTCAAGGTTTCTTCCTGTTAAAAGGGAGTTTTTCCTTCCCACCAGGCTTGCTGTGGGGGTTTCAGGCTGGGTTTCAGACCGGATGTTGTAAAGCGTCTTGTGACAATTTGTATTGTTGTTGACGCTATATAAATGATGACGTGTCAGAAGTTTGTCTCAATTGCCCTGCAAACATAAACTGAACCAAGGTTAAATGCAACATTATAACAGTATCAGTATCCATTACTCCCTGAATGGGAATAAAATAACATGTGTAAAAACACCCTAATTCATTCCCAAATCCATGGAATATACAGTATGTGTTGTACCTTTATGCATGGCTGCTAGAAAGCATGGCACGATTTTTCAAAGTTACAAGCAATGCTTTTACCCTAGAATGAAACACAGAACATTGTCCAACTGATAGCAGACAATAAGCAAAAGAATCAAAACTGGATAGTACAAAAGGACACCTAACATTTGTCACCATGTGATGGACGTTGGGGAAAATCAAAGTTGAGTTGGCTTTAGTTTTTTTCAGGACTCCAATGATATGATGACGCATCAACAAATCTGTTTCACCAGTCCATCTATGAACGACTATGTCTTAACACTGCTAACCAGACCTTAAGCAACACTGTTTTTCAAGGCCATTAGAAAGAACTGTAACTTGTCGACAGAGTAGCTGCCAGCGCATGGCCATTTCGTAATGTTGTCGCTCACAGTGCAAACGTAGCATAAGCTTTACGCCCTTGGCTGTGGGCGTGTTGTTCCAGTTGTGGCTAATGAAGGAAAATGAGGGGGAAGTTCTGGTAAGCTCACTTCTTTTTAACTTAACACTAACAGATTTCTTTCTTTTTTTGGTCATTTTTATTGTGCAAGCATCACTTCTAAATAAACTTCCTCTACTCTTTTTTTCCAGTTAGTGTAAAAACTGCAAGATGATCACAGGTCAGCATTCGTAAACATTAGTCACTGGCAAAATTCAGTTGCTGAAGTCAGCTTCGGGTGCAACCACATGATGTCTTCCATTCCGAGACAATGAAGCAGCTCCAGGAAAGTGCAAAGGAAACACAAGAACATCAGCTGAGCGGATCAGATGGCGGATCTTGCTGGAGATCAGCTGTAGAAACAGGAATGTAGCAGTATAAATGACAGCAACTCATACACTACACCGAGGCAAACAAATGTGAAGAATGAAGACCCTCACAGAGAGACGTTCCTCACAAATATTCACTGCTGTGTAGCCATTAAGGCACAAAAAAGTAGTAAAATCTCTATCTATTTTCAGTCCTTGTGGAGGTGGAATGTTGTTTTTGTTGTAAGTTATACTGACAGACTGTCTAATCCAGATGCTAGAAAATCACTTCCATCAGATGGGTTTGAACAACTTCCTTTAAATCATAAAACCGCCTTAAGCAAGCCTTGAAAAGGGGAAATTAATACTGTATTCCGCAGTGAAAATCTTGCTAATTTATACCTTCAGATGCAGCTGTATGTTTTTATACTGTATCAGATAATATATGTAGCAAATATCTTTATAATCTATATAATTTTTTCCCATTAATGCGCCAATTGTTTTGGTAAATGGGTGTGGGAAAATTTAACCATGTGTGAGTCAACGTCAATACAAGTAGCGTGGTGGACACTGGTTTTTCACATCCATGTATGAAAAAGGTCTTCCTGTATCTGTGATTAGCAGTGGACGGTAAACAACTGATGTGTCACTGGGATCTTGTGATGCGTGAATGTGCAGACATTCCTGCAAACACACATGCACACTTACACACTTGCACACAGTGAATTAAAAGAGGAGGAAATGTCTAAATCTATACCAAACCCCCAGAGAGTTTCATTCCCTAGATACGTGAGCACCATTTGAAGCGCTGCATCCACACAGGCTCACATCCGCCTGGATACGTGAGCGCCATGTCGAATTCATGACGGTTGTCATGGTGCCCACATAGCAACCGGCTATACATGTAGCGGCTGCTGCCTCCGGTCGACTCAGCGATTGGGGGGGAAGGAGGGAGAGAGCTGGGGAAGGGGGACAAGAGGGGGATAGAAGGGCAAAAGAAGGGTGGGAGGTTGGGGGAAAAGAGAAGAGAGGGCTGGAAATTGGATGGGGGAGAATGTCAATTTGTGTTTTTTTGTGTGTAATTTAAAAAGAGAAGAGACATCTAAAAGGATGGGGCAAAAAAAAAAAAAAAGACAGGCAGATGAAGAATAGGGGATCAGCTGGTCTGCAAACCAGATTGAGCAAATACAGAGAAGAAGAGGGAGTGAACTTACGGTTGACAGCTCTCTGAAAAGCCATGTGACTTATGGAGAGACAGAGACAAAAAAAAAAAAAAGAGAATACTTTGTTTCACTGTGTTTTTCTATGGCCAGCAATAGTGTCTGAAAGAGAGTAAATGTGATTGTGTTCAAATGGGAAAATTACTGATTGAATGCATTGTCCATTTTTGTTGCAAAAATAATCATTTTAGTAGACATCTAATCTAGGATTAGTGCTCAAAACTACCTATTTCTTCATGGGAAATTATACAAAAAGGACTTAATCTGTCTTAGTCCTCCAGCATACTGACAAATGTTTAAATGCTTTTTCTGAATTTCAGTTTTAAGACTGAATATGTGCCTGAAAATGATATTCTAAGCAGCAGAGTGCAGTGCATACGATTACAGGCACATAAGAGAGGCATGTTTTGCTAATTCCTCCACCTCTGTGGGTCGTATGAGCGCATGCAGAGCGGTTCATGGGTAATTGATGTGCCGAGTCTTATTTTGGGAGCTGAATCAAACGACAGGGCTTTATGCATCAACTGGCAAAGAAATGCAGAACATTCGCACGGTCGTCCACAGGAGTACACACTATGGAATACAGTACAAACGTCTTCCCAAGGAGATCCACTTGATGCTGCAGACATGAACAGACGCACGTACAGTACGTAAACACGCGCCAAAGGGTACACGTGAAGTCGCTCTCACACAGAGACACGGGCACACTTGCATGAATATTTCAGTTTGCTTCAAAACGTGCAAACCAACCATTGCCCATCCCCCCCACCCACGACCAACCAGCCAAGCCTCAGCCAAAGCTAGGAGAGCAGCACAGGAATAGGCTATAAATGATAGAGAGAGAGAGTGAGCGGGAACGAGGGAGGAAGAGGAGAAAGTGAGTGGAGATGGAGGGTCTGACAGACTGGAAATTCATCAGGCAGAATGAGGAGAGAGGGTGGGAGAGGACGTGGAGGAAAATATAGACATCAGGGTGGAGTGACAGACCTGACAGCACGCCGAGAGTAGTGGGGGAAAGTGACAGATCCTGATTTATCCTGCCGCCTCACTAGTTGAGGAACACGACCATTTTTAAGGGGTTATCTCGTTGGTCAACTGAGCTGTTAAATAACAAATCAAAACAGCTGATGTACCGAGAGTTTATTTTTGGAACAGTTTCAGGTGAGCGACCATGTGTTCATTCATTGTACCGTGATTTAGCCATTCCCATATGAACAAGCGGACATTCACCTCCTGTGGAGCCAACCAGTCCCTCAGTCCATTATTCCTTTGTTTCTCGCTACATGCCAGTTCAACATGGACAAAGCAATCCACAGTATAATTGCAATTCTTCTGTTCTTAAAGGTAATTGCGGCAATCTTTAAACACACCAACATCACTACAAAAATGTCCAAATGAGGATTAAGAAGACATAAAGTGAACAAGCCAAAGCTCTAATGGAGGTCTAAGAAAACTGTGTGCATGCTTAACCAAGTCCTTGTAAAAACTGTGATGGATCCAATAATTTCATTCTTCACTTATATCTGACTTGATCTGTTGGCACATCCTTGTTGTGATAAACAAACTAATTTCAAGGCTTGAGACATCTAGATATGTTTGTATGGTTTTTTGGACCTGGTTCACATTATGTATATTCATATTATAGCTCTTAAATGATTATCTGTTGCTCAACCATTCATTTTTTGCATTTTACCTATGTTTAACATAGTTGGAATGCAACCTTACAATGACTAAATCAGTACTTACTGGCCCTTTCCGAGTCCACATATCAGAATGTAGCCAGCTCTTGCGTAAGTGCAGCTAACTAAAGCCAATGCCCGATTCCTGGAGTGGTAAAGGCAGCACCACGACATTTTAAGGGATGAGCATGCTTTGAGCGTCAGACCAGAGCTGAGCTACAGCTGACAAATTTTCGAAACCGACAATCTATCAAGGACACCCATTTCAAGCAGTGATTGACCGTATGTGAGAGGGTTAGCAGGGGCTGAACTCTTGTTTGATTTTCACTGCTTTACAAAGTGACACTGACTGACTGCCTGACGCTTTTCATGTGCTCAAATTCTGCAGGATGATGTCCAAAAATGAGCTCCATTATGCCGTCTCACTGCTATACATCGACCAATGTCTGACAGTGGTCTTTAAGAGCAGCTTTTAATTGGTGCTCTGTACAAAACTAGGTAATTAAAAGCAAAACCAAAGATTCATCAGGTCCATCAATACCACAATGCAACAGTCTCCCAAAATGGAGCTTTTTTAGTGGCATTTTGACATTTTATAGAGTCAATTCCATTAAGTGTCGCCACGTAAGTCAACTTAAGTTGTGCCAGCGACCCAAAGCAAGGACCTTAGAACTAATAGAATGATTATAAATGCTATTAATTATATATTTGCTTCTCCTGTTATGACATCCTAAAATGTCTGCAGTAAAAAAGGTCTATCCAGCCTGATTCTTGTGCTTGGGAAGATAAATCAGGACAAAAGTGAAGTGCTCCCATTAGCGCACAGACAAATCGTTATTGAATGAGTGATTTAAAAAAAGGACGCTTTGACGCGCAAGTCATGGGAAAACCCAGATGTAATTTACTCAAAACTTGGGTATGACTTTGGCAGAGAGGTCTCATTCATTAATGGATGCATTTCTGTGGACCTTTCCTGCACTAATTTCCTAAAACTCTGTTGTGTTCCTTTAAGACACTCAGCTTTGGCGAGCAAGATATCTCATTTGAAGAGGAGTGAGTGTGTAGGCCTACATGTGTGGGTGTTCATGATGCAAGCTTGTGAAAGCATGTGACTGTATGGGCTAGATGATAAAAGCAAGCCGACTACCCGCTTCTCACGGCCACGGTGGCGAATAAATGACACACCGTGGAGTCAAATGGATATGAGTGTGCTTGCGACATGAACGGAACCATTTGAGATACGCTTGATGAACAAAGTTTTAGCCAGATTAAGCACACAGTTTGGAGAAAAAAAAAACAACAACAACTGTGTTTAAGAAGCAGGACATGCAAATATGCACACATATTCATCCGTTGACTGGGGAGGTCAGTGTGTGTTCCTGTGGGATGCTCAGCAGGCGGAGGAGGAGGTCGAAGTTCGAGGGGAAGTAAAGCAGCATGCATGCACTCGCTCTTCCACTCCACTCTTTCTTACTGGAGACATAACAACCTACTCACACACACACACGTGCTGATGAACCCACACCTCATTTCTCGTAGCGTCGGTGTTAATCTCTCGCTCCATTTGCAGTCGTCAGGAGATAACGGCATCATTAGCACACATTAACATGTCTCTATTATCATTCCCCTCAGTGTCCCGGAGTCCCTGAATGTGCGTGTAGTGAAGAGAGAGAGCTGTGAATGGGGATGAGGCGTGACTACGGCTTTTTCGACAAATATCAGTCTATCACCGTCTGCCACAGATGTGTGCATGTGTGAGCCAACGCATACATTTACACATCAGCCACAGCGAAAAGTACTTGCTAATTGCACTCATCATGTGGAGATTTTACACAAGCTCTTTCTTGTTGGAGTGGGATCGATTTCTTTGTTACCTGAGCCAAAAGTTGATTTTGTTGTATTTTTGTATAGTGATTCATATTGACTCATATTAACCAATTAACAAACAGGCCCTGCGTGCAAATGGCATATGGAAATAAACACTTATGCAATGTTAAATGTTAAAAAAGAAAAAGGAAGGAATAAATAGTGTCTGTTACAGTGGTTTAGACAGTCAGCTTCCTGGAAACAGGAAGCTTTTAAGCGTGAACATGTATGCCGTGATCATCCTACCATGTTGTTTTTATGCTAAAAGACACCTGCCAGCTACCATGCCAACTGGCATATCATGTGTTGTGTTTTAATCCAGGGGTCACCGCCGACAAATGTCAAGACCGATTGCAACGCAGCGGTCATGATCCCATTTCGTAGCATTCTTCAAATGCTGCTAAAGAACTTGCCTTTCTTTTCCTGGTTGTTTCGCTGTAAAAGATCCCTCACGTCGATCATGCGTGGAAGTATATTGTACTTTTGTTGGGCTATGATCATAATTATAGAATGTGTCTGAAGAACATGTTGATATATCCCAACAGCCCCATCCTTTCATCATCCTTTGGCGTTGTGTAGATTAAGTTCCACGCAAGTTAACTAGCTAGCTAAGTCGTTAGCTAGCTAGTTAGCTAAGTGAGGCTCCTCAGTGGCATCAGCTGAGTTCTTGCAATTAATGATTCAGTGTTACCACTTGAACCCCAGCCATTACCCATGTCGTACTCACAAGCTATGAGTTCCATTTGAAGGCAGCGTATGACGCACAGTGAGAAATGGAAGCTAGTAGCACTAAAAATGCTAACCCAAAGTTAGCAACCCCACCCAGCCCAACACGCACAACCAAGAAATGTCTGCAACAACAAAGAGACATCAGACACAAGAAATTCAAAAACACAATTCAAGCACAATGAAGCCCTCTTTTGGGATGTTAGCATGTTGGCAAATGTGTGCAAAAGTATTCAGAATCCTGCTGTTTAAACTTGACTTGGATTTTACATTAACAAGCTATAACCACAATGAAATTCAAAACCAGACCGATTGCAGAAGCATCTATATAGATCCAAACTGTTGTATTATGCATGTGTCTCTTTCACAATAGTTTTTATGCTATAAACCACTCGACCCACCTCCGTATCATAAGCCAGTATTTCAACTAGACCACTGCCATAAAATGTTATTCTGCACTCCAAGTTGACAGGGACGTTCACATTTTCCACCCATTATGTTTGCACAAAAAATCAGCTCCTCCTGTTTCTATTCCCATAAGCTGTCAGTCATTCTGGTGCGTTTCCTGCTCCCCATTTCCATGTACCTATTAGTGAAATGTAATTGGGGCCTGTCTATAGTCTGTTAAAGTATTATTAATAGCGAGTTAATATGTTACGAATAAAATAGAGCACAATCAATCTCTCCATGCATGACTAACGCATACTGGTATTTTGAGACGGTGTCGTAACTGGGTGCAATATTTATTATTTATGGATCAAACCGGCTGTACTGGACGGTCATAATTCTGGACCCTAATGTGTTGTGTTGCGTTTGACAAACTTGCTGGTTTAACTTGTTACCTTTGTATGTGTGACAACGTTAAAAAAGAATGTGAAACATCCCACATTGTCTCAGTTAACCTTCGCATTTTTCTCTGTATCCAGTGTGGCTCCGAGAGATGAGACAGTGTATTAACATTTCAGTGTTTTCCTCAAGGTCACCTCAGAAGATCACATTGTCCATCCTGTTGTCCAGTGCACAGCCAATGTTCTCCCTCTGGACCAACCTGGGGCCAAAAACAAGGTGACCGAGGTTACATTCGGAATCATCCGTTGCCTGGAAGCTGTTTTCTCAGTCCGACTGAATGATCCTGCCGCAGCCTGGGACACTCCCAGTGTCAGGAACTTTGGTCTATCCTGGATGTTTGGGCATGACAATAAATCAGATCCATCTGGGAGCTTAGAGAATTAGTAGCCAGCTACGAGCCAGCTATTCTCTATCAGTGTTCCCACTGGACTGAAAGCCACCTATGTCAACAGCTGGTGCCCTGTACGTCAAACCCACTCGCACACATTTGCATGCACCTGAAAAGAGAAAAGTCAATAAACATAAAGACGGAAAGGTTGAAAAGTCAAAGCTATGCACAAGCATAAAAAACAGATGAATGAAAAACAGATGGCTGCCTTTTACCTTAGCTTAGAGGATATAGTTGTTTTTTTTGTTTTTTCACCAATCATTCATTTAGTTAACAATGTGAATCATAGTTTTGAATGTTTACCTTTAGTGCCGGGGCTAATAATTTGTCCTGCTTTTTTTAAATCATCCCACTAATTCTTTGGGATTGAATAACAAATAAACCTGAAAGGATGCAATGTTTAGCACATTGCATCCTTTCAGGTTTATTTGTGTGTAAAAATTAGGTTTTGTACATGGCTACATATCAGAAAGGAATCCCGAAAATGTGAGGTGAAAAAGTTGGTATACCGAAAAAAGGAACATGTGATAAAGGCTGATGGAGAAAGATGTTTTAAGTACACCTTAATGGTGTTGCCTCTGGTTATTCTTGAGCACAGAAGGAATTCGCTTCCTGCCGCTGCTTACCATTTCATGACTACAAGCGACCAGAATACCAGAAAAATACAAAATAACAAATGTGGGTGTATGAAAGATAAGATTTCACTGATCCCAGAGGGGAAATTCAGTGTCCCTGCATAAATTTTATTGTGCTTTGTTCCATCTGGAAATGAAAAAATGAGACGGAAGCTGTTGCGAGTGAGAAAAATATTGGATTTGAACTGGCAACCTGGAACCATTTTTCCTCTTAGTATACAGCAAGTTACATCAATAATTGCGTTTCTGAGCGGACATGCTGGGAATTGTAGCCAACTCCTGCTGTATCTGCACTGGATGTTTAAGTATTTACAACAGCAGTGGCTGCAAACACACGTGAATGCTTAATCTTTTGAAGGTTTTCTGTTTGGTTCAAATCAGTGCTCAATTTGGCTGAGGACTCATGTTGAGATATCTAATAGTGTTGAATACAGAACCTGCCAAAAAGAATTACACCTGTTTAGTAAACTCCACCAGCTCACTCAGACTAACTTTAATCTACATAAAGATGGCGTTTAGGAAAGCTGATCATATTGTTCTGTTGTGCCTACCTAGTTAGCAAATGAATTCTTCTAGCTAGCAAAAACAACTAGCAAACTTAAGCGTGGTTTGTACTTCTGCGGGTAGTACAAACCACAAAACTGAGGCACATAACCTATGCCAGTGCAAGCCATTTATACTTGTACCTTGTCAGTAGCTAGTTGGCGCTGTGTCGTTTTTGCATGTCGGGTTCATTATTCATACCTGCCAACTTTTCAAAAAACCTTGGAGTGAGATTTTGTCGTGGGTGACCAAAATTATGCCGTGCACGCAGTCACACAAATTGGTGGCTCAGATATAAGATAATTGGAATTAATTTGATGTTGTACCCATGTTGTACCCTGCATGTTGGTGGTTTGTGGGGAGGTTCAAAGCTGTTGATAGGGGCAGCCCACTGAAGATGGACAATATTGGTTACATTCTGTGAAGCAGACATAGCTGAAGGTCCACCCCCAGGAGATTTTGGATTAACTAGATGTGGTTTCCAGCATTCTAGTGGATTTTTGGGCGGTCTGCTAAAGATGTGCAATACCTGAACTTATTCTGATTCATGTTCGGCATCATGACTTGTAGGTCTTAGTCTGTAGACTTGAGCTGAACATTCAACCAGAAAACTATCGGTGTGCCTAAATGACAATAAAGCCGTATTCATAGATCAGTGTTTAAGATTTGACCTAGGTAGGTTGATATTTTGATTAAAATGGTATTAAACTAATTCTTAACTAAAACCTAACCTATGTTATGAATAATTGTATTATTAAGAGCACTTAATGATTTATGTTCAGCCAAAAACGACACAAGATTAGTTAGGGAGGGACATTATTCTTCATTCAAAGTCTCCCACCACATGGTCCATCAGAGACAAATAAAGTGCAACAAATAAAGTGCAACAAATAAAGTGCTTAAACAGTACAACTTTTTCAAGCAATAAAACAGATGAATGCATTACAAAAATAGCTTAAATGAGGCATAATCAGTATCAGATGCAGATCAGAAGCTGGGTAAAGTCCTTGTCTATGATCTGTGTGCATGGTTATACTGGCCTAGTCTCAGCTCAGATTCTCTTCTTTATCTGACTTCTCAAAGTAGTTTCTGGTTTCTCCTGCTGTCTTGGCGGTCTGTACCTCTTCTTCTGTCTACTTCGGGGTGCAGGCATAGATAGTAAAGGGGTGCACTGCAGGTGTAGCGCAGCGCAAAGGTTCAGGGGCGCTCATCAGCGCCATCTACCGTCGTGGAGTTTGAAAAGGAACGGAAGAGTCTCGGACCAAGATCGGATTTTTTTTTTTTTGCGTGAGAAATTGGATGTGTGGCGTGAGTGCGTGTGAAAACAGGCAAAACCGTGTGTCACACGGCGAAAGCGTGAGAGTTGGCAGCTCTGCATTATTGTTTCTACTTCCTGCTCCACTTTCAAAAATGGCGACTGAAATTTTTGAAGACGAGTTATACAAACGTTTGTATCTCCGAACCTCCTTAGTTAACCTTTCCTTGATGTGTTCCATCTTTACTGATCCAAAACAATCTTTTCGAAAACTGCGGAGATGGAAAAGCAGCAGGAAATATGCTGCTACCAAGCAGACCAATCACAGCTCTTGCGTTGTGCGTCGCCGTGACGTGTAGTTACATTTCTGGGGAGGTGCATGTCCGGCTACAGCATTAGGGTCTGCGTAGGGTCTGAGCTGATGCCGTAGCTACGCCATCAAATTGACGCAGAAGCATAAGTCTCTGAGTTAGCAATCCCATGTTGCGCGTCGTGACTAATTAATACACCACAGTAGGTCTAAAGAGATGATGTCAGGGAAAGCCATCATGTTTGGAGTGAGTGGTGTGCAAAACTGATTGAAACATCATTCTGAACCAATGTGAGAATTTGTGTTAAAGTTTTCAGCTTACCAGCATTTTTTTCCTCGACTAGAAGAGAAGAGTGAGTAAACAACAAGCCTGCAGAAAGTAGGACTCCTATGGTGACCACGTTCGTTTATCCCCTCTATCTCCTGATTCCGCTCCATTCCTCAAAAACCTCTGGCTAGGTCTTTTGGTGCCCACGGGGGCGCATGTGTCCGAGCAAAAGGCGCCTCTCCCTGCTTGACCTCGCTCTGCCTGCCGTCCCGTGCCTTAATCCTGATCAAGCATGTCTAGACCTCTCATTACCAGCACATAATCGGGGGGAAGGGGAAGGACGGGTCGATGGGGCCAGAGGGAGCCGGGTGGCGAGAGGAAGGCAAGAAGATTCAGGGAAAGTGACCCTGACAATGACCCGCACATTCATTCCACTGTTTACTCTCCCAGTAAACAGACAGACTATACAGAGAGTCAATACAGAGGATGGGAGAATGATGGAGGGGAAGATATGAGGCAGGGGAGAGTGAGAGCAGATGTAAACAGAGGATTACACAGAGAGAGGGAATCCTCAACAAAATGTGTCTTGAAAGTCTCAGTATTTAGAAGGAATAAGGATGACATGGGTTTCCTAGCTTTAAATGCGAAGCAACTACTTCTTTCATTAATGTCCTTGATATGAAAGCAAGTAGGTTTTATAGGAAATTACCGTGCAGTACTATTTCTAGGCCATAAGCAGTGACTTCCTGCAGTATCTGCTGGTTGCCTGCCAGCAGTTATTTTTACATTTCTGCTATCGCGCACAAACATCTTTACAAACAAACTCAATATAATAAGTGAATTAGCGCACTTTAGAGGTGCTGGTCAAACCACCTTTCTCCGATCTTAATGCTAAGCTAAGCTAAATTAGTAATTACCTTGCAGGCTCATTTGAAATTACTGATGTGAAAGTGGTTCCATCTTCTCATTTAACTCTTGGTAATGAAGTATGAAGCTGAAATAATAAACATTTATTTTGTTGTATTTTCATTGCATAGAAAAAAATTCCTATTTTTAAAATTATTCGTGCCGTGACAATACGACTAGGCCGACTGAGTCGAAAACTAAATGAGGGAAATATCATTGATGTGACTGGATTTGGCATCATGAGATCAGTCCCATTACCACACATACTCAGTGTCCACTAAGCCCATCAAGAAGCTGAGTGTGACATGCTAAGATTACGGGACATGAGTCGACGTGATGAAGGGCTAAACGCATGACCTAATGACATGACATCCTCGGATGAGAACAACTGCACAGAACCGCAAGATATCACACTGCCGCTAACGAGCAAATGCGGGCTTGAACGTATGTGTGTGTGTCTCAGGAGTGTAGCATAAGCTGCGCTGTGCCATGGCGTGTCTTTCAAGTGATCAAGCGCGGTAGCGTGAGCCCATACAAAATTCACTACATGGGGGGATTTTCATCAAGTCTCTGCAGCTGAACTTATCCTCCCACAGTCACGCTCGCGCACACAAAATCTCGTCTATATGATCAAAAGGACCGCTTAGAATGTGCACCTGCATACAGTCCCACACTTGAACGCATGCCGCGCGTGTCCCATAAATACACAACGAGGTGCGTTAGTATGCAGAATGACAGTAAGCCTATTTCTTTACGTTTCTGAAACATTCATGTTTCAGGCCTGCGTTTGGTCTCCACTCTCCCTCTCTTCTTCTGCTCGTTTGCCACCCCCTCACCCTCTTGTCCTTCGCCTTGCTTTTTCTTCCTTAATCTCCCACCCCTCTCTTTATCCCTCTGCTTCCTTCCCACACTCATAATTTAGATTCCTCTCCTTTAGACACACATACAGTACTCATCTAGTCCGACTCTCTACAGTCTCCTAATTACATCCACATTTGTTTTTCAGTTCTGTAGCCAATATTCTTGCCATCTCTGGCGGCACTTGAGTGCTTTTCTGCAAATTCCTGGGCTGATTTACATACAGGGGGGCTTAACAGTGATGCTCTAATTGGCTGTCTGGTCTGTATTCAGTGTGCTAATTGCTTGTCTGCGAAAGTGTCCATACAAGGGTGGACTGACCCCCCATGGGAGGAGTTTATCGCCTTGGCTGTCAATCACTACAGCCCACCCTGAATGCTGCTGCTGCTGCAATACCATTGGCTATAAAATTAATCAGATGATTGAGTGTTTTCGGTATCATCTCATTTTCGTTCATAGCTGGATAGAGAGAAAGTAGACAATTTCCAAATTTGACCCAAAGCTGAGGTCATATTTGAATCTCATTGTAATAGAAAGGCTAAACTAAACGGATGAACCGTGTGTTAGAGTCCCTCACTGAACAATATAACCTATAAAAACAGTGGTACCATGTACCATGAAGGTATTTATAGCCATGATATGATACTGCAGTCTTTTAGGAGTGTCTGTAGTTGCTCATACTGTAGAGGGTCACAGGGAGCTGGAGCCTATCCCGGCTGGCACTGGGTGAGAGTTGGGGTCCACTGTGGACGGTTTACCAGTTCATCGCAGGGCACAGAGACGGACAACCGTTCACACTCATACACGTCTGCAGTTATGCATCTTTGGACTGTGGGGGGAAGCCAAACGGGCACACAGAGAACAAGCCAGCGGGTTTAAATCCAGAACCTTCTTTTCACCCCTTCTCTCACACAGAGAACCTTCTTTGGAACCCAAAACCTTCTTAGTAACAGACCTACTAGTCACTACAGGCACAGCATGTCTGAGATAAACAAGGTATCAAAGCGCCAATGCTGTATCAACATATTAAGGTCCTTATGTAAAATAATGTTGTCCTTCCCTCCAAAATGGACCTACTGTATATGTTAATGATACTTAAACTGTTGATTAAGCAAAGACATGAACCAATCACATGAAGCATCTCTGTCTGATTAAGCATGAACATAGACTCTGGCCAGGAATTAGATCAACCCTCCTTTACATTCTTACATTTTCCAAGATCTGAATCTAAACTATGGAATCTTAACAGATAATGACTTCATTTGAGCCTAACGAGTATTCTAATAAATATTAGATTTCAGCTGATTTTAAACATGTTTGCCATGTACATAAGCTCACAGTCAGAGCAGACTAAATAATATCTTGACTGACACAAGCCATCGCTTCAGGGAAGTCTATTTCAGGTTTTTGATGTCATCTGTACAAAGGTCAAATTCAGGGACTGAACTGAATACAACAAGGTTGATATTTGTCATGTTGCGAGGAACAGTCCTCACAGCAATCGATTTAGAACAGCCGCCTTCTTGTTCATCCACCCAGTGTTGACTGTAAAAACTGCTTGTGATTCCAGGAATGTTTATCACCGAATCCTCTAACAGATGCAAAGTGTGCCTTGTAATAATGTGGCAGAATCAATGCGAGGAGGCACCTGGGCTGGTGTGCTGTTTACCTTGCAGTCAAAAAAAGAAAAAAAAAAAAAAAGAAAATCATTAATATTCTCCTCATTGTTTTGTGTCGTCTTCTCAGATGGTGGGTTGCATCTCAATAGGCATTTCATTGAGAGAGAGTCGGGGAGTCAGTGAGCTTATCTGGCTATTGGCAATATCATACGTGGTGGTTGTTGCTGTCGCCGTGCAGGGCCGGCAAAGGGCCTGTCTACATGAACAGTTCCTTAACACAAAGTCACGTAGGAGCATGCCGGGCCCACTGATAACACAGGGGCCATTTTAAAAGAGACCTCACGCGCGCATGCACACCATACAAACGTGCACACACTCTCGCGCTCCCCCCGCGCACATTCCCCCGGGCTGTAATTGAGAGCTGGGAGGCCCCCAGGAGATAAACAAGACCTATTGATTCAGTGTAATTTGACTCAGTGGGTGCCATAATGACATTATAGGACACGGCCGGTAAGTGTGTTTGTGTGTAAGCACACGTGTGTGTGCGCTCTAGTCACTGATGACACATTATTCAGCCGTGCCAGGGGAATTTAGCTGATTGGAAAGTGATATAGAAGAGGGCGAGCGAGATGAAGAGACAGAAAGAAAGGGAGAGAGGGAGTAGTGTGCCAGCAATAGAGTGAGAGTGTGTGTGTGTGTGTTATAGATGAGGAGGTGGCAGTGTGAAAGGAGAAGTAAATGGCGCTGCTCTCGTGTGTGTTTTTCCACGGGCACACAGCCATAAATACTGTGTATCTGTGTGAAACTCCCAGGCGATCAATGAGCCATCAGAATAATGTTTTACTTGCTAATCAAAAGAAGGCAAGAGAAAGAGGGAGGCTGTTCAATGGTGTGGCAGCAGATAAAGTCTCCAGCTGAATTCCAATCATTCCTGAATCATTCCAGAGTTCAACTACTGATTCGGAAATGCTAATCAGCCATCTGTTGATCGCAGACAGCAGATCAGGGCCATTCCCTCTCCTCCGGTGGATGCACTGCAAAAATAGAAACTCAGTCTGCAAAGTGTTTGTTTGGTTTCATTTCGACGCTTAGCAGCTGAAGAACGTGAAGAGAATTCCGGCACAGATCTTTGCGGGTTTACATATTACGCAGGCACACGCATAAGAAAGTGCCGGGGTGTTAATGGTTCGACCAGTGTTGCTGTATTTAAACTGCCAGTAGCAGATGTTTTATGCTGATACTCAGCATCGCTCAATGTGACAACTTTAATGCAACGCAATTACAGTTAATCAGGTTTTATTCTTGGCTGGATGGAAAGACTTTCTGCAGCAGCACTAATATTATGCAGCACTAAAGCCCAGCTTAACAATGGCAATAAAACACTATCATGGATACTCATGTGGAAACCAATTAAAACATTGTACTGTGCTCCGTTCAGGTTGGGAGCTTTTCTGTGATCTGGAACACATCAAATATACTCAGAATCAGAATCATTACATATTAGATTAAATGGTATAGCCAATATATTATATAGGATCTGTGAAGTCTCACTCACTGAAATCAGATGGAAACCTCCGATTTTAACGCAAACCCTGAAAACTTCCATAAGTACTGCACTTAAGTCTGACACAGACTCCGTTCATTAAGGCGGAAATGCGTAACTTAACTCAGCGGCTCCTTATACATCAACATGATGCCCAGGGTGAATGTAAATGCAACGTTGAAACGTGGTCTTAGATTGGATGATGGCCAGCCTTCAGGGGAACATGGATATATGTGCCAAATTCTATGGTAATCCTTTAAACTGATGGTGACACCAGAGGAAAAGCATTTCTAATGCCAGTATGATTCTCCCTCTGGGGAATGAGATATTGAGATATTTTAGTCTGGACTGATATTTTCAGTAACGTCAGTATTATCTTGACACCTACAAACACACGGCTTGACACTTCAGATCAGAGATGCGTTTGCCAGCCACAATGAGAGCTTCTAACCCCCCCAGTGGAAGATAAAGAGACTCTTGGCTGTCATTTTGACTTCTTCTGGCTTTTCTGTCCTCTACTTGACAGGCTGAGACTGAGGTAATTGGTGCCACGTATGATTCTGTCAACTTGGACCGCAGGTAACAAGAGACAGAGGAAGACAATGAGAAACACAGACAGACAGATATTTATGTCAAGGGCTGTGTGGGCATTTTTATTCTTGTCTGTTGCTACAGTAAAATTGACTTGGAATGGTAGAAGATTGGTTGCCATATTTATGCAAATGTATTATTTTCTGTTACACTTTGAAATCCTTGCCTTCTACCATCTGTTCTTGATTCATCAAGTTTGTGATATTCCACAAATGTAACATCCCAACCCTAAATGCTCAATTTGTTTGAGTACATGCATGAATTTGTTTCCATATTCTCCCAGTACTCCACCTTGCAGCACTGGCTCTCCTCCCCCATCAACTAGAGCCATGCATTTTTTAGCAGCTTGCAATATATATATATATATATATATATATATATATATATATATATATATATATGTTCCAACATCATATTTGAATTCAGGCACAGATTACATACAGAATCCACACACACACACACACACACATACAACCCTGGCTCAAGCCCAGTCCCAGGCATTACAGTATATGGCACCGACAATTCTGTCTACCACACAAGCAGCCATTTGCACAGAATTAGGTCAACACTTCTCCACACAACACCCCTCCTTCTCTCTTTCTCTGTCTTTGCTGATTACCAACTCATTCGCCTTGTCGGGCTTCCTGATTATCAGTTCTCTGTACTGTAATTTATATAAGCGAAGCATCCCCACCCCAAAAGTTTCGGTCTATCGTGCCTAATGCGAAGATCAAATTCTGTGTGTCGTTCATTTCAAAGGTGCACAATCGGTGGTAAGACTTGAAAGCATTTCCAGTCCAGTGAAAGTGATCCACCAGGAATCATTTTGGGATGCGATGTGTATTTCTTTGATAGGGAATTTTCAAAAGCTCGGTCTGCGGTTGCTGATTGCGACGCTCCAGATGTTCTGATCTCCACAGATGAATTATTCCACGCCGTGTATCTAGTGCATCGGTCTGGCTCACATACAGCTTTTAATTTAATAGGAGTGCGAGAGGCGGGCTGAGCCACGCAGCCATCTTGCCATTCTCGGATCGCTCTCTCTTTCCAGTCTCATCCTTGGGCATGCAGCCTCCCTCCCCCCACCGCTCCATGTGCCAGCCTAGAGGGTGTGCTTGGAGGGCAAAGCAAAGTGTGTGTGTGTGTGTGTGTGTGTGTGTGTGTGTCTGTTGATGCCAAGGGTAGCCTTGCTACTGTGGCTTTTCAGGCTTTGCTGTCAGTATGTCACAGCCACTGCCCTTTTCTTACAGGTCTACATTTACCCTCCAAAGCTGCCTTCCACCATCACCCATACTTGACCTGGTTACCTCATCGAGCACATGCTAAACGAATTCAACTCTTACTGAGACCAACACAAATTCTCTGCATTCTTTGGGAACGATGTGACCTGTCAGTACAGCCCTGGGTCGAGTTAGGCTGGGAATTTTGTGGTTTACTGTCTTGGGTTTACATAGTGGACCATTATTCCCCCTAACCAGCTGACTGTCTTATCTTATGTAAGCAGCACTGTAGGCTAAAACCCCATACGGCCAACACAGAACCTGTCTCACCTTCCTCTTGTGTTGATTCACAACAAATGGAAAGATGAAATGTTTTATGGCACTAATAACCACAAGTACAAACAAAGAGCATGGATTCACTGGCCTATTTCTAAAGGAGATGGCATCCCACTGGTGTGTGTTTTCATTGTGGTGATATTAAAGGGCCAGTGTCAAGCCACAGTGAAAGAGTGCACATCCAGGTAGTATCCTCACAGGGACCTGTCACTAGCTCTCAGTCCCTTCACATCCTAATACTGGTCACTAATGTTGTCATTTTGCCATTTTGTCATTGTGGGCACCATAAGAAACAAGCTGGCGCCCGACATATGCGACATGAAAGCTGAACAGGCTTCAACTTTGGTTTTGTCGCTCCTCTGACACGGTGATGTGTCAACCAATTATATGCGTTTGCTTCACCCGTTGCTTCGACTGGATATATCCAGTCAAAGCCTGTTCTAAACCTCAACATGGATGGCACCGCTGAGCACTTGAGTGACACTCCAACATGTGACCCAGTTGTAGCTTTTGTTGCCTATAGAGTGAACTCCCCATAAGGGTTAACGCTAGGCACTTAGTTGAGATGGTTAGGGTTAGGTAGTGAAGAATGTATTATATAAATGGAAAGTAAGATAGAAACATGAGTTTGTGATTCCTCTTCCTACAGATGCATGTCTTTATGATTTTAGGATGTATTTGCATATAAAACATTATTCCAGAGACATAGTCAGCACTGTTGTCCTTGGAAAGTGTTCAGCTTTTAATTAGATCTGTATCTCTTTAACGCACAGTCAGACTGAGTTAATTAGTAGATTTCAAGCATCCCTTTCCCAGTGAAAAATGGGTTGTTAGGTTCCTTTATAGGAACAATAACAATAAATGCAACTGTAAAGCTTTAAATAGGCTGGTAAAAGAAGGAAATATATCACACCAATAACACTAAACCTTGGGGTTTTAAGATATTTTAATTTTAAAGACAGCACCAAGGTTTCAGTGCCAGTGTAAGAAAACTGATATGAATACTAAAAGCATTTATTGATTAATCTGATTTTGCTCTGATGTGTGGTCAGGGTCAGCCACCACTGTTGAACCTTCACAAATGGTAGCCAGAAAGTTCCACACTATATTTAAGCCAAATTAGTTTTTGCTGTTCTTCCCAGTACTACTCATTAAAGCTGAAAATACACACATATGGATATTACACAGGATGATCAATACCACTAGCTTATCTTAACAAAGACATCAAAAAAACAATAGTCAGCTTGGTGTCCAAAGGTAACAATGTTTATCCAACAGTGCCACAAGCTGCACCATGCCAGAGAGCTAAATTACAAATGAAGAGCAAAATCAACACGTTTTGGTAGGAGGTGTAGGGCTAGGGTATGTACTTCTTCGACAGGCGCAGTGCCTTAGTCGAACCCAAACAAACAGACCAGAGAGAGATAACTGCACCTAGCACATCAACTCAATGCTAATATTAGCCGTGTTATTTCCTTTTTTTTTTAACCCCAGAAGGATAGATCCACTTTGTTGTTTACTTCAGTGAGAGTGAATGAGTGGCAGGGCTGTTGTGTATATTTTACTGGATGCTACACATCTCTACCCAACTCTGTTCTTGTTTACCATACAAAGATAAGAGTGGTATTAATCTTTTCATCTAATTTTCAGGAGGAAAGGGATTGACTGGACTTACCAGCCGTTCCTTGGAGGAAGAAAGTTGCAAAGTGGCCTCAAAGCACCTCTAAGTGGCCTGACTCTTCACGTTTTTGTGTTCCCGCTTTCTCCCTCAGACAGGGAGGCTCTTCACCTTTACACTGCCAGAACACATGACAAGGAAGATAAAAATATAGGAAACAGACTGAGTGAAAATGTAAAAGACGATGAAGAAGAAAGAGAGATGACACATCTCTGTGGCTTTGTTTGGTTCAAGAGTGACTCAAATTCTACTCTTCAAATGTCTTCAGTAGAACAATAAAACAAACTAATAGGTTTGTTGACTAAAAACTCAGGCAAAATGCTTATTTTTCTGGAATTTCTGAAAGGTTAGGCTTACAGTAAATGTCACATTTTGGCTTGGGGACTTATGACAAGACGTATGACATTAAGATGAAGGACTTTCAAATGACTTGAAAGCACCACTTGACGATTGTCCTCAAAAGATCTGACGTGTTTTGTGCTTGAAGTCCCTCTCACGCACTCTGTCAAAACACAAGGCTATACTCTGAAACTCATTAGGCATTGTAAACTAAAAATACATGTGACAGGTTTAGAAACCCAGTGGGGGCAAAGTTGTGAAACCTGGTGCATGTTTCCTGTTTCCTGCTTCCTCCATTTAATAAACTCTGACAAAAGATAGGCAATGATGATAGCAGAAGTGTGCCAGTGTATGGTCTCCTTAATTCAGTAAATATCAAGCTGTGTAACAATGGAAACACATGTGGCGCATAGGAAATCATTGCTTAAAATTACAGTCCAAAACACTCCAAAATACTACAGCATCTAAGTGCATGTATTAGTGTGAGTATGTGTGTTTCACCAGGCCAGTTGGAGCCACTGGCAATACAGCTGCAACATTAGTGGGTCAGTGTGCCATCAGCCCATTCATCAGCACTTCTCTCTCTTCTCTCTGCCTTCATCTCCCCTCTGACTCACCACCCGTCCTTCCATCCCTCACTACCTAGCACTCCCTCCCTCTCCTGCTCACTTGAGTTCGCAGCGTGGTGAGTGTTTTTAAGTTATGAATTAATTCCTTCAGACCGGCAACACCAAACGAGGTGTGCATATGAAGTGCGCCCATTACTGTTTGTGCGTGGAATCATTGCAAATACTGACAGACTCCTAGCAGGGATGTGACAGATGGAAAAGGTCAGCTTCTTCTATCTATCTATCTATCTATCTATCTATCTATATAGATAGATAGATAGATAGATAGATATAGATATATATATATATAGAGAGAGAGAGAGAGGTCAGGTCTTTAGAGTTGCTCAGAATGCACAGGAAACCTTTTCAGTAATTCAGCTATATAACGAGGGTGATATTGAAGTCATTCTTGGGGTGGCCTTCGTTTGCTTTTGCACCATTTTGACAAAGAATTTTTGGTATTTTGCACACAAATTCATGGTCCCCCGAGAATGTACACTGTGATCCACTAGTTTTTCATTTGGTATCACCACTAAGTTGATGTTTTTATGGTTCTGAATGAAATGAGTTTTAGTCTTGATGGTCCTATGGAGCGCTAATATAATATAGTAGCATTGGTTCAGTTTGAGTAAATTGGTCACAATAAGAATTTATTTTGATGTAACTGTAAAGGAGCATACACACAGGAGGCACCTAGCAGGGATGTGCCATCAAGAGACCATGGAATGTTAATTAAATTCAGCAAATAAAAAAAAGGTTTTAGCAATCTAAAGTGCTCTTGCACTGAGTCGAACTAATCTCAACTTCGGGGTGACGGTATGGAGTCAACAACCAATGGGAGCAGCCAATATGGTTGGGCGACATATGACACAAGCACAGTTGCCGCATGGAAACACCGCCCACAACTTTGGTTCCCACCATGAAATTCACCATGCTGATAGCGCCTCCCAGGTGGAACAGCTCACTGCATCCATACACTCGCGATATTTTTTACATTCTCCTTCTTTCACTTGAAAATTTGGGGCGGGAAATACTATACCAACCGGAGACTGGGACGCCCACTAGCAACCAACAGTCAGCTACACAGCAACAAGCAACAAGTTTATTGCTATAATGCCCTAATTTCCCCACGGGGATGAATAAAGTCTTATCTTATCTTATCTCTTATCTCTTATCTTATTTGTTTACAGGGCTCTAACTGAAGCAGCTCTTACAGCCTCTAAAACAGTCCATGCATGCAGTTTCTCTTTTCATTCCTATTTAATTTTCACTTTCCTCAAAGGTGCCTGCCCTCCATGCATGAGGTAAATGCAAAAAGAAAAAACAGTATGCAAAAATTCACGGCCTTCCCATTCCCTTACTTTACCTTGCCATTCTCTCTCTATCTTCCACAGGATGGATGGAGGAGAGTGAAGTAGAGAGGAGGAGGCAGGAGAGGAAAAGGGAGGGGGTGGATGTGTTGTTCAGTTCTGCTGAATGTGCTCACATGTATGAAAGAAGAAGCATTTATTTTAGGACTCTCGCGTGGGTGTACGCAGGTTTGAAACACACACACACATGCACACACGCACACACACCGGAGAAGTGAAAGCTCACAAGCCCAGAGATAGGCCTGACCTACCTTTATATCAATCTTGTTTTGAAAGCTACTGGAAGGATGCTTTTCTCTCTAGCTCCGGGACGTTTCCTTATACCTGAACTCTTTCAAATGCATTGCACATTACCCAGCGGATACACATACGCATCCACACACGCGTGAGGAGGGAAACGGGAAAACCGGGGCAAAGAAAATAAAAAGACACAAACCACATGAGGAGAAGGCAGGAGAAGAGAAGAAGGAAAGGGAAATAAAAAGCAAGTGGTTCACCTCTCAGCAGCACATCGCGCAAAAAAAGTGTCCGCGTTGTTGTGTCATATTGTGTCAGCATTGCCACAGCGTTGTTATCCGGCAGAAACTGTTGTCATGGTAATAAGGTCACTGGCATGCTCATATGTCAAAAGGGATTTATACTGGGCTGACACCATTTCCAGTGCTGCATGTGCCAGGCGTGTGCGTGTGTATGTGTGTGAACATTTGTGCAGTATGTTAGACAAAGACAGACTAAGTGCGGTCATTTCTTTGTTGGTGAGTAGCAGAGAGGTGGAAATTCCTCATTTAAGATTAACTCTGCTGTATTTTCTTTAAATTTCAACCCTGTCAAAGTTACACGTAACAAATGCTAGAAATTTTCCCAGCACATAAAAAATAAATAAATAAAAACCTATCAGAGCTTTCAGAAAGTCCTCTGCCTGTCCGGGCTTTCACTTATTATATTTGCACTTTGATGCATGCAGTAAACATCTACTCTTGTAAAATCCCCACAGGGATTCCCCCCCATCTCACCATGAAGTCAAACAGAAAGTAAAAGTAAAATGCCACCAGTCTCATGCCAGGATTGGTCTGAATGGGTCAGTAGTTGTATTTGGGTTGTAAATGGAAAGTCTTAAAATTACACTTCCTTGAAATTACACACTGACCTATTAGTCCAGTCAAGATGCAGTCCTTAAAGGGCATTATATGAGATACAAATGAAAAGAATCAATTCGAAAGTGTCTCTCCAAACATCATGTTACTGGGACCTTCCTCTTATTCAACAGGGCTTGTGTACAACACAATACTCCACCTCCCCTTACGCCATTGTCGCTTGCCCCCCCCCCCCCGACTCTGACCCTCGGCCACTGAGGCAGTTCAAAGCTGAAGTCATGATTATTTTCTTCTCGCTCTCTGTTTGTCCAGCTTGGACATCTGTCAGCTCAAACGCTAAGCCATATGCTATCTATTGTCCGGGAATCGCTGCTTATACGACTGAGCGAGCATTTAACAGATATTGACCGCATCTAGGCTGACTTTGATTAAAATGGCTGATTAGAATCCGGGGCGGGCGGCGTATGCTTTTCAAAAAAGATTTGCGCTGATCATCTAAAAACTGTTTAGTATGGCGACGTCCAAAAATAGTAAAGGGAACTTTTGGTGCACTCTCTGTTTTTTGCTGATTTGATACCCGTAATCCCCTCCGTGTCTTTCCTTCACTGTCTTTAGCCTACCGCCCTAACTCTCCTTCACCCCTCCAGCCAGACTTGTGATGCTCATCCATATGGTAAAGAAGCCCGAGACAATAGAGCCTTTGGGAGACAGAGCTCACCCACATCTCTACATCCAGGAACACATACACAAAGCTTCATTGACTGCAGCCAGACAGAAAGCAAGTGAGGGGGTGGGGTTTGGGATATCATACATACCTTTAAAATTAGCTGATGTGGGAATAAATTACGACTACCAGGGGGATAAAAGACGCAGGGCCGGTAACAGTAACCCAGAGATCAAGGGGGGCATTCTTACACCCTGAGCGAGGCTGCATGAAGAGCCTTGGGTGACGACCTCCAGTCATGCGATCAAAGCGTGGGAGGAGGTCTGGTCAAAGGCCAGATACAACTCAGAGAATCCCCTGAGGCTGAGCTGTTTAGCTTGGTGTGACAAGGTAATGGCAACCAGTGAAGAAAGTTAAAGAGTATGATTGGCTCAGTTAGACTTTTAGTGAGGTTTCCAGTAATCCTTTTCTGTCAGCATCTCACCACATATGTTGTGTCACACCATTAGAAGCAAATGACAACTAAATGAGCTGCTTTCATATTTGTGAGAATAGGACAGCACACTTTCAGTTCCACCTTCTTCCCTATCTACCACAACGCTGGTACCTGATTGGAAAGTACCTTTCTTACCCTGACACAATAAAAAGCGTCAGGCAAAGGAGAGTTAGGTGACTTCCTCCAAAGAACTTTTTATTTAAATGAGGAAGGTGTCCATGGTCGGTTCAAGGATTTGCACTACCAGACAAAACAATGTCATCGCGTTGTATACAGTTTTTTCCGTGAGGGCAAGCGTTGATTATAAGGCAACAATCTTGAGGCCAACATTTTTGCGTCTACCTCTGGGTGTTTTCTCTCTCTTCCACTCGTCCCTTTCATTCCATCTAAGGCCTTGGCTCTATCATACAGATCAGACTGCCCCCCCACCACCACCACCGCACACACACACACATTCACACACCTTCCCTCCTCTTTCCCCAGCTCTCTGCATTCCAGCCCTCAGCGCATCTATATGAACTCTGTCACAGCTGATGCCCCGATGCTTGTGTGTGTGTGTATCTGTGTGTGACGATGAAAAAAAGTGTGTCTGTCTGCGAAGGATTGCTTCTTTGTGGCTTTCACCCCCTGACGCTCACTGGTCCCATGACAATGCTTCCCTTATATGCACATAAGACACAGACGCACATGTGCAAACACAGAAATGCACATCACACAGAGCTGCGTGTCAAGTGCGCTGACGAGGAGATGGGGAGACGCCGAGCCTGTGCCTCATCCCTGCCCTCAACACCGTCGTCATTAGCATCACACGGAGACAAGGGTTTCATGGAAAAAGAAGAAAGCAGCACTTGATGTAGTTCTTCACTGCAAAAGTTAAATCTCTCTCTGTCGCTTCTCCCGGGCCGGATTTACCTCGGGCAGAGTGAAGAAGCCCATTCACAGGAGAAGATGTCTTGAGGAGACGAGAGGGCCTGCGTGCCAGGCATTCCACAGTACACAGTGGACACATTATTATGACATTTACAAAGCCAGCTAGATAGATACAGCGTGATATGGGAGTGAGAAGAGGCTGAGTGTGACTGCTCAGAAGCGAGGGAAAACCAAAAACTAACTCAGAGCGAAGGAAACTAGAAAAAGCCAATGATTAAACGACAACAGCACGTAGAGTTGATGCTTTGTCGGTCCTTGTCATCATTATCAGTTGTTCAAAACAAGTGCATTCTCTGTGAGATTGTCTGAGTCACTACAGGGCCAAATGTGTGCACCTCTATTGGGATATTTTAACCTTGTTCTGGTCGGGACCTGTTTCATGGTTTGGGCTTGGACTACTTTAGACAACAGTGTACTTCCAACTTTGTGGCTATTCTAGGAAATGGCCTTACCTTAAAGGACAGTACGTCCAGGCATCACCCCCACCAAGCGAGGTCCAAAAATGATAAAATGAGAATCAGTTTGGTATTAAAAGACTTCTCAGAAGAATGTTCGGCACTTTGGGAAATATGAGTTTTTGCTTTGTTGCGGAGTCAGTTGATAAGATTATTGTCGCAATCACAGGGTTGGAGGTTTGATCCTTGGCCCCTCCACATCCTGAAGTGTCCCTGACAGCAAGGCAGTGAACTTGAAGTTGCTTCCAATGGCAGGCGAGCACCTTGCATGGCAGCTCTGTCAACACTGGTGTGAGCGTGTATGTGTAGAAAAGCATTATATGTGGAACATTTACTATTTATCACTCTCCTCCCTAGAAGACAGTTAGCTTAGCATGAATACTGACAGAAGAAAGAAAGAGATAGAGTGGCTCCATCCAAAGGTAAATGAATTTTCCTACCAGAGTTGCTGCGCAGAAGCAGCCTAGAAACGGTCCCACCAGCAACATACTATAAAAATTGTGTCTGTTCTTTCTCTCTTTCGTTGTTTCTTTTGTCTTTGCTCTTATTATTATTATATTGTTCTTACTTGTAACAAAATGTGCTCAACTGATTGATTCAGAAGTGGTTATAAGCATAGATTCCCTTAGCTTCCACTGTTTTATTGCCAAGCTAAGCTAAGATAAGCAGCTGTCAGCTAAAGCTTCATATTTGTCCTACAGCCATGACAGTGATAATGGTCTCATCATCGAATCCACAGCACAATGGCAAAAAACAGCAAATTATTTCTTTATTATCAATATTTATTCTGCATGTTCGACAGTCACATATGGGTGTAATTATGTGGCATTCCAGTTCATGTTTATGGATCTACATACTTGTGGAATTTTAATGTCCTCCCCTACAGTGGCCTGTTCATGTGGAAATAATCTAATAAGAGAAATCTGCATGTTACAGTCAAATACTAATAGTGCAACATATTATTACAGTCACATGAATACATTTGCAGTTTCCAATAATTTGGTATCTACGACACTGATAATATGAATTTGCATGGCACTGTGAGGGGTGCACATAGCTGTCTTTGTCTGAGCATAAATGCATTTTTACAATTATATAATGTGGCTAATATGCCAGAGTAACTTCTGTTATGTGCTAATGGAGAGGCGTCACCAAAGGCTGCTTTAACTTCCGTGCAAACTGGAGGGCTGGATTGTTTAGCATGAAGACAGGCTGCTGACACACATTTCAGTGTTCCAGAGTCTTGCAAAATCAATTAGGCTGATTGGTCGCAATAAAGATCAATTTGTAGCCCTGAACACTGAAAGTCTTTTCCTCCCATAACTGAGATTTTTAGCCTTAACAGCTGTTGCGAGGAATGCGCGTGGAAGAAAACGATCAGGGGGAATGTGCATGATCATCACACTGACATATTTTGCTGCTGGTATGTTGTTGACAAGCGGAAGTGAACAACAGATCCAGTCATGGAGACATGAGGAGACAACGTGACAAGACATTTGCCAAGACGCAGATCCTGCTCTCTGGTTAGATGGCCAAAAAAATGCGTCCTCGAAGCCACAGTGTGAGCATTGAACAGATTCACCTCTAAATTCACCATTGTACTGAATGACAAAAGCAGGTTAATTTTACTATTCAGTTGGCGGAGAGAGAGGGGAAGGGTATGCCTGCAGAGTAAATCCACGTTTTCTATCTTCCTACTGAACTTTTCACCTCTATATTTTGTCTCAGTTCATGTCTTGTATCATGACATCTGTTACCTATTTTGCGCTTATGCCTGAGAGGCTATGACCATGATCTCATGACTCTTACAATTTACTCATTCCAATTCATTTCCGTGCAAACTGATGTGTTCCAGTGACTGAATACTGGTGTTATGTTGAGTTGTTCAGCAAAACCGTAGGTATTAATAGAGAATAAAATGTCAGCATGTTGGATTTTTCAGTACTTTTTTTCTTTAAAAAGGATAGATGTATAGAAAACCATAAACATAGAAATGTTACTGGATGCCTATGCTGTCAGCCACACACTGGATTTGTCAATGGCATAATGACCCTGAATCAGATGTCTTCCAGAAACAGCTGTTGCCTTGCATTTTGCCAAAAGTCTGACTCAGTGCTGAATCAGATTGTAATTTAAGATGTGCATTTGTGCGCATCTTCGGTGATACTGAAACCGAAAGAGTCACGCTCGGAAGGTTCCCCGCTTGATTTAGTCATACTCAAAAGTGAAACTATTACTGCATTGTGTACTGCTTAATGCCATGAAACAAGAGAGTCATTCCAAAGGGGAATTTATCTTGCATGTCATTTTAAATGATACAAAAAGGAAACTGAATATGTCCTGGTTTTCTCCTTCTTTTCATCTTTTATAGACCTCTTTGACTTCTGCAGTGAGCAGAGTTGCCAGAGTTAATAGACGTTAGACTTGTTGATGTATTCCCAGCTCAGAGTTCTTGATTTAACAGACTTTAAATCATACTAATTGAGTATCATTTACGACTTGCACTAATAATTAACAATTAGTTATGCCTCTACACTTATTTGTGTCAACACAACGGCTTGTAGGTCTCAGCTTAGATTGAATGCTCCACCATGAGGTAACTAGAGGTGATAAGTGAGCATGCAGTGACAGGCTCACTGCAATACAAAGAGAAAAGTGGATTTCACTTGGAAAATGTTTCATCTTTATGCCATGTCAGCGTTATTTTTTTATTTTATTTATGTGTTTAAAACACTGAATTCAACTGAATTTATTTGATTTCATTGCTGGGTCCTGTATAAGACAATTAGGGAGTCAGAGGTGGTTGGGTAGACGTGCCCCTGGACTAGACGGTGATTGGTCGAACCTGCGCTGGCCCCGCCCACGGGCGGCGCCTTGAACCTGCTGTATGTTGAAGGCTGGAGCTCAGACAGCAATGAGTTTAGAGGGTCTCTCTCTACTGGGGTGACAAGACAGACTACAGGAACAACCGAGGGAAGTAGCTGCCGGTCTGAAGAAGAAAAAAATATACACAACAAAAAAAAAAAACCGACACTTTTCATCATTTCACCGCCGGATACGTAACTCGCCCTGGGCTTGGATTAACTTGAAAATACCCTTTTTTAGTTTTTCTTTTTACTTTGCTTTAGAAGACCACACAACTCACCGAAGACAATGGGATCCCAGTCATCCAAGGGAGAGGTGGCCACGGAGGCGAACGCTGCTGCCGCTGATGCTGCAGCTGTCAAAACCAACGGACAGGTAATTACCCTCAACTGGCTCACTGTGGTTATTTTATTCAGCGGCACGGAGTAGTAAAAACGGATAAAAGTTGAATTTCTCACACGAAAAACCCGCGTTTGGCCAATTTAGTCGACGCTGGACCGGTTAAACTTGAATGTGGGGGGGCATTTTGGGTAAGACAGGTGGGGCTTTCAGCATCGCTGTCTCCCGCTGAGGGGTTGGTCACAGAGCAGATGTAAACAGCTCAGGCAGCGGACGGCTGTTATTTAGGTGTAGTTTAAGTGAGTAAGTGTTTATTTGTGATTGAGCTTCTAACCCAAAGTCCGCTCAACGTGTTGGATGGTGCCAGGCTGAGAGGGGGAGGGGGGCAGCCTGAGCGCACGTAGGCAGTCTACTACTCCTCCCTTCTTGATAACAATCCTGGATGTCGTCTGGACTCAGATATTGTAAACTGGGACTTTCCAAATTTTAATGTTAGTGACACTAGTCACATTTTAGTCATCAACTTGACACTCCAGACCTTTTTAGGAATGTAAATTACCCACGCACTCATCAGATACCCAAAAATTGGATTTGCAGATTTGTTTTCAGAAGGTTTTTCATTGATTCGGAGCTTTAATTATTAGTGTTATTTTTTCTTAAGAAGAAAAGAAAATGAAGTGTCTCCATTCTTCCATCGATGAGCTCCAGCCTTGTCTTTGTTGAGCCGATGTCTGTCTGGTACCCTAGGCGGTGTGTGTGGTGCTGCCGCCGCCTATCGGATGATTAGTGTACTGCAAGGCGTCGCCTCTGAGGCAGGCGACACGGTGGTTAATTGATGAGCTCAACGATGCTGTGAACGGAAAGAAGAGACGCTCAACGCAAATTAGTCTTTTATGTATTTTATGCATGTGCTGAAATATGTTTTATAAGGATGGGCAAGCTTTTGAATCATATGACTTATTTGTGACATGTTTATCTTTTGACCCCTTTTTCCAGGAGAATGGACACGTGAAAACCAATGGTGATGTCTCCACAAAGCCAGACGGTGATGCTGCTGCTACCAATGGCTCAGCTGAGGCAGCCAAGGAGCCCGAAGCCGGCGCAGAAGGGGACGCTATTGAGCCGGCGCCCACTGCAGATGGAGAGGCTGCCAAAACCGAAGGCGAGGCTGCGGCCAAGGAGACTCCCAAGAAGAAGAAGAAGAAGTTCTCACTGAAGAAGTCCTTCAACTTCAAACTGAATCTGAAGAAGACCAAGAAGAACGAGGCCGTGAAAGAGGAGGCGGCCGCTGCCGCCCCCTCTGAGGAGAAACCCGCTGAGAACGGCGCTGCTGCTCCTGCGGAGGAGAAGAAGGAGGAGGTGAAGGAGGAGGCTGATGTTGCTGCTGCTGCTGCTGCTGTGGCCGAGGCTCCTAAGGCAGAGGAGGGGCCAGCTAAAGAGGAGGCCCCCAAGGAGGAGGCCAAGGAGGCAGCTGCCCCAGTCCCTGAGGCCACGAAACCAACAGAGGAGAGCAGCTCGACCCCCGCTCCCTCTGAAAAGAAAGAGTGATTGTACCCTTAGCTCACAATGAACTGGGTGAACTGTTTTTCAAGAGAGAGAGAGAAAATTTAAAGAGTATATATATATATATTTATATATATGTGTGTATATGTATACATATGTATATGGATATATGTATATGTAAATATATACACATGTATGTGAGAGACTCCTTCGACGTGCCACTTTTCGTCATGATAACAAGACGACAGGCTAGATTCACTAGATCACTTCCCTGGTTACTGCTCGACATCTGGACCTGGACTGATTTTAGGCTGTGGGTTGGTCTCTGTGTGGAAAATGGATTTTAAAGGCTAGGACGCCAGCTAATGACACCATGAAGTATATATAGACGGATGAAGGATGGAGTCGAAGCATCTTTTCCCTGAAAATCCACAGATCAGGATGTCTCCTTGCTGAAGGAATGACGCTAAATACAATACTAGGACACCACCACCACTTGAAATGACTGTTAAATAATGAGAAAAAAAAAAAAAGAAATCAGAAAATTAAGAGACTCGCCAACTTTTTACATTGCTATATTTTAACCCAAATTTGAAGTATTTTGTGGTGTATTATAGAGAACCATCTTAAAGATTCAGAGAAGCTATGTCTTGTTTGTTTAAAGAAAAAAAAATAGACAATTTTGATTTTTACCTTACTATGAAAAAAAAAAAACACTTAAGCTTGCTATGTTCACTGTTGCGGTTTGATATGAAGCAGAGTTGTTTATCTGTCGTGTGTGAGCCTGAATCTGCTTTGTCTCTGTAAATACATTGAATTTACTTCTGTTCTTTATTTTGCTAATGTTGACAGATGTTACTGGTTTTATTGTAAAGTTGATAATGGTAAATAAATGTTGGTTACCTGCCTGTTTATGCGTCTTCACAGTCATTCAAGATTCAAGATTCCTTTATTGTCAGTTTCCCTGTATGTTCACAGCATTGAGAAAAATCGTTTCTCTGTCTCACATAAGAATATACAGAATAAGAAAATCTAAATGAACATAATGTAAGGGAATAAAACAAGATAAAAACAGATACAAAATAGACATTCTGGATATAGAAAAATAAATAAAATCAGCCTATATACAACAGTGCAATGTACAGCGTTTTACCAAGTAAGGTGCGGACAACTGTCAGGCTCGTCCTTTTTTTTTTTTTTGTGTTAGGAAGGCAGGTGAGGTAGAGGCCTTGTGAGATGGTCCGGGGGTGATGGTGCAGAGTTCAGCACCCCGACAGCCTGGTGGACGAAGCCGTTCAACAGTCTGGTGGAACGGGCCCGAAGGCTCCCGTACCTTTTCCCAGACGACAGGAGACTGAGGAGGGGATGTAAGGGGTACACCGGTAATACACATCAATCTGTGGGAGCCTGTTTGTCACAGAAAATGATTTTAGTGTCATCTAAGACCCACAAGAGCATAGGCACACTTGCAGAGGCTGCATCATTAACTCTGGTTTCACATTTCTTTCTGTACATTAGACAAATGAGAGAATAGAAAGCTGCAGCAGCAGTGATGTTACCTCATGTCTGACCTCAAAACCCAATTAAAAGTGCAAATATTCTAAGTTTCTAAGTTGAAAAAAACAGTCCTTTTGTGAGTTTGCTGTTTGCGTTAAGCAGCCATCTTATCAAAATGGTGCGTTCAGACCACTGGTGGAAAAGCAACAGGAAGTTTACAAACTGACAGAGGACAGGCAGACAGTGCGCTACAAATCTATAACGCTTCCAAATGAAGCACAACTAATATGTGTTTTATTTTTTGACGACATAACATCTAGGTCGGTGGTTTTACATCTTACATTGCTTTGATATTGGGACATTTTAAAAAGAGCTGCGGCAGCAAAAGCTGTGAGCCCACCTGGTGACAAAACTTGATAAGAAACCTCAATCAATCAGTCAATCAATCTTTATTTATAAAGCACTTTAAAAACAACAAGGTCGGCCAAAGTGCTGTACACAGACATGAGAATATAAAAACGCAAAGAAAAATTAAAAACTAGAGCATTACAGTGTTTCTGTTCCATCACCTGTGACTAACATGCATGTCTGTGGACTGTGGGAGGAAGCAGGTGCAAACGGAGAACCAACACAGGCACAAAAGACCTTCTCTCAAAACCAGAACCTTAGTAGGCGACAGACCTACTAACCAAAATAGACACAGCATGCTTGGGATAACGTGGTAGCAAAACATCAACGCTGCATCGCTGTAAGGTAAAACCACCATCTTGTGACAATTCACTGTTCTGCTGGGAAACTTTTGGACCTGACATTCATGTGGATGTTTTTTAGACATGTAGCACCCACCTAGACCAGACCAGGCACCCCCACCCCATAGCAATGACACTCCTTGATGGCAGCAGCCATCCCCAGCAGGATGCAGCCTGACACAGACACACACACAAAAACACTATAGGAACAACTAAAAACATGAAGAACAGCACAAGGTGTTGACCTGGCCTCCAAATTCACTAGATCCCAGACTGATCAAGTATCTGTGGGATGATCCACAGAGGCCCCTCCCCTCAACCCATAGGACCCAAAGGTCCCCAATAACAACATTCTGTTGCCAGACACCACAGGACACCCTCAGAAGGCCCATGTCCACTCTCTAATGAGTCATAACTGTTTGGAGGCACAAAGGAGACCTACACGATATTAGGTCATAATGTTTTGCCTGATCTGTGTAAAAAGCTGTCTAGTATAGCCAGTATGATTTTATTCAGCAGAACATGTGTCTCTAACTAAATACAATTCCAATTTGGAACATTATATTTATTTTTAAATACAATAGAAATCAGGTTTTTGGTGCCTTCAAATTAGTAGCTCATTAGCTCATTAGTAACATTTCCAGTTACCGGAAATGACTGTAGAAGAATCATTCCAGCACACAGTTATTCATGACTGTAAAAACTAGAGCGCAGTAGTTGAGTTGATAGGGATCACAATATTACACATGTGCTCACTTGATGTGTCATATGGGTCATATATCTGGGATTTGCTATGAAAGGTCCACACATGTGCAGCTGATTGGTTTAGTGATAACTGAACACTTTAATGTTAGTTCCACTGACCTCTGGCCCTCTATTAGTCCCGTGGCCCCTTAGATCAGCACCATTACCTCTGACCTCCCCTCCTCCCCTTCACTTCGAGAGGCGAGCCGCCTCTTGAATACAGCAAACTGAACACGGCGGCCCAGCTCTGGCTGAACTGACCTAGTTCACAGGGTGATATGATGAGTTGAGATCTGAGCTACGTTTGGATCCAGCCTTCAAACAATCATGAATTATTTAAACAAAGCCCCCGGCTGATACATTTCTTTGCCTCTTGTAGAGGATGTATTCGTTAACCTCAAACTGTAGATCATTGTTCATTAGCATCATTTACATCAAAGGCCTTTAAATCATGATCACAAGAAAAACCTAAATTGTGTAAAGCGTCCACACCCCCCTTACACTGCACACTTGCACAAGACACAATGAGCTGTGGATTATTAATGGCTGCTCCACAACACATGAGTTCACCTTTACATTGTTTCATTTATCTGTACATCACTGTTTTGTTTGCAATGCATGATGTGTATGAGATTGTGACTGATCACTTCAGAGGTGCTGCATTTTTCATTCAGCACTGACAAGGGCTCAGGAGACTTAGAAGTTGGTCAGACACAAATTAGCTTATACTGCCGCCTGGTGGCCGTTATCGTGAAAGACACCATGCCGTTTGTCTATTGTCTTGTTTTCTAATCTGCTCTAGTAAAGAGGCTGGGGTATTTGTAGCAATAGCATGTTTTAACAGAGGAGTCCAGTGTGTCTGTCTTACATTATGCACAGCATTTGTATGTTTCTATAATAGATACACCTGCTTATAAATAAAGGTTTATTCTATATGACTGAAAATTGGCTTTAAACTCTGGGCTTTAAAAAAAGTTGATTAATGAGTACAGGCCCTTTAAAACGATAATACTGCTAATAGTTATATATATATATATATATATATAAACTTTCCATGTGAGAACAAAGAGGCACTAGGTGTTTGAACCTGGAGCTTAGATCCACTTAAACAAAACCACTAAACAATCAATAAAGGGAGAAGGATCATAATTTATTCACAGTATCAACCTTTTGAAGCTGGTGTGAAGGTTCACAACAAAGGATCTACTTAAGGCATGCCAAGCAGCATTAAACAGAGCTAGGCGAGTGATTAATAAATGTATACAATCTGTGGAAGTCAGATCTGTTACATGTGTGTCCATTTATAAATCACTGTCTCCACCGTATCGTTGTCTTAGGAAGAATAACAGATGAATAAATAAATTGTATTCCATCAGCACATTATCTGATTGTCGATTATAAATGCTATTTTTTTTTTTTCTAACTGAATGGATAACTCTGCTCTACAATAGTCTAGACACACTTGTCTGGTTGCGGCTGCAACACAGGCGGCCCTCGGTTTGTAAAACCGGCGCCTCCCCGTCGGACGGGTGAGCCTCTGTGATTGGTTGACAAGAGCTCATCGCGAGCTCCCTGGTGTAGGAGAGAAATCGGTGAGCACGGAACAGTGGGGTAATTGGTGTAAAATGGCGCTGTCTCAAGGAACAAAGAAAAAAGTTTGCTATTACTATGACGGTAAATATCGACCCCGTGCACTTTCGTTTCCATATATATTGAATTGTTATTGGAGGCGTTTGAACGTTGAAGAATTTTTATAATTATTTCTTTTTTTCAAGTGTGCCTTGCCTCCAAGCTAGCTTGCCGGTATAGCGAGCTAACGTTAGCCGGTTCAATGGGCTAACTAGCATGTTTTAGCTAGTAGGAACGCTTGGCTAGCTGTTAGCTTCGGACTGCACGCACTGTATTATCCGGTCTTCCTCTAGGTTTCAGGTTATTCTATAACCGGAGCAATTTCCTAAATTTATTTAAAACATTTTACTGCGTTGTTATTTGTGCGTGCGCGCTAGTGTGGTCATTGAGGGGACACAGAGGAGCCATGAAGCTATCCGGCGCTAATCACATCAGTGTCCCTCCAACTTGCTATCAACTTCCGAGAAGTGGAGACCGATGGACCGGTTTCCAGTTTGATCAGCGACGTTTAGTGAAATAGTTTTAAGCGAATAGACGTTGCTATTTCCATTTTCTATTGTGCATAAATATTTTTAGGAAAATATTACATATGTGACTATATGAACAAATTACAAACGGAACGATTTAGCTGCGGAAACGTCTGTATTAAATATGGCGATAAAACCTCATCAGCTGACAGGATGTAGTCTCATTCTGATTTATGAGATGTTCAAACTTTGATTCACTTGAAGGTATCTAACAAGAATAGCACGTTTGGAACAGAATTTGGCACAAAAACAAAAAACATGAAGATGAATCATGGTAATATGTCAAATATTAATGATGTTAAACTTACCTGGATTTTGTTTTCTTCCAAAGGTGATGTGGGAAACTACTATTATGGTCAGGGCCATCCCATGAAACCTCACAGGATTCGCATGACACACAACCTCCTCCTCAACTATGGCCTGTACAGGAAAATGGAGATCTATGTAAGTCGCACTGCTCCGTGCAGACCTCAGATAGGCTTCAAGTTTCACAGGACCTCACCACAGTTGGCATGGGCTTTATTTAAGTAGTAAGCTATTACACTATAACGATTAAGGCTGGGAAATGTCATTTTGAAGGTAAACATTACTGAAAAAAAATGAGGCATGCATAAAATCCTTTTTCTTTGGTGTATTCAAACTCCTATTACTCAGTCCCAGTAGTACCAGACAGATTCTTACTGTCTGGGAGAAGAATTCAGAGTGTTATCTTTCAAAAGAGGCCAAAACCATGTCTGTACTCAAATCGTTCAAGAACAGATTTAAATTTACTTTGGCTATGCCTTTGTTTAGGTGTTTTAGGCAAAAATTGCAGGAATGTCAAGGGGTTAACTGACCTCAGACTGACACTCCAGCTCAGGGCGTTATTACCCACATCCTAAATAAGCATTAAAATTTAGGGTCTTACATTTTAAGTTCTGTTTCTGTTAGCTTTGTGTCGACAAATAACATGTTTTTATCTATATTAGGCTATTAAAGCTGTGTTATGAGTCTTCTAGTCATGCTGAGTTTAAAGGGGAATTGCCATTTTTCCAACCTGGACCTTATTTTTGGCATAAAATACGATCGTTTACTCACCCATATAACTTTGGTGTCACTTGGAGTCGTTCGGACGATATTTACATCCGCGTATATCCATGTAGTGGGAGTGACTGGGGCACCAGAACGCAGCCTCTAAATAACGCATTATCTGCCGCGAAACTCGATCATTTCACCAATATTTTGTTATGATACGCTAGTGCTATTCTCCATTGAGTCCAGAGTTATCTGTTATCTATTCGCGGACGTGCAGCGGTTTGTTGTTCTTTGGCCAGCTGTTCCTCTCTCTGCCTCCACATCCTCCTTTCAACGAGTTCCTCATCCGTATACTCTGGCTCAAGGACGTCCATCATGAACAAAGTCGTCGTCCACAACCTCAGAATCTGAAAAATATTCAGCTATGTTGCAAAAAACTCGCAGCAGTAAATTACAGCTAAACAAGCCGTGCGGGCTGCGCGCGACGCTCAGAGATGACATCATCCAGGTCAGAGGTTAGAAGGTCAATCTACAGACCCCGGATGATGATAACAGGTAACTCTGGACTCAACGGGGAATAGCACTAGTGTACGATAACAAAATATTGGTGAAATGAACGAGTTTCTCGGGAGATAATGCGTTATTTAGAGGCTGCGTTTTGGTGCCCCAGTCACTCCTACTATAAATGACACCAAAGTTATATGGGTGAGTAAACGTATTTTATGCCAGAAATAAGGTCCAGGTTGTAAAAACCGGTAATTCCCCTTTAATGCAGGTTGCTGGAGTAAAAGTTCACAAATATCCAACGTAGTTCTCAGGTGTTTTTTTTTTTTTTTTTCTTTTTCCCCCACTCACTAAGCTTTGACAGGTGTTGACTAAGATTTAGTTATAGTTGTAGCTAGTATGTGACTTTGATCCCAGATGTGAAAAACATTTGATTATATGCTTCAAATATTAGTTTGTTCCGTACCTTGTTCAGAGAGTAGCGACTCCGTTACATGATTAACCGTTATGACCTTTCTGTGTGAATTCAGAGACCGCATAAAGCCAGTGGGGAAGAGATGACAAAATACCACAGCGATGACTACATTAAGTTCCTGAGGTCCATCCGACCAGATAACATGTCTGAATACAGCAAACAAATGCAGAGATGTGAGTGTCTGGTTTTCTTCTCATGTACAGTCAAGTATTCTGCTTGTCCAGTTTTACTAAAGCTGTCTTGTCTTGTTCCTCACAGTCAACGTTGGAGAGGACTGCCCTGTGTTTGATGGTCTGTTTGAGTTCTGCCAGCTCTCAACGGGTGGCTCTGTGGGTGAGTTCCAACACTTCACACAGTCCTTCTGGTGCGCTGTCATCAAACAGTCGGGATATATACACTGTTTGGTTTCCAGAACATGCATTTTGAAACACTCTAAAGTTTGGAGTAAACATCTTGAGTCAGGTTAAAAAATATGTTTGACCAATTAGTGGCAAGTGTAAGTGCACACATCATTAGCCATAGAATGCTTACCGAACTGTAAAGTGTAGCAAAAAGCCCATGATTAAATAAAACCTGAAACAGTAAAACCATTCACATAGATTAATGGACTTGAAAGCTCTCAGATTGCTGGATCAGGTGTGCAGTCCAGCGCTTAAAACATTCCACAAGCAACTTCAGTGGGATGTGGACACTAAAGTGCATCAAATGGATTTTGTTTCTACTTTTCTGTAGCTGGAGCAGTGAAACTGAACAAGCAGCAGACAGACATCGCCATCAACTGGGCCGGTGGACTCCACCACGCCAAGAAATCTGAGGCCTCTGGTTTCTGCTACGTCAATGACATCGTCCTGGCCATCCTGGAGCTGCTCAAGTAAGCCCAGCACTGCTTTCTCTTGTTATTTACCCATCCAGCTACCCTCACACATGTGTCAGGGTTATGATTATTTGACCACAAAGGGGAACTGGTACACACTTTTATATGTAGATTATGAATGGATTACAGCTAAACCTGTGATGGAGCTTTGTCTAATCTAACGATTCTGTCCATGACAAATACATCTTTACATCACCACAGTTTCTTTTTGTCAACTGTAATTGTATGTAATTGTAATTAATGCATCATCTACTCAATGTTGTTTTCCGTCTAGGTACCACCAGAGGGTGTTATACATAGACATTGACATCCACCATGGTGATGGAGTAGAGGAGGCCTTCTACACCACAGACAGGGTCATGACCGTTTCCTTCCACAAGTATGGGGAGTACTTCCCTGGCACTGGAGACCTGAGGGTTAGTTTTTCTTTTCTACTACTTGTCGTCGCCTTCATCATTTTCCCTCTAAAGCATCATCTGTTGTGTATTGATCCTGTGTGAGCTCTAGTTCAGTGATATCTCTCTGATGTTTTTCTTAGGATATTGGAGCAGGAAAGGGCAAGTACTATGCAGTCAACTACCCCCTAAGAGACGGTATTGATGATGAGTCCTATGAAGCCATCTTTAAGCCAGTAAGTCTTCACAGTCATTTTTAACCAACAAGGAACATTAAAAACACATTAAGGCGTATTCTCTAACTGGACTTCTTTATGGTTGTTTTTGTGTGACAGATCATGGCTAAAGTCATGGAGATGTACCAGCCCAGTGCTGTGGTTCTCCAGTGTGGAGCAGACTCTCTTTCTGGCGACAGGCTGGGCTGCTTCAACCTCACCATCAAAGGTACAAATACTCCGTACACTCCAAAAACTATACTACTAACTGCTTTGCAATATTATAACATTTACTTGAATCTTTGTTGACACTTGTAGGTCATGCCAAGTGTGTCGAGTACATCAAAAGTTTCAACCTCCCTCTCCTGATGCTGGGTGGTGGAGGCTACACCATTCGCAACGTGGCCCGTTGCTGGACCTACGAAACCGCCGTCGCTTTGGACTGTTCCATCCCCAACGAGTTGCCCTACAATGATTACTTTGAGTACTTTGGGCCTGATTTCAAGCTGCACATCAGCCCCTCCAACATGACAAACCAGAACACCAACGAGTACCTGGAAAAGATCAAACAGCGTCTGTTTGAAAACCTCCGTATGCTGCCTCACGCCCCCGGTGTCCAGATGCAAGCCATCCCAGAGGATGCTCCTCACCCAGACAGTGGAGATGAGGACGAGGAAGACCCTGACAAACGTGTCTCAAGTAAGGGACTTCTGTGGAAATGGTTACGTACATAAAAGTTTCCACTCTAAAGACACAGTAGACTGCAATTGTTGTTTAATAATGAGTTATGTGTTTGTTTCAGTCCGGGCCCATGACAAGAGGATAGCCTGTGAAGAGGAGTTTTCCGACTCCGAGGATGAGGCAGAGGGGCAGGGAGGAGGCCGCAGGAACGCAGCCAACCACAAGAAGGCCAAACGAGTGAAGAAGGAGGAGGAGAAGGAAGGAGAGGAAAAGAAAGGTGACACCCTACACGAGACAAAATAGCACGGGAAAATGATCAAAAGCAATGATGGTAACTGGTTTGTTTGCTTTCTAGAAGTGAAAGAGGAGGAGAAGGAGGAAGAGAAGATGGATACGTCAGGGTAAGAAACATTTATATTGGGAAAGTGGTTCTAATATATAATAGTCTTGTGGATGGTGAGTTTTTAAGCCCAGTCTTCGCACCATAACTCTGAGTTCACTAATGCTACAACAGGTTTCCAGCTAGGCCATTGTCACTGCTAATATTAATTGTCTGAGATTTAAAGCCAGAGGATAATATAAAGGATTGTATTTACTATTTATTTTGAGGCTGCATGCTTCACCACATACAGTATTTGGTGTCCCCAGTTTACTCTAGTCATCTCACTTCCCATCAGGTTACCTGTTGTTGTCTCAGTAAACAGTCTGTTGGTCAGCTGAGCTCCTCCACTGTTTGTGTTTCAGACCAAAAGAAGAAGTGAAGACAACCTGAAGTCTGGCATAGCAAGACGTGGATGGTTCCACTGTTCTCAAGCCCCACTGATTCTCCTACTGCAATGATAGGACCTTTTTGTATTCCTGTTTTATGACATGTTGTTTAGGACACACCTGGTTCACCTGTGATGCACTAGCTCGGTGGGATCCCACAGCTAAATGTATGATCATTAGTTTCGCATGAAGTTCTTACTGCAATTTGCCCCTCTGTGTTATCAGTGTAAGCCCATCCATTCAGCACTCCACTGTAGTAGAAAACAATCGCCCCTAATCCTTTTTAGCTGTTGTGTGAACCAGGTCTGTCTTAATGAGAAGAAAACCACCCAGAGTGTTACTGCCTCCACCCTGGCATTTCAGATTTAAACCTGTTTGCAGGGTTTCAGCAAAAATACCTGCAGAGACGTAGATGATTTAAAAGTCAAGTCTTTACATGCAAAAAGGCTTTTTTTTTAGTTTTTAAACATCTACTTATGATACCAGCGTAAGGCAGACTGTTTGCCTTGCTGTTATTCAGTGAATGCATGTTTAGAATGAGCTCGCCTTTAGCGTGTACATATTCTGCCTTTACTCAGAAAGTCCCTGCTCAGTAAGTTATTTTAAATCATGAGTAGTCAGTCCCTTCAGCTGTGTCTTCCTACAAGTATCTGGTTTGTGTTTTTTTATTTTATGTCCTCCTGCATTGTTGGTATGTCCATGTATGAATGAGTTTAAACAGAGACCTGTGTTGGAGAGTGAATGACTTATTTGATATATTTTGTACCATAATACATAGACGGAGGAAGCCAGTGCATGGCCCTCTACTTGTGGTTGTTTGGAATTCTATCCTTGTGAAATGTGCATTATCATAACTTTGTTATAAAAAAAATAAAGAAAATCAATTCAATATTTGTTCCTAAGTTCATTCATACATATTTTGTCCCCTTGTCTCACAAGGACAGCATATCCCATGTACCATTACGCTGGAGTTTGTTTGGTAACTGATGAAATCACACAAAGTTTTAATGATAATTTTATGGTTATTTGTGCTGGAATGGTTTCACAACAAAAAAAAAAATGCATCAATAACTCAAATTGTGAAATTAAATACACTTGAGGAGTGTGGGTTCAAGTCCAGTTGCAAACACCTTGCACATCCAGGGTATAAAAATTGAAAGTATCTCGATGTTTACAAAAATGACTTTCTGCAAATACCACACTTCTCACAAAGATGCAGTTGTGAAAGATTAGACTACCACTCTCTTTATTTGAGTATTCAGAATTTCAATCACTGCTCGCCAACCTTCACAATGTTTATATGGACCTTGACTTCTGGTTCAGATGATGTGGTGTGTAAGGAGATCAACTGTAAATACACTCTGTTCTTCCTTCTTCCTGAATGGACTGAGTCAGACGTTAGTTGAAGCTGTGGGTTCGGGTAAGCCGGTAGTTTATGCCTCCAGTTCAAAGTCAAAGTACTGTGGGTCAAAGTAATGAATCCTTACATATCCGTCCTCTCCTCCGCTGCTGTAACTGTAGACAATAAAACACATGGGAGGAGAAAATGTTAGCAGCGACACACACCAAGCCGTTTTAACCAGACACAGGTCAATTTTAGGACTGTGTTTTAGTAGCACGGCCGTCTCGTACCTCTTGCCATCAGGATGGAAAGCCACACAGTTGATTGGGCCGAAATGACCTTTGACCCTGCCGAACTCCTCTTCATAAGCAGCATGGAAGAACCTTAGAACGACAAAGGAGGTTGATTACCGCTATAATACTTAATCTTGACTAGTTACAGAATAGGAGGGATTTTTTTTGTTACACAATCTGGATCCTGTATAAATGAATTAAACTGATTAGTGTCGACTGTCACCTCACCTGGCCTCAAACTTGCCAATCCTGGTAGAGGTTGTGGTGACCTCCATGGCTTCCTGTCCACCTCCCATCACCACCTGTATCGCACACCACATGTTAAGCGTTGAAGGCCAGCGAGAAGAAGATAACAGCACCAAATCAAAATAGACGATGTAACAGGAAGCACAGAAGTTCTTACATGATCCATAATGGGGGAGATGGCAGCAGAGTTGACCGGTCTTTCCGTCTTGAATGTCTTGATGTGGTCCAGAGAAGTGGAGTCAAACAACTGTGAGGAGACAATGAAGACAACGTGGTACAGTGTCAGTCAGTGAATGAAAATCAGATGACCAATCAACGATTTAACTGAAGAATCTAGAGGCAGCCCAACATGTGATCATCAGAATTGCTGAAGTCTTTATCAGTCAATATAATCCTTAATCCTTCTATGTATATAATATATATTTACTTCTGTCTCTATTTGTTCATTTGATCATTTTGTACATTTTTATTTTATTTTACTAGATTTTTACTATTTTATTTTAATCTTTAATTTTACTTTATCTTTCTTTTTACTTGTGGTTCTCAAGAGTGTTTTTATGTTCAACTAAGATACTGTAACACAGCAATTTCCCTTGTGGATCCATAAAGTTTATCTAAGTCTAATGGAACAGGAGTGATGTTTCAGTGACCCAAACAGGGTGCAGTATAAGGTTCTAGAGAGTAGTTGGGCTCTTACCTTAGCAGAGTTGTCCTTGGAGGCAGTGATGAACATAGTGAGATCCACTGATGTCTGGATGTCATTGATCTGCTTGGTGTGCTCCTTGATCTTCTTCACAATCTCTCCAGACTGTACACAAGTGACACAGGAAACACAGGTGTCTATTTGGCGTCTATAACCACTATCCAAGTCATAAACATTATGGTTCAAGTGAGTGTCAAACCTTGGAGCTGAACTGGTTGATCTCTCCGTTCTCATGGCCAGCATTGACAAACTCTCCCAGAGGTCCCCACACAGCACTGGTGATCTTGTGATCACTGCACGGTATTGACAGGTACGGCTGGTTGTCCTCTGCAGAGAGAGAGGGAGATTCATCCTTATACCACATATAGGAGCCATGTTCCTGTGCCTAAACACAGGGAGGTCCACTGCCACTTTATTTATTACTGAAGTTAAGATCTGATCGTCTGTATACTGTATTGCGTGACTTCAAATGGCACTGGAACGACAGTGTTTATTGATGATGAGACAGAAGAAGCTTTTTGAAGTGCACAGTGGCATACTGTTTGCTCAGATTTAGCCAAATGAACCAAAGTTAGTTGGACAGCGATTCACAGTGTAGGTGGACACCAATTTCTTGAAGGTAGTGAAGTAGTGGAATATTACACGATGACTGATCTCTACTAGAGACTTAACTTCCTGAATACATAACTAAAGACAGAAAGATTCAAACAAACAACTACTAAAGAGACAGCTGCAGTAAACGCCTGGTAAAACATCACAAAGAAGGAAACCAGGGACAGTCATTCCTGAATGTTTCAGATCATATTTTTAATCAACCCACTAAATTAGAGTTAATTAAGATTGTTTTTTATGTATAACTAAGCTACTGTGACCAAGCAATTTCCCTTGTGGATGAATAAAGTTTATCTAAGTCTAAGTCTAAGAGTCTGCACTTATATACCCATATTCAGTATATAACTGTAACTTGAATATGTTTTGATAAGCAGATTTAATAACATAAACATACAATAATATTGTATCTGTGTCCCACAAATATAGATCTAACTGCTAAGCTGGGATAGGCTCCAGCCCCCCCCGCAACCCTTCACAGGACAAGCAGCTACAGAAGATGAATGAATGAATGAATATTGTCCATAAAATAACCTTTGACGTGAACATGGATTTCCAGAAACAGTGAAAATGCACACTACTCCATTACAAGAACAATTAACCTTTCTAGAATGTGTAATGATTGACAGTTTTTTAGGTCAACGTGTCTGCTGAACGGGTGCACGCGGTGTGTACCTATCTGCTGCGGGTCCCTCAGGTCAAAGAAGTTCAGAAAGCACTGGTAACCCATCTGCTTGTCTGTGGAGAACATGATGATGTTGCCGCTGAAGTCGAAGCCGCACGTTCTGACCGCAGAGTTGGTGTTGAGCTGGGACAGCTGTTTACCTGGGAGACGGAGACAGACTGTGGGGCAGGCTGCAACTACAAGCTGGAGGACCAATGTGTGAGGAGTCCTATAACTGACATTACAGTAATGAGCTAAGTACAGCAAACCTTCATTCTAAGTTGTTTTACTTACCGGTCTCACAGTCCCACAGTCGACAGCTGTTGTCAGCGGATCCTGTTAATACATTTTTTGTGTCCCCTGAGAGAGGGCCGGTTAAAGAACCTAACGTGTGTCATCAGCTAGCACAGAATACCATGAAATATCATTCGTGTAAGCTGAAATAATAAACAGATCAGATGTCTTTTGTTGTAGGAGGATACAGTCACAGTCAACACACCACACAGCTCCTGTATGTCCATTGTAGGTACCGAGCCTCTCACCGTTGACAGAGTACCACACGTTGGTTACCTAAAGTGTAACATAACAAGACACATACAAAACAAGTTAGCCAATTATAAACAAACCTGCATGTTTTACGAATAAATGACTATTAACTCACAGTGTCTTTGGCTACAGAGAAGAGCAAGTCTCCTTCTCTGTTGTACTTGATTTGCGTGATGGACCTCTCATGGCCCTGGAGCAGGATGGGTTTCTGTGAACAACGGCAGCTTGGTTATTTAGTTTTCATAGATAAACTCATCCAATGCAGATTTTAAAAAGTGGGAACAGCTCACATTACTAACTGCTAACGTTGTGTTTGTTCATTTATCTTGACACTAAGCACTTACGTCCAATTCAACCAACTGTCAGGACTACATGGCGACGATAACGTTAGCTAAAACATATGCGCAGGCGGGCTAATCTGAGAGCTAAGCTAACGTTAGCCGCGGCAGATGTGGTGGCTAGCTAAACAGTCGCATCACGTAAACGTGTATAATGTCGACCAAAACATAACCGGTAAGAAGCGTTTACCGGGACATTTACTAACTATTAACATAACCATAAACATTTACAAACCATTTTCGTCAGCTACGCCTTGCCAGTCGTTTCAGTAACTTAGCTAAAGACAGAAAAGCCGAACACTCGTGTTTCAGGCGGCGGAAAAGGACGATGGCGTACTTCCTGTTTCAAAAAACCAAGATGGCGTCAGAGCGCCCCCTACAGTTCACTCCGATGGCCGATTAAACGCTCAAATGTTTTACAATGAACAAAAAATAAAAAAAAATTCCTGCCAATAAGGATGTAATAAAGGTGTAAGAATGGAAAACTATAATGTAAATTAATGGCGGCGATCTATCAGGGCACCTTAACGGGCTGAGTAGGTGTTTTTTTTGAAGAAATAAAAACCTTTACCAAATTGCAACTGTGATCCAAGTTTTCCAAGCTAGAGTCTAGCTGATTTTAAGTGGACACAATGCATAGCAGGGGTCGAATTAAAAAGAAATACTACTAGAAATCAGCATAAATATAAATATTAACATCTGTTCTGTGAGGAATAAATGGAAAACCTTGTGTTTAAACGCGTCTATGAGGTCAATTAAACAACAACTATTTACACTGTTAATGTCTTTTATTCAACAAGAAACAAAATATACAAGATAAAAGTACTGGAAAGACAAAATAAAGGAAACATCTTTGGTTCCTTCTCATGGTCGATGAACCTCGGGGAACAATGAACGTCCTACGGGACAATGGAAGTAAGGTTTGCCGCGTCTATTTCAGTTGCAAATCAGCTGAGTCACCGATGCTACATATTGAAGGAAGAATGTCTGAAGAGGAATGGACATGTCTGAAAGTGAAACTACAATTCAAAAGTCAGATAACATTCCCACTAGGCTCAGTCACGGCACCTTACAGAAGCATCTTAGAGATGCATGCTATTACGTTCAATGTCCAACTATTAAGATAGGTTTAGCAAAAAAAATAATAATAGTAATTCAGCTGTGAGATATGCCTTCTGTTTTTACAGTACATCCATGCGGGACAGTGGGTATAATGAATATACATTCTCAGCTAAGTGCTTGTCAGTTTAGACCGCCACAGAATCAAACCAAGACATGAGTGTTTGCATAGAGGTCCTTAAACATTCTCTTGTTAAAACCTGATTACAAGCTACTGCAATTACCAGGACTAGGGAGGAGATAAATGACACACACACACCATACACACCATGACACACCCAGAGCACAACCATGGAGTTAGACAAGTTTAAAGTGGTCGCTTTGATAAGATGATACGTAGACTGAAAAACTGGATAAGAAAGAAAAGAAAAAGAAAGAGAAATGCAACACCTTTATAAATGTTCTACATTAATAGAAAAATAATAGTAACAACAGACCTTAAGATTAAACACTGCACAGGAAGCAGTGTAAAACACTGTCAGGCCCTAACAAAAAGTCAAACTGAGAAATTTCCTGTAATAATCCTGTAGATCTTTTATTATTCTGATGTTATTAAGAACTGGTCTCGTCTAAAGAAACTGTCCGACATCTCTGTTAAGACTTTACATGGAAGAAAAAATTAAAAATGGCTTCAGTGAAAACCCCTTCGACGCGGGACACTCAAGCTGCAGATATGACACACACTCACACACTCACTCACACACACACACTGACACTCAAATAATTGAACCTCTTAATGACTCCACTTGGAATAAGCAGGTTTGGCTTGTGTCATCCCAGTGTGCAGTTATTTCTGTTGCTGGGGCAGATCTGTGCCTGTTACAACTAGTAAAACAACACAACACGGAGACAGTCAGCGCAATTGCATGCACTCTAATCGTGAGATTATTACAGATGATCGCGCGGGAACTCTTCTTAGTCGAGCTAAGGCTGAAGCTGGAGCTGGATAACTTTGTTTTAGATTATTCTGATGTTTGTGTGCATGTGCTAGAAAACCCCATCCTTTTGGGGTTGTCAGCAAAACGACTTCACAACTAATGAGGAGAATTATTCACCAACTTTTAAAAAGTGAGGCAAATATACTCCCACTTTTCTTCTTCCAATTTGTGTGGTTAATGATATTGTTGCTGGGGGCGACCACACGTGCATGCAGATGCTAAACCAGCCATTAAGTGAATAAGGAAATTATTGCAGTTAGTTGGGTTATTGTAACCCATGTAAATGCTTTAGTAAAATCTTAATCCAGTAATTCACAGTACTAGAGTTATAGTGTGCATGTTAATCCACAGAGGTGAAGCTGAATCTTGCGCTCACCTTTATATAAGCCTGCAGACGATACTGGGAAGATACAAGTTAACCCTTCTGTTACATGTCGATCAGATATTCTGCCTAAAAATATATAAACCAGTGTTTAACATTCATCCAGCAGAGGAGTAGTGGCTTGCAGGCTGGTGGCTTATCTTTTAGTGGCTTGATGCTAGAGAGGAAGGAGGAGGAGGAGAGTGTGAGCAGTGCTGCTTTATTCCTGTGCAGGGACAGGCTGAGCCCCCTCTAGTAAGGTGTCTGTGTCCAGTACGGGGCCACAGTGGCAGGAGTGGGAGCAGGAGGTGGTGTCTGGGGCGGGACAGGTGCTGGGCTCCAGCAGAGAGTCCGTAGGTGGTGGGGAGGGGGAGTCGGTGCCCGGGTCGGAGGCTGCTGTGGCTGCGGCTGCTGCTGCTCCTGCGGCGCCGTCGGGTTGACCGCTGAGGCCCTGGACCTTCTTGTTCAGCTCGTTTCGTTCCACTTTGAGCGCCCGCCGCAGCTTCTCGAGCCGCTGGACTTTTCCCTGAAGCGCCTCAAAGTCCCGGTCCCGCACAGATTTCTGTAGACGGAACACATGCACACAAATTACGCACGGGATGTTTTTATTGTTTTAACTCTGGGAACACAGTTTAGTAGAAAAACTAACAATAAATAACAATAGAAAATATTGTTTGCAATTATTTCTATTCTATTGCTAGTGGACTACAAGACAGCATTTCCATTTTCAGCCACCTGGAAACTGCTACGTTCAGTAACCTTCAAAAAGGCAGCAGCGGACTTATTTTAATATCCTAGTCAACATCAAATGCTTCTTTACCTCCTCGGCCATTTCCAGCAGAGCCTTATTGCTGCTCTCCCACCTGGAGCGATACATGGCCGTCTCCTTCTCCAGCTTTTTGATCTTTTTAGTCATCTGTGAGCACAAAGGAAACAAAAGTGCTGTTTTAGCAATGAAAAGTACACACAGTTCTTCCTTCCTTCTCTCTCTCTCTCTCAGACACCTCACCTTCTCCATCTCCTGTTTGAAGGTGGTGAAGACTTCGTTACTCTTGGACAAGGTCGTCTGAAACTCTTCAAACTTCTCTGTGTATAGTGAAAGCTAGGAAAACAACACACACCCAGTTTTAGACATAAACAAAACACTTGATCTACGAACTTTAAACCTGAAGTGTAAATACTTGACAGGAACCTGCTGTTTGAGGTGAACTTCCTGCTGCTTCATAAGCTCACACATCCTTTCAGACTCTACTGCTTCTTTTAGGAGCTGGGGAGGGAGAAGCGGACAAGAGACGAGGACAAATAACAGTTAGATTGAACCTCATGGTTGGATTTAACATGTGTGCTTGTAAACCGGATAATTACAAAGTCTTTCTCTCTGTCGTGGCGTTCCTCCGACTCTTTCAGCAGCTCCTGTGCCTGGTGCAGTTTGGCATCCACCAGCTGCTGTTGCAGGTCTTTGTGCTTCACCACTTTGTCTATGTGCTGGTGGGGTAAAGAGATGGTAACTTAAATGTCAGTTATAAGACAGTCAACTCATGGTCTGGAATGAAAGAGTAATCCTCGTGGGAAATGTTGCCCACTCACCTCTTCGCGCAGTTTGTACTGTTCGTAAAGTTTCTTGAGTTTCTCCGCCAGCTCTGTGTTCTCCTGTCGGAGGCTGGCGTTTCTCTCGTTGTGCTGCTCCATCTGAACCTGGATGTCGTTCAGCGTCACCTGGAAGTGGGACGTCACCTCCTTCCTTTTCTCCTCCTCCAGCCGGGTTCTTTGCATCCCTTCCTCCTGCAGAGACGTTGTGATAACACTGAGTGTCCTCAAAGAGCTTTACGTTGCACTCCCCCCCAGACGGCTCAGCTTTAAACATGCAAGACTGTTTTTTTTTTTTTACCTCTGCATCAGACTGTGACAGCTACTTTGACATTTGGTGTGAAAGTGACACCTGCCAATAGCTGATTTTAAAACCCACAACCATATTTAAATAAAGTGACACATTATTCTGCACGGCCCTGCACAGACACGAAACCTTAAGAAATATGTCTTGGCTGCAGAATCATTTTCAGCAGATTAATGTCTAAATATTTAAATTTGTAATAATTTAATTTAATAAGAGTACCTTCAGTGTGCGGTTGTGTCTTTGCAGCTCCCTGCAGAGGCTCTCCAGCTTGCTGCGGGCCAGGATGGCCTTGCTGTGCTCGTTGCGCAGGTTGTCTTTCTCCTGGACAAGCTGGGTCTGCTTCTTCTGCAGCACCCTCATCTGCTTCTGGGTGTTGCGGTGCTCTTCCAGCTGTAAAAGGCACACTCATTTGTTTTCTGACAAGCTCTTAGTAAGTGTCATCTAATGTGACATATGACCAAGACAGGACAAACAACACATCAGCTACACTAGAAACCATCGGCCTTTAACACAACTGCAGATCAGTTTGCACACATCATCTTTGACACATTGCCAAATATAAGTGAGCTCTCTCAGGCTCACACAGACACGAACCAGCGGTTCGACTTGAAACCCCGCAGTCGCAGATAAAAACTTCTGCATGATCATCTGAGGTTTTCTTTGCTGTAAAATGCTACGCAGCACCCTGACTCATATTGAGGTCACGGTACACTGCACCACTTTACATCTGTTTGGCAAAGATGTTTGCTGCATCACCTTGAAGTACACAAATCCCACTGGACAAACTGAGAGCTCAGGTGACAAAACAAAAGATTTCATCTTCTTATGCATGCTTTTCCAACTATTTAATAATCATGAATAGAGAGTTTTGGTCACAGAATTTTGAAGGAACATTTAAAATTTTCTCATCTCTATACAAGTGGTAACAGTAGACAGATAATAGTTGTTAATGCACTTGATTTTACTTTTTCTATAACAGTGAATGTCCCCAGAACTCAAGGTAACCTCCTGAGAATGTACTCCTAACATCTGTCTAATCTTCTGCACACATTAACCAAAAATCCTCACTAAAGCTGGAAACGAACCAGACTTCAACCACACTACGTTTTGGATCACTCCGTCCAAGCAGTAGCTTGATGACCTACTATAGCTATCAAGAGCCTGTTAGCTCCATGCCTGTTTTGCAAATGAGGCGTTACGTGGTGAATATCCGACATCTATGGATAGACTTGATCAAAGACTGTGTTCATTTATGGCCACACTAAAATCCACTATTGCTGTGTTGAGAAGGACCAAGATGAAGCACAGTGAGTGCTCCCTCTTGCAAAAGAAGAAGAAATCCTGTGTTGTTGACACCTGAGCTCTCAGTGTGGTCAGTGGGATTTGTGTACGTCAAGGTGATGCAGCAGTCTTTGTTAAACAGATGCAGAGTGGTGCAGTGTATCGTGACAGAAGTGAGTGCTTCTGCTTGACGCTTGTGTGAGGTTAGGGTAAAAAGGACTCACCAGTTCAGCATACTTCTTGCAGAGACCTGCAAGCTTTTCTTCTGGGGTGCTCAGTGTGTTTAGAGTCTGCATGAGAAGGGTGATCTCTTTGCCTACACAAAGCATGAAGAACACGGAAACAAATGAGCGATTAGTTTCTGTAACAAAGTAGTACAGCTGGATAAGAATCTAATTTTGGCAACGCGACATTCCAAAATGCAATACAGTCAGTCTCTCTAAAGGAAGCAGTGTGACGCTAAGTTTCAGCACACTGGACACAAAGTCTCTTCAGGGATGCTCCCTTAAGACTGAATTCCTCCTTACCCAGACCCTTCACTTTCTTCTTATCCTGAGACTTCTTCTGCTCCTTCTCTGCCCCGCTGCCACCACCATTGACCTTGCCTTCCCCTGCCTTGTCATCTTCCCTCTCGCTGCTCAGGCCATTGAGCTCCGGGCTGTGCGACTGGCCGTTGGGAAAGGCACTGGCGTCGTCCGAAAGGCTTTGCCGGCAGTAGGTGCTGAGGATGTCCTCCAGCTGCCGGCTCAGCTCCTCGGCCATGTCGCACTGAGAGAGGGCGGCATCCGCAGCTGGACACAGCCAAGAAAGAAAAAAAAAATCAAGCGGTTGAAACGAAAGTAGAGGTGAAAGCTGCAGCCGTGTAACAATGTCTTTGTTGAGCAATACACATGCCTACTGAGAAAGGTGCAGGTTAACGAGCTTTAATGCTAAACTTTATAAGGATCTTTAACTAAATTCAACGATATAATGGATGATTATTTTTTTAAGTGCAGTTTTATGTCTGTGTATGTGATTATGAAATTACATAGACACTAAATAAAATTACATTTACAAGCCCCACAACATCAATCCAAATAGAATTTTCTTTGACATGCGCAAAGCAGTTCTTACCGTGGCAAACTATTAATGAAAGAATATATTTATTCCAACAAAAGAGAGTGATCAGTCGAAGCCTTTACACTAATATTTTCTTAGTGAATGGATTATCACTGCCACTCTTGATCTAATTGAAAGTCCCTTAAAACTGGGATGGATTAGGCCAGTCTGCTCCGCCTGAGGTGGATACATGAGGCACTTTCAATCTGATTATCCCGATTCTTACTGGAACAGCAGCACATGTACATGGAGCAACTGAAACATTCATGCCAACGCCTAGACTTGTACCTTCACTTCTCCCCTTGTGTCCTTGTGGAGGTGTGTCTGTCTGCGGCGTCTGTGGTCCAGACTCTTTGGGGCTGCTGCTGTCTGAGCTGTCCTTAGCGGCTGCAGGTGACTCCATCCCTCCTGCTGTGGGAGGAGTATCCTCGCTGCTCAGGGTGGCAGACTCTTCCGTGTCTTGTTTTTTCATATCTGTCGTCTGTTACAGGTAGAAAAAAAAATAAAATAAAATAAAATAAACAGTGGTACACAAGTCTGACCAGGAACACCGAGTCGTGATTTTAAAATAACGGGGAGCTGTTTATCTAAGCCTTGGCTGGTGTCAGCAGCCGCTTCAGTGCCGTTAAAATTGGCGCAAGTGACTCGGTTAAAAAGAAAACCTTTTTCCTCCATTAAGTCTCAGCTATTAGTAGACAGATTAGAGTAAAGCAGCAACTGGTTTCTTTAATTGACACGGTCCTATAAAGCAGAAACTGTTCACGATTAAACAGGTTAGTGAATCTGTAAGTGAAACCTGGACTTAAATATTGAATTCATCTTATACAGGCGAATAGCCAAATGATAACATGTTCAGCTGCCACAATTAAAATCTCACGCTATTGCCCGGAATTCTTCTCCCCTGTTAGGTTTCGCTTTCCCACTTGCCACCAAAATTTCACATACGATAGCTAGTCCAAGCTAACGTCGTTATCCGCCTGAAGCAGCTAAACTAGCTTGCATGACTACTAGTTAGCCAGCGTTAGCTCGCGTACACTGGGGATAAACAACAAAAAACAAAGACACACTACATGTACACTTGTTTCTAAATTATATCCTGCCACCACGTATAATATGGAATTGTTTACCTTTAGACTCGAGGAGGAAATAGCTTATGTGTCTGTGTACTGCAGGTTTCGTCAACAGCGTGAGACGAAAAGCACTTACTTCCGGTTATAACTTTGGCCGCTTCTTACTCTTCGTATATTTTGATTGTAGCTCTCAACCCATCTCGATGCTTTGTCGCCCTCTATACGATTCAGAAGGTATTACCTAGACCTAAAATATACACGAATGCATTCATTTGTTGCGGGAAGACGGCTAAAAAATGCGGCTTTGGACTAATCAGAGAAAGAAATGTGAATTTTAAGTGTTTAATCATTTGAAAGAAATTTAATGTAGATAGTACTGAACGAATCTTTCACTGAAAAAAGCAGCAATTCGCTGGTTTCATACTGATTTGACAACAGGTTACAAAGAGATTTTATTTTTTGCATTTGAATAAATGTCACTGACACCAAATGAGGTAACACAATTAAACCTACAACCCACGGATGAAATTATATGTCATCTATGCATTTAAGGTATCCAATATTTAGGTGTCTGTGGAGACGCTTCAAAACCACACCTGTAATTACCACATACCGCCATAGGTGTCACCAAAGAAAACAAAACTGAAATGTTTGAGATTGCCATTTTGAATTGTTCACCTCACATCATGTACAAAATGTCATTTAATGTAAAGAGGAAATTATTTTAGTGCTAAACTTAATGACCAAATAGCCTATGCCAATTATAAGTATTAGGAAACTACTTCCATTTATGCTACTCACTTATTATCTTTGAAGACAGATTTGAAAACTACTGAGAATGTGATTTTTCCCCCAACATAATGCATATTCATAATCATTTCCATGCTTCCACTTTAAGGTAAAGACAATGACTGGATCAACAGGTAAGTGCTGCATCTACTTTCCACACAACTGACAAAAATAGCCTGCAGTGAAAGAACATATACATTAAAGGGTTGCAACATAACTTTATTTGTTTTGAACAGTATTCCCACTGAACATAATAATTTCATTACATTTTCAATATTGTTGCCATTTCTTGTATGCATTTTTTTTTTTCTCCAATGTTTGTGTGTCATGTTCAGTTGAAGTGTATTAGTTTCTCGTCACTCATTCATACCGTCGGTAAAGTCAAGTCAAGTCACAGTTTAAGATGGGTCATTTTTAAGCAAATGAAAAATTATAAACAAGAGAATAGAGAAAATAAATACACGTAAAATAAATGCGAGGACCAGAGCAGAGAATACACCAGAACTGGTCAGTGATGCCATATGGAAAAGTATTTTACAAACGCATAGCATTGTAAACATTTGTAGCGTAGACATAACTTGACTAAGCCAAGCCTGGCTTTAGATTTTGATAAAGACATTAACAGCTTCTAGGACGGAAGACAAGTCAGATTTGAGATATTTAGTGACGTCTGGTTAATCCTCTATATATATTCCAAGGCTCCTGATCATACAGCTGGACTGGGACAAACTCTGAAACACAATTATGCAAAAATATAGCCCAGAAGATCCTGATCAGGAAAAAAAAGATCAAGAAAAGCAGAAAAAGGCTTGTATCCTCTCCTCTTGTTTTATTTTTTTTCTTTCTGTGACATGTTCTAATGAGGCTTTTTTTCTCCACTTCGCAGAAGTGATTAGAATTGCATGTGAATCCCTGTCAATGTATCAGAACATACATGTAGTTTAAATCATAATACTTTTTAATGTAAATCACTGCACTATTTCTGAATCCCAGATGTTTATTCTTAGAAAAATGTCAAGTAGTTGCCCGTGTCCGCTCCCCACCCAGTGGAAGGAGTGTCACCTTTGAGAGCAGTTTGTGTCGGTGGATCTTCGCCTCTGGGGTGTGCCTGATTTTGGACAATATTTATTGCAGTCTTCTGGATTACTTTTGCAGGTTTTGAAATTCTTTAAACAGCACTTCAATTTGAGAGAAAAGAAAAGTTGAAAGAAAGAGGGACTTCTCTATTGCAGCTTCTACTGAAAAGAAGCAAGTTGAAAAATGGCCTCACGCAATCTCTCAGTCATTCTGACTGCATCGACACGAGCCGATGACAAACTACTGAAAACGAAACATCAAGTAAATCATTTCAACCAGCCACCGGGATGACAAAACTTTGGTAAACTACCTTTGACAATAAGGTTAGTACCTGCAACTGTCTGCTATGATAGTCGCTTTCCTATTTGCATCATGTGCCTAAATAATTGTTCTTTGATTCCAAATACTTGCAGCTCAGCAATGCACAGTGAAAACCAATAAGAAGACTGTAAAACTGGGGACCATCTTGCCCATGGACTGCAGCTGGGAAGTAGCAGGAAAGACCAGTTATATATATTTAATCAAGTCTCGTCCCTCCCAGACGTCTTGAATCAAATTTCATATTTAGGTGCCCATAGTAAAGAATGCCACTTTTCCAAAGAAACAATGGCAAATGTAACTTTATAGATAAAGAAAATAGAGCAGCAATGTTCTGCACAAAATGTGTGCACATTCAAGTAAATAAAAGATATAAAGAAAAAAAATCTCTAAGTCAAAGACAGTTACATAAGAACCTCCAGTCTTTGTTGGTCAGATTGGCACTTTTGTGAACAGGAGTGCATTTTCGTTCTTCAGAAATATAAATATATTTTTCTTCCTGGTTGATGCACTGATTTTTTTTATTTTCATTTTTATTTTTTTTTTAACATTGCAATTCTGGCATTATTTGCAGGCCAAGCACAGAATTGGCTGTGAAATCGAAGACTTGTTGTACAGTTGTAAATGCGGCCCTACACATCTGACGTGTAGAGAAAAGTTCTTGATGCTCAATTATTCATGAGTTTCCTCTCCTGTCTACGGGGAGCGCACGTGTTCTGTGGAAAACATCTCAAACCCATGATGCAAAAACAGCCTCTCTTACATCATGTACTCCTCAAACCAATGCAGGAAACAGCAGCAGCTTCCACCACGATATGATGCACTGACACAGGAAGTAAGGGGTTTGTGTAAAAATAGGATACTGAAATAAATAGAAAAAGAGAAGCTCTTGCATGCAGTAGATGCTTTACCCAATAAGAGGGAATTTCTTTGGTCTTGATATTCAGCAGATTTTTTTTTCTTCTTCTTCTTCTTTTTTTTTTTTTGAGAAAACTCAATTCACAGCTTGATGATTTAACATTTGGGCTCCAGTGATCCACAGAACAAGGGCTCCCAGACTCTGATTGGGACATAGTCATAGAGTCGATCTACCTCTCCCTCACACAGTGCCTGTCAGTCGAACATCACACAACCACAGTTCTGCTTCATCCACAAATCCTGAACACTGACCCAGGATCAGCCTCGGTCAGGTCAGTTTGCAGGGCTAGTTTAAACCATCGTAAGTCATGTGGCAAGAAACAACTAAAAAGTTTCCATAAAATGCTCCTGACTTCAGAAAGAAACATCCCTCAATTGAATTGTGTCTCTAATAATAAAACTGAAAATAATCTTCATTAAAACAGAGCCGAGGGTATCAGTTTCATAAATAACAAGAAAACATATACTAAGTGCTATGAAACGAAAAACATCCAAAATGGCAATCGCCACACTTTGGAGAGACAAAACTTGAAAATTAAATAAAATTAGAACTTTTTTTTTTTAATATTTTTTTTTTTAAACCCAAAGATTATGGAAACTATTTCATTTGCTACTAGCCACTCATCTGTGTGAAGTGTGTGTGTACAGTGTCTGCTGGTGTTGTATGCAAGTGTGCGTGAAGTGTGTGCAAATATATATTTATTTATATATATTTATCTATATATATTTATACTTGAATTTTTGCTGCAGTTAGATTTGTCACTAACCTTAGACATATCCCTAGCCAAACTCTGGTGGTTATTAGACCCATAAGGGGACAAAGAACCGGCGGAGACCTTCATTGCCAGACGGAGAAGAGGCTATTTACATCAATACCTATACGTATCACAATGGACCCATGCAAATTCATTATCCGTTGTCATTCCCATTCCTCAGAAATCTAGTGATATAGAATGCCAAAAGTTATAAATCAACTCTACCACTATACAAAACACCATCACTACACGATCACTGTTAACACCAGCAAATTCATTACGGCCCAGTTCCTTCTTTCAACTCCAAACGCTGCTCACGCCGAGCAGCAGCAATGTTACACCTATACTTCTCACTGTTCTCCATCTCTCTGTGCCAGCTGTCTGTGTCTGGCCAGGGATACTCAGTGACTGCAAGCAGGGTAATATAACACCATGCAAAAACCCTACCACATACAACTGGAGAGGGGGGACACAGGGCCTGGCTAGTCAGCAGCAACCCAGACACAATGGGGTTCAGAGAGCAAAACTATTATCTTGACTGTAGATGCCAAACATCTGCGATGCACCGAATCCATTTCAATATAAAAATAAGTTGGGTTTACTGCTGCTGCTGCTGCTGCTGCTGCCGGCTCTTCTCCCCCCAAATCCACGACTATGCCTTGTTTAATGGTTAGCTCACATCAGAATTCAAATGTAATGTTATTAATAACACAGCACACAATGAACATTGGATCTCTAACTATTCCACCCTCAAAACTTAGATTTTATTTAGTTTTTTAGATCTTTAAACGGAGCCTCTAAAAACCCAATGCCTTCACCAATATCCCATGCAGAGCTCTCTAATTTAGGGTTCGTACTTATTACCCCCCACAACTTTGTCCCATTTAGGAAAAAAAAAATAAAATAAAAAAGATTCCACCTCTTAGCTTGGGCTTTGGCCCAATACAAAGCCCTTGACTTTGGATGGACATTTGTGCCTCTGTGCTCCCTGTACAGAATATATTCTTTTTCCCATCAGGAGATATGCAGAGACCAGCCTGAAGCCTCATGATCAGGGTGTCCCTTAATAAGCGCTTTCCATTAAAGAAGAAAAAGAAATAATCAAAAGCACAAAAAAAATAACAGCAGATACACAAAGGGTGTGGAAAAAAAATAACTACTTGTTAAACTCAAAAGGGATAACTCTACAAGTGTATTCTGAATTGCACTAAGTCAGACTGACATCAAGAGCTGGGCATATTTCACCTTATGCACCCCAATCTGTAGCATGGGATGCATTGGTAATCCTAAAAGTAGGAATGTCCCATTGGAAAAGAAATGGAAGTGTATATAAAATATATTAACCAACAAACCACCGTTACTGCCAATGAGAGAACCTTAGAGCAATCAAATGGCAGGAAGATGTCTGTGTGTGCGTTTTAAGCCAGAGCAGACTTACACTTTGGGCTATGAGGTGATCACGTCCTTTTCTAAGTGTAATGGAGTTTTTGTGGCCCGTTCCCCTTGGCCAGAAAACAGCAGTCTGCCCTGTAACAAGCCAGTCCACTGGTTGAAAAGGAGGAAGAAAGGGGGTAACGAGAGCTATCCTCCAAAGGGTGTGTCTCTATGTTGATGATAGTTGAGGTGTGGGGGTAGTGGCAGATCAGGGAAGAGGGCATAGTGGCATGACTTAGGCATCTAGGGGCCCTCCATGAGCTGGGGAGGTTCAGAGGGGGTAAATGATGTATTTTAGAGGAGAGGATTGCCGACTTATAGCTGGAAACCCTCCATAGGAGCCTCCTGTTGGGGGAAGAGGAACTGCTGGTTGGCCTGGTCCACCTGAGGGGCCAGGCTGCTGTCCTCGTCCTCCACAACGAAGTAGTGCTCAATTAGATCGAAGGCCTTTTGGTAGATCTCCTGGTTGTCGTGGCTCTGCAGGAACTCTATCTTGTCCAGACCTGGGAAAGCAAGTTTAGATTGTGTCAGAATATTGGACGTGAATTAACTGTGACAGCTGACATGTTGAACTTAAATTTTCAAGTTGGTGAGGTGAGTGAAATTTTTTTTTGTAAAAGTTTGGAAAAAAAAAAAATTCAGCTCTGTCATACAATTATGTACAAGGCATTTCTTTACAGCCCACCACATGCTTGTTGTTAGTAGTCTAGTCTCAGCATTTTTAACAACTCGCATAAAAATAAATCGTTCTGTTATCATTACATTTATTTTGTCTTTCAGTAGATTTTTTTTTTTTTTAAGAAACTGAATTCACATCATAAATATGTTTCCATTAACTTCAAATATTTTCCACAGTACCATAGGCTTCTTCGATGAGGCTGCAGTAAGGATTAACTCCGGTGCCGTTGTTCTCCTGCTTGGCCTCCTGCTCGCCCAGCCTCAGGATGTTTTCTAGCCCGTTGAGGGCGACCTGTACGATCTTGGAGTCCATCACGGTCAGAAGATCACACAGGGGCTTAATACAGCCCAAATTCACCAGATATCTATACGCAAACAGACACACATGTTTGAACACTGCAGAGGTGTGTGACACGCTTTTTGGGATCAAGGTTCAGATCTTGAGTTAAAACAGGGTCACACAGTTTGAATTACACTACACAACAGTTTGTGTTAAATCAGACTTCCAATAAAGTATCTACTGTATTTATTTGGTTCCTCACCTAATATAATAAATCTTCATGGCCACTTCCCATTATGGCCTGAACTGAGTCCCTAACTTGAACTGTTGAATTTTCTAATCAGTCAGTCTCTCAGGGGAGCTTTCATTTGAGCAAGCTTTTGGTTAATTTACTATCACAATACTTCTTCACAATAAGACCTCTGTCATACTGAAAATTGATACTTTAAACAAGCTGAAACGTTTCTAATTCAGGTTATTTAATCCTGTACTATTGAAATTAACAACTAAACGTTTTCTCATTCAACACCTTAACGTGTCTTGTCCATTAAGTTGACCCTACAGATCTGGTACTGACATAATCAACTCACTGAAACAAGAGATATCAAACCACTGGACATCTCATCCAAATGGCTGAATAGACTTATAGTATTTACTTTAAATCTAACCTGATCTGCTCTGGTGTTCCTCCAGAGGTGGCGTTGGTGATGGCCCAGGCTGCCTCCTTCCGGGTCCTGAATTCAGCTTTCTGCAGAATATCGATCAGGACTGGAAAGATGTTGGCATCGATTACAGTCTGTGGAGAGGTTGAAAAAATGAGATCAATAAAGCGACAGGGCTGTGTATTTTACATAGTAAACATTGCAAAATGTACCCTGAATCTAAACGCATCTCATCTGTAGCTATCGGGGGCTGTGATGTGTGGAGAGAAGGAACAATAAATCACCTGGTGTGTGTCAGAAATACATTTTAAATCAAACATGATTATATGTTTGGCAAATGAAAGAATAATGGAAATGAACTACAGCAGAATCACATTGTTTAACAGAATCCACTAAACAAAGTGACAGCAAACACCAATAATGTGAGTATACCTGATGTGCTAGGACAATTATCCCTAGTTACAGCATATTGTGCTTGTGCTGAATTGCTTTTGTGTCAAAACATGCTTTGATTACAGAATATGAAATGAATAACAATTTAGAAGCAGCATTTGTTATAAAAAGCCATCCAAGACAGCACAGAACCAGACCAAAAGATTGAAGTTAAAATGCTAACAGACAAGAATATTGTTTTCTGGTGGAAAGAATTATGAATCGGGGGGAAAAGGGTACAGAACATAGACATTAGCAGTGGTTATATAAAGGTAGTAGTGTGCACTGCTGACATTTCAGCACAGAAGTAAAGAGGGTATCACAGAAATGATGACAAATATCTACGTTCTCTTCAGAGCCTTAATTCTTACAAGCCATTGGTTTTGCCATTTATAGCATTATTACAAAACAATACAGCAGCAAACAGGTTCCGCTGCCATGGCTCGCTTACAGGAGGGAAATGTCAAATGTCAAAGTGTGGTGCCATATGTATAAATAATGAGAAGCTGTAGTTATGAACACGCAGAAAGGGCAATGGCATGAATATGTGACATTTAGACCTTATGATATAATGAACCATTATAAACTACAAACAGAAAAATCTATGCAAGTGATAATCCCACTGCACATAAAAACAAGCTTTAACCAGAAAAAAGAACCTGCTTTGTATACAATGGAAAAAAGATAAGGGGTAAAGTGGATTTTCCAAAGGACTGGCACCATTTCAGGTCTAAACTTTGTACATGTGTCACCTGTATTTGTGCTCGGTTTCCTGCTGTGATGTTTGAGATCGTCCAGCATGCCTCTTTTCGAATGGACTCTTTAGCGCTGCTGAGAAGGTGCAGCAGACATGGCAGGGCTGAGCAGTTCAACACCACCTATACACAGCGAGACAGAGGGTTATTAACCGTACAGGGAATTTATAAATAGGCTCTGCATGCAAATAAACCCCAACATCATCTGGGGTGCAGTAGAATACTGTAACAGCTGCTGTCTCTAATGCATCACTACCGCTGCTCCAGAACCGAAAACAGTGCTGTTTAATCTGTGTGCGTCATGACTTCAGAACACACGTTAAGTTATTATTTACTGATCTCCAACCTGACGTTAAGTTAGACCTGCACAAAACTCAGATAATAACTCCAACCCTTGAAGTTTCTAATCACACCATCTCCAGTAATAAAGGTAAATAAAGACATCGGTAAATGAGGAAATACATAACATAACCACACACAGCTCTGCATCAATAATTAACTGCATGCCGACATGTTAATTTAATGACAGAATCACACTGTACTCATATTAAATACTTTCATTTGTTAATCCTCATTTATATTTATTTATTGCTTACGTAATTAACAGCTACAAGGACCCTTAAGGTGTGTTCCCACTTAGCAAGTTTGGTGCAATCAAAGTGAACTCATGTGCGATTGGTCTGGTCCTTGCACACCAAACTAAGACTGAGGCTGACAGACACCCCTTCAGGGAGTCCTGGCCCAAATGAACTATGGTCTGACTAAAATATGAATGCAGCACATACCAAAGACATAAGTACTGCTCTTGAGTGATTGACTGTTCTTGATTTTATGATTTCAAAGGACAAAATACTTAAGCATACCTGGTTCTTCTCGCCATGAGAGCTATCTTGTTCAACTGGTACGAATATTACCCCACATTCAACAAGTGCATTTAACCCTACACGCAGCAAAATATTTATCTTTAAAGTTGTCCAACCAGTTGTGCCCTTATCTGTATGTCTTTTGTTTGGTATCTTTTGGTTCAATGTTTAAGATGCCTGTGGGATCCTTCTGATTTGGTCTGGACCAAGACATTTGAATGCACTCTTAAACTCTTAAAGAGTTTATTCAGAATGAACTACACTACTTAAAACCCTTTAGTGTCCTAGTTTTTATTTTCCCTTTAGTTCAACAGGCAAAGGCAGATCCACAAAAATAACTTTAGTTTCTTATACTCTCACCTGTGTTTGGATGTCATCTCCAGTCACAATGTTTCCTACAGCTCTCAAGGCAGGAGAAGCCACCTTATAATCAGTGTGCCTGCAGTAAGAAGGGTTTAATAGAGAGGGCACTTTAAGAATTTTATAGGTCAAATTTACTGCAACAGAAACAACTAAGAATAAAGCCTGAACTTACATGAGTAATTCTACAAGGCGCCTGCAGACGCCAGAGTCAATGACAGCCTGGATCTTGTCGTTGGGACCGTCTGAGAGGTAGGACAGAGCCCAGCAGGCGTCTGCCAGCAAGTCTGGGTCACTGCTAAATAAAAGCCTGGACAGCACTGGCAGACAGGGTGACACCTAGACAGCACAGACATAATACATATTTATGATCAGAGTCAACATGGATTTTAACACCCCACATGAATCACAGAGAAATATTAAGTGAAAACTTTTACAGCAGGGGTTGAGGGGGAAAACAGCATCGTTTGTTACCATCTGATGTTTTTAAGGTTAAGCTACTACTTTTCAAGCACTTTTGGACACTGAAAACTGGTATTCAGACAAGAAAACTCCAGCAAAAAGTCTGCATGTATACACTGTTTTAGAAGTGATGCTTATGAGATTATTCTATGTATATAAGTATATAGAATTTGAATCAATGCGATCATTCAGAAAAGAAAAAACAAATGACATACTGAAGTTGTGACATGGGACAAACCAGTGACTTGCGTTGGCCTGAATGAGTTGATTGAAGCGGTATTGCACAAAGTTAAATGTAAGGATTTGTATGACAGTTTCAGAATCTGTGTATGGCTTCTATAAAATCTATTTAATTCATTGATTCACTTTTATCATGAGTAAATAGTAGCACTAAGTTTTGTCATGCCAATAAGAAACTGGAAAAAGAAACAGAAATGAAACAACTGCATTAAAAACACAAGCTTTATCCTACACCTGATTGTATATGTGTGAAGATCTAACTTTACATGTGTTTTGATAGCCGAAGATGTCTAAAGCAAAATATTCAAGTCCTGGGCCTGTTCTTAAATTATGAATGTTTTTGTGTTGTGGTACCTTTTCAAAAGCAGGTGGAGGGTTTTTTCCTCTACAAAGATTAGATAGAGCCCACACAGCATTTCTGGTCATGGTCAGTCTAGTGGATTTGGTCAAGAGCCTGAAGAAAATTTAAAAAAAAAAAAAAAAAATCATTTCTGAAATATATTAAGGGTAGAAAAAGCATAAGACTTGATTAAGGATTGCTACTAGAGATGCACAGATATAAATGAACTTACATTAATAGTGGTGGAAGAATGTTGCAGTTCAGCACATAGTCCCTGCATACTGCACTATCCCCTGCAATATTACCCAAGGCCCACACAGCCTGAAGAAGAAGCAACACACAAAGTCTTCTCAGAAACAGTAGGGACCAATGCAATACAATTAAATCTACAACCATCAATATGAACACTACTCGTTACACCAAAGAAACTGTGTGTTACTTGTTCTTGGACATCCTCAAAGTCTGAGTTAAGTAGCTCTATGAAGATCGGCACTGCTCCAGCTTCAATCACGGTCTTTGTCTGCATGGATGTTCCTGACGCTATGTTGGTCAGAGCCCAAGCGGCTTCAAACTGCAGTGGCACAAAAAGTCACAGAAACAAACAGCAATTGAAGAAATTTTATATAATGAAGCTTTAATACATGTTGAATAAATGACGGCCAACATTAGAATTCTTTCTAAAATGTTACGTGATCTCCACAAACAACAAATTACTGTTCATTTTACATTGGTAAGATATTTGCATACTAGTGATAAAGTTCATCTGCTTGCTTTGAAAAAACAGACAGCCAACAAAAACAGGTTCAAATTACTGCTTTTACTGTCTTGCCATCAGATAGAGTGTCTACGGGCATGTATCAGCAAAATCTAACAGTGCAGAATGTATGACTGACTGGAATGCATCTGATATTGTCTGGCTCCTGCAGTACTTCACATACAAGTCTCTTACTCAGAAGATGTTCTTCCGTTGGAACTGTTTTAATTTACTGACCTGTAGCGTGCAGTTGATGCCCTTCTTCAGGAACTCCACGAACCTCTCCACTACTCCAGTCGTGTTTATAACTTCATCAATTGGTGGGTTAGGCTCTAAAACCGGAGTAAAATTACATGTAAGCATTTTGTTTGGTCTCTGAAACCACCATGATTATCACCACTAATATGTAAATTCACTGAAGACACTATACTCAACATGTACCTTTAGAAAGTAGTTTTCTGAACTTCTGTGTTGTGGCAAGCTGAAGTTCTGGGTCCTCTGAGAAAAGCATCTCAACCATTTCTCTGGTAATAACTCCTTCCTGCAAGGGTAGAAGTACAAGCACTCTCAACACGATCCACTCAGGACAGGCACAGCAGTAATGAAATATAAACTTCAAGTGTAATCCTCTTTGCGTGAGAATCATTAAGAAAACAGGCACTCACTGTTGCTGGAGAGCTGAGGTAAGAGTCCACCAGTGGACTCTCAAACATGGCCTCTTCTTCATTGAGAATGTCCACATTTCTCCTCTTGAAAAGCTGTGATTACAAAATTATGAGATTCCACAGAGTCACAGACAAGCTAGATTATTCGCCTTGTGCATGGACAACATAGCCACATAATCTCAAATAAAGATTTGCAATAATACCTGCTGTTCTCGTTTCTGTTTCCTGAGCTGGATACCTTCCTCCTCTCTCCTGCGCCTCATCTCTTCTGGATTCAGTGCTTTGTTCTTGTAACGGTTCATCCTGTAGTTATCCTTGGCCGGACTGGCTGACGGTTCTGAAGGGCCACGGGTACACATTATGATTAGGATGCATGTAAGAAATAAACTGTGTACATCTGCCTCACCCTAGGCGAACTCAAAGAGCACACCATGTGTAGGGCAGTTTAAGCAACCATGTAACAGATTAAGTTGCATTTGTTTCCCCTCACTTCTCTATTAATAGGTGATGGTGATGACACAGTTTACAGACAGGCCTATATATAAAAAGGACTTGTATAAACGAGCTCATAAAAACTGGATAACATGACCTAAAAATACACACATGCACACAGCTAAGCTTTTCATCAACCAGTCAGCTGGCGGTCAGAACAAACGTATTTATTCAGTGGGGTTAAATCGCAGAGTTGGCATAAAGTGGATCCCACACAGGACAAACTGCTCATTCTCAGCATTTGTGCAGTCATGCCACCAGAACACAGCACCAGGCAGAGCACTGATTCACCCGGGGGTTACAGGGGAGCAAAAGAGTGGTGGGGACAACACCGAAAGCTGCCACCTCCTTTCTGTGCCAAAAGAACTCCATCATAACAGAAGGGGGGGTTCCAAGGTTAAATATCTGAACAAGTGTGGCAAATTAAGGTCATGTTATGGTTTGAGGGCGTTAGCACAACCGGCCACGTGAAAAGCTTATGTGCATTTGTGATGTAAGGAGTGCAGATGGTAAAGCTACAGGGATGGACCGCACACAAACACAGGTTGCAGCTGGATGCTCTCTTTTTTTTTTTGTTAGACAGATTAGCGGCTATATGTGAAGTGTACTGCCTGTGGGCAGATTGGGTTGGTTGGCACGGAAATAGCTCAGCTGAAAGGACATTTCAGAGGAGACCCTACTGACAGCAAGGAAGGAAAGCAGACTGGTAGGAGCTGTTTGAGAGTTTGCTATCTCAATTAGGAAGAACACCAAGCTCCTACGTATACCTAGTGTCTTTTAGCCATGGTTATATAATCTACTCTCAAATTTCTGCCACTAATAATCCTAAAGATGGGGGTGAAGCGGCAGATATGCCTCGACCTCTGCAAATAAACCTGAAACTACATGCATGGTTGCAAACACAGTTCTACTGTTTTGGTGAACAAACTCAGCCACTTCATTTGACTTGATTAAAGCCGAGACTGATTTGGTGGGAAGTCAAGCACAAAGAGTGGTTCAAGTCAAGAACCAGTTTTTAATATTAAAAACTAATAGAACTGACAGTGAATTTGAAAGGTACTGAAGGCCGTCCTTTCCCCTTTCAATCCACCTTGTTTCACATACGACTTTTCCAGTAAAGTTGATGTAAAGTAAAAATGTTTAAAACAAAGAGAAATACAATCCTGTATGAGAATAGTCTGGAAAACATGGGGACCCCTGGTGTCACATGTGCACTCTAGCTTAGCTTACAATTAAAATACGTCAATATTTCTTATTGGTGTTACCAAGCCATTTTTTTTCATTAGATGTATTAGCTCACCATTTTCCGATTCACTGCCAACATACTCAAAATAATAACACCAAACTTAAGACTTGTATCAACGTTTTAAGTAGCCTACTTGAGCTGGTCTGAAGAGCGAGGCAGAATGACAGCTAACGTAGCCACGCTAGCATAAGCGCGTACACAAATCTGTGACACAGAATATTACACGTTGTCATCCTACAGGTAATGGCCTAACACTTTTGCAGAGTCGTTGGAAGTCTGTTGGCAGGTTACCGTTGCCATACCCACAAAACAGTACACACCGAACAGCTGAGATACGCCTAAAGTATCCACAATACTGCACTAGCGCCGCCTTACACCCCGACAGCTTGCTAACATTCCCGCTATCAACACCTCACTGTAGAGTAAAAACGGGCGTCAGAGTGGGTTGCGAGTGTAACCTCGACAAGAAAGAAAATATCTTGACATGAATGATATTAACCTGAAACCTGAGCTATACTCGTCTCTCCTCCTCAAATAAGTGCAGCTACAGCGCGGTGCTAACGTAGCTAAGTTTAACGGTTAGCTAAGTTTCTTCGCTACAAGTTGGCTAACAAACGGAACTGGCCGTTTCTGGTTGGGATTGCGTTAATACGCCTCGTATGATATCTGATAGTATACGAGACAATGCCCCAATACCACATAACGTAGTGACATTGCACTACACAACAAGTGAACTAGCGTAAAATAGCAACTCATCCTGCCCTAATAGGTAGCTAGCCTAGCCTAGCTAACGAAGTAGCTTACTAGCTAAACAACAGTGACAGGACGAGGATTTCATAATCAGTTATTCCGACGACACATATGAATCTTAAAACCACCAGAAAAACTACATTCTTAATTTTAGAAACATCTTACCCATTGTGTCCTATTGGATTCGACTGTACTGAGCTGTTAAGAAGTAATCAGTTTTAAACACGTTCCCACTTCTAGCTTTCCAGAATTTGCTCCTGTAGCAATATGTCTGCCGGGAGACGGAAACGTCAAAATATAAACGACTTCCTGCCACCAGGGGGCGCACTTGCCCCACGAAACATTCCAATGCTCCATTAACGTACCCTCGGTGAAGTATACAACACAATTAATTTACATTACTAATGATACACATTGATAATCCGTCAAACACTGAATTTATATCATTAATAAATGCATATATTTGTGGAAATGGCTAAGATGAACCATTAGCTTATTAATTCAGTCATTATGAAAGTACCTCAGTTTTTCATTAGGGAAGAGCAAGAGAATACCTGATTTCATGACAGGTTTCTTCCAAAGTCACTGACTGTTCCTCCCTCTTTATACGCTCTGGCATGGTTCAGATGACTGTATTTGTCATGCATCAGCATATCTCCCCCAGGTTTTAAAATGTGTGAACAGCCGTGGCTCTCTTGTGTTTTTCTTAAATTGAATGTGACAGAGTAATACAGGTGAGATGCATTCATGGTCAATTTGCTGGGAGCAAGTGGTGGTAAATTACTGCACTATATTGTGAGACAACATTGTCCTCTGACATGGCCCCTCAGGGGGGGCGGGGGGAAATGCACCAGAAAAGAACTTTAGGGGGCAATGTTGTACAAATAAAAGAGGAGCAGTGGGGCATTCACTGCTTCCAGACTGGCTCTTCTCCCTGGTAAAAGGAAGGTGGAAGGTCAAGTCAACTGTAGCACTAACTGCAGTTACTTTGCCACATGATTACAATTTCTTGGCTGCTATGACCAAACCTCGTCATAGATATGTGCTTTTTCAGTGTAGCCATGGGCTTTGGACTGAGCTCAGTCGAGCCATATAGCCGGAGAATTCAGAGCCTTCAGCAGGTGTGCTGGCGCAGAGATGAATCAAAAGACACTCCTTTCTGCTCTCCACAGGTATCAAATAACACAAACACACAGGACCAATTTGTGCTACAGAGTCAGCATTCAAATGCTCTCAGATCCAGCCTGCAGGGCTGTAGCTGAGGCTCATAGAGCCTGATTTCATTTTACAGGCCCCCTTTTATGAGTTCTTTACCTTTCTCATTTCTAGGCGTGCTGAAGCACATCACACAGCAGCCTACCCTTTACAGAAACGCAAAGGCTATCCATTAGTCAATGCCACAGAGTAAAGACTGCCTCTGTAATGGAATCATAAGAGCAAAGCACGGCAGATAACTGAAGGGTTTTAAAACTGAAGTAAAGAGGGGATGGTCACTTGTGCTTCAGTCTCCCGCTCGTCATCATTTTCTAATGCAGGCATAATAAACACCGCAATCAATAACCTCTCTCATTTTCCATGCGATTTCAAAATGCTGTAAATAAAAGAACAAAAGGGCGTATGCTAATGAACAAACAGGAAGACCTCTGCTGCCAACCTCATTAGTGACCATTGCAATCCTCGGTGAGTCAGCAATATTGAGAAACTGCACCTAATTTTTAACAGGCAAATTAAGAGTGCTGCAACAGCATAGTGAGCGAAACAACAGCTTCAGTTTTATGGAAAGGTTTCTTTTTTGTTTTTTTGTTGTTGTTGAGTCTGTAGAGATGTCTGAATTTCTTCCTCAGAGGCCATTTTGGTCATTTTGGTGACATTACAAAGACCTCTACGCCTCAGTTGCAGGGAGATTGTACTTTATCATAGAGGTTTCACAGGCAAATGCCGGCCCTGTTCTGCATCATGCTCCTGGCGGTATATCCGTGATAAAACATCAAGCAGGACTCAGATCTCTGCAGGTGGATACTGCAACAAGAAAAAAAGAAAACCCTTCTGAGCATTTCGTCTGCCCAGACAACAACAATGCGAGCCACACAAAGAGGGTAATAACATCAAGGAGCATGTTTGCGGAGTAGAAATTCAATAACGGAGCGTCAAAGGCAGTTTAGTTTTGATTGTGCTTATTTGATTGTGCAAATATAGCCAATTTAAGTGCCCCTTAATTCAATTACACCAAATATGATAATAAGGGCAGTTTGCTGAAATGTGAGAACGTGGTCGGGGCCGCCTGTGGGAGAGAACATCTGCAAAGCTCTGCACTGAAACGCTTTGTGTGAGAGTAATAAAAGGTGAGAGAGATTGCGCCGCGAGGAGGATAGTGCGCGGAGAGAACAGTGTGTCAGTGCATGTGGGGCGTGAATGGAAAAGAGGAGATGCGTCTTCATAATATAGTGTTGGAAATCCATTCAGCACCGTCCATTCCCTACTTCTTTTTCCTTTTTTTTATCTGACGTCTAAGGCCCCCTCACTCTCTCTGTCTTCCTGCCTCCCGCTCCCTTTCTGACATCTACCAGGTGGCGGGGCCGATAAGTGAGATGCTGAGTAGGTGATTTTTAGAATATTCTGGTGGATCATTCGATCATCCGTTGCGTGAGAGAAGGAGATTTGTGGGGATATTTTTGAATGCTAATGTATTATTTTTTTTTTACCGTGCCAGATAAAAGGCTCAGCGAGACAAATCTGTAGCCATCGGTGACTTTGACAGCACCTGTCGTTTTAGGTGGCAAATGGTCACAAAATTCTAGGGCAGCAAAACAAACTGATGTTCTAATGAATGAGTCCTTTTATTCCACCATTTCTTGGAGAACTGTGATCTGATTTTATGGCGCACGCGTAATGAGCCTGCAACCAACATGCCGCAGTGGAAGGAGTTGGTTAACTCCCTGAGAGGTTCAAGGCGTTCAGGCTGTTACCTGCAGCTCTTCATCTAACAGCTCACTGTGGCTGCTTCTTCTAGTTCCGTTACCCCCTAAAATATTTCAAACTGATTTGCTGTCAAAAAAATAAATCCCCAAAATCACTGTCGTAACCACAAAACCATCAACTATCGTCTGATGACAATATCTCTTTTTATAGAGATCACATTAGCAGTAACTCAGTACAGCTTTGTAATATTGCTAATTTATTACAATACTTTCATCAGTGGGCTATAGACTCATTCAAAGTTTTGCATGTTGCCAGATTGAAACACACCAGAGCTTAGTTTTTTGGTGGGATAAAATGCTTAGTTTGTGCTCAGGACAAAAGTAAAGAGAAAGGAGGTTTTTGCAAATGTACCATGCTCAGAGTGGGCATTGTCTGAGATAGCAACCCAGCTTTGATGAATGTAAATGAAAGAAAAAAAAGCAATTTCATAATGGTATCGACAAAGAACTCAACGCCAATAACGTCAATAGGTCATTTTATGGCCGATACATGGCCCATTTAACTAGATCTATATTAGCATCAGCGCTGAACCTGGGTGTCAGATCGCCAATGCAAACACCAACTAATAATTTTCAACAGCCCAGAATTCCTACAGACACCCTTCCTCGCGTGCATCTCATCCTTCGCAGAGCTTCTTTGCGGGCTGGCTCATCGGCTGAAACAAAATTGTCCTGCGAAATGGCGCAGCAGTGTCACGGTGTAGGCTGATGTGGTGGCGCGCAAAACATAGCCGGTGCCAAAGATCGAGAGAGGCAGCCGCAGACAGAGGGGGAAAGAGAGACAGGCTTGCATCAGAAAACACTTAGGCATGCCAGCAGAGTAGATGAAGCAAAGAGATCAATGTGGCACAATTATTGTACACGCACTATAATTGATGAACACGTGGCTCGGGAGGACTTCCTCTCGACTCTCTGAACGCCGCAAGCTAATTTCAGCCCAATCGAACCGGCTCAATAAGGCCTATTAACTCAAAGTGCTCTTATTTACCTGTTATGCGGCTTGCTACTGGTACTGGAGGACATAGCTTTATTCTCAGGCCTTCTGTAAATAACACACTAAGTTGTAAAGAGTCTTTTCCTTTTCTAGTCACAATACAGCACTTTCAACTATTTCATATTAACATCTGAATCTGCTGCTGCTTATAATCCCTGAAATACCAGCTCTTTCAACTCAACGTCCTGTCAGGCATCCTGTGCAGACAATGTGACTCAGTATAAAAATAGTGGGCAAATTATTCAGCTTCCACTCGGGTTTTTAATTAAAGCTTTTTGATGTTTTTCTCTCGAGCATATTGAGTCCCTCCACGGCTGGCTCTGTAAGAGTAAGAACGGAGTGACCATAAAGGTGATGTGTATGGCGGTGGATGTGCTGGAGCACATAACTACCTCACTACAGGGCTTTTCACAGCCTCCCTGCGGTGACCATAAATCCACCCTGTGATTGGAGAGAGGAGGTAATGAGGGGCCTGGTGCACTATGCAGCCACCCAAACACAGACGGTGGCCAGAGTGCGCACACATCTCTCCGTAAATAACACCACCAGCACTGACCCTGACAGCAGTCTGATCATCTCGGTCAGCCACAATCACCTTCCTGCAGTAAATCTATCTAATTAACTCCGCAGCTGAAACCCGAAGAGTCTCTCCTCAAGTCAATCTGAAGTTTCTGCGACGTAATAGTTCCTGACAGGACACAGAATTAACTGGATATTATTAATAGGCTCTCCGCTCTGCGTTCCTGCTTCCCTCCGCAATATTAATTGTTGTTTTCAAAAGTTGGGGACGTGCGGAATTGACGGGAGCAGGATACAATTTAGTTCAAAGCAGACAAACGGCTTTTAGGTTAACTTCAAAAAACAGGGGCTGAATGTTCTTTGACAGCATGTCACTTAACTGGATGTATTCCTGCTCCGTGCATAACGCAGCGCTGCCTCTGCTGGTTTTTCAAGCGGCCTATTATTGATGTAACAGTCAGATTGAGCGGAAAATGGGAAAAACAGCACAGAGTGATGATAAGTGGATTAGAAAATTGCCTCCGTGCCCTTAAACAGTTCTGAAAAGTGCCTTTCTTGTTCTTTATTTCTGACTCTGCCCAAACCAAGCATAACCTCTGCTGACCTTTTGCGTGTTCAATCTGAGTAATTGAATGAGAACCTGGATAAAGTTAATTGGCTGCTTCCATATATACCGAAAGCTGCTGTTAATTAATCAGGGAGAACAAAAGCTACTACATCACCAGCTAATTATGGGTGAGCACTTGGCAGGCTCCACACACAGGCTCCTGATCGGTGGTGTCTTTTCATTTATCCGCAGCACGCCGTCGCGCGTGGGCTTGTTTGTGTGCATCATACAAACATACTGTAACGGCAACTCTGCCTCATTACTTTCTCAACAATGGGTTTTGATTACAGCGAGCAAACCGCTCTCGCAACACATTTCAGGTATTTGGAATCTTTGCTCAAAATCTAATTACCTAATTATGGAGTGTCAGCGAAATGCGGGAGCAGGATTTTCATAGATTAAAACTCAAGGTCTGCCTTTGAGTTATTGGAAATGTTGGCGAGTTGAAGTGCAAGATTTGATCTCTTATCTGACTTGTCCCAGAGTTTTTAAACAATGCAAGAATATAAAGTACACAAAGTCATGGCTAAGTTTTAGAAGAAGTTCTGTTTTGATGGCTCACATATATATATATATATATATATATTTCTGTCTCTAACGGCCGGCCTTAGATGGGTCCCTCCATATGAGCTGGGTTGGGAGTTTTTCCTTGCCACCGTCGCCTTCATGCTTACTCTGGGGGTTTCAGACCTGAGTTTGTAAAGCGTCTTGAGACAATTTGTATTGTTATTGACGCTATATACAGAAAACTGAACTGATCTGACTTGAACATCTACGTGTGAGATACTACGGGCAAAACAAAAACATTTTTCATATGGACTGGTCAAACTTTGTCAAAATTAGTGTCTGTTTTGTTAGATAATACATCATTTGCGCATTGCAATACACAGTTGTAATACTATATAAATATGACTGTCATAATGCAAGTAATCGAATATATCAATAGTGGCATCCAGTACAAATGCATGGCATTCTAAAATACGTATGTAGGCCTTTAAGTCTGTTTTCTCAAACAGCCTGTTTTTCTCTTCTCACACTCTGAGCCAGAAACCTCCATTGTTGTACCACTTACATACACTTTACTGTCTCATTATTCCTATCTGTATTCTGAAGGACGTTGTTCATATATCATTCGCAGTGCAATTTGTCACAGTTTATTCCCGAAAATATTTTTTTTCCCCTTGCTGTTTCCTAGGTGGCACTTTTATACTTTATGGAGTGATAAAAAGAAATATCCACAACTCTCTCAAAACCTTCTAACTCTCATATGTAAACAAGAATTCTAAACTTGACTCCAGCGTTCAGATTTCTATTCTGGTGATGTATTTGCACATCTTTCACCAGATAATACGTATTTTCCATGTTCAGAGTTACAGTTGTGAAACGAGTAATATAAAAAAATATTTTCTTGATGCAAGCAGTCTCCTCTGGGAGCCTATCTAGTCACATTTTCTTTTTTTAAGTATCACCCCTGTATGAATATGTTACAAACCCAGTCATGCATTACGAGAGCAAACAGACAAATAATAAAAAAAAAAATCTAAATTCTCAAACAAAGAAGTTTATCTCGACTCCTTCCTGCCTTGCATTGCAATGATGGTAGATGGTGCGAATTCCAATCTGACCTGATGCAAAAGCCATGCTAGCAGCTCACTGAGGCTGTACTTAGGAACAGCAGCCCTTTGAGCTAAATGCTAACATCAGCATGCCCACATGCTTACACTGGTCATGCTATCATGCTAGCACATAAAGTTTACCATCTTTTTTCCTCTACGTTTATCGTAATCCCATTAGCATTTCCAGTTGTTGAAAACATTTCAGTTAAAGGACAAAAACGTCTATCTTATGGTGGCACTGGGGGAAAAGTCACGGCATCACCAGAGATATTATTCTCCTCATGCTCCTGAGGTCATGAATGGGTGCACCATTTTCCACCTTGTCATGGCATTAAATTCAATAGTTGACTTTCCTGTCCAGAGAACAGTGAGTGGATGACTGGGATTTCCATCCCCAGCGTGGCCAAAAAGAAACTTTTTCCTCTGGTTCATACATGCAGGTTGCTGCTCCTCACTGGCCTGAGCTGGATGAGCTTCAGAAGGACAGCTAAAGGCCCAGCATATCACCAGCATAATAAATCAATCTAATTGGATAACAACATAACTGGTAACACAATATGTAAGTCATTAGAAAATATTGATTTGTTTTGTTTGATGACTGATTGATACATAGAAATGTTTGCTTTTGTGCTCCTCGCCGAGGCAATTACGGCCACGCGATGTAAGACGATCAAACGCGCATTGATCGTTCCATTCCGGCTTTTTGTAGAAACGCGACCTCCCCGTGCTTCATATCTCGGCTGTAGCTTCCTTTCAACACTCGGTAATTTGCTAGCCAAATTGGCTCTCTGCAAAAAGACATGCAAAGGAGAAACGCAGCACAAGACACTTGATTTGAAAATTTTGATCAAACTCCTGTACAATTACCTGCACACTGAAGAGATTTTATGTTCCTCTAAACTCAAATGACTTATCCCCAGATAAAAACACTGCCTCAGATGTTCTGGCTCCCTGCTTTGGAAAAATTATTCATGACAGAGGCCATCATTAGGTCCACAGTTTCCAGAAACTACGTGCTAGCATTATTTAATCTGTGAGATTAAAATCATCTTGGTGAGATAAATAACATCATCAGTTTTTATTGGAAATACTGTCTTATCTATGTACCGGTTTGTTATGTAATCAATTAATTAATCAATCATTTTACCATCAAAGTCTTCCGTTCAGTGTCTGATGTTGTAGCCAGATTACATTTAATAATTTTTTTTAGACAGGTCTCTTTTATCTTCTAAACGATAGCCGACAAAGTCATCTTAAAAGTGCCGAATATTTTTTCGTCTCCCTCTGTTTCTTCTCTTTCCATTTTTTTTTTCTGCCCTTGTGTGCCTGTGGCATCAGCCTTTTATTAAGGGATGTAATATCCACCATACCACGGGGCCAATATTCCTCAGGGCTTCTCTCCCTCTCTCTTCCCCCTCCTCAGATTCTCTTTTTTTTCTCCACACACTCACACACACCCACACACAAACAGCATGGCAGGAGCTCCATCTTAAAGAAATGAGGGGAGCTGGGGAGCAATTAGATTCAGCTGGAGACATTTTAATGTGAATTCTTCTCAAATGCAGCACTGCTTTCCTCTGGAGGAATCTCAAAGTCAAATATAGGATCTTTGATCATTTACAGCCATATGGCACGGTGAGACACGGGCCAAGGTGGTGTGTGTGTTTGTGTGTGTGTGTGTGTGTGCGCGTGCATGTGCTCTGACGGTGTTTGCAAGGTCGAATAATGCAAAACTAATTCTAATGGCATACATCCCCGGGTGAAAATCTGACCAAAAAAGTCAGGAGGGAGGTGTTATTCCAAGGTTTCCTAAAATATTAGCAAAATCAAATTAGTCTGAGTTGGAAAGGAGCGGAAATGTAAACTGAGAAAGTCAAAGCTCATGCGAACTTAGAGATGAAGGAGCCAGTGAGTTGAGTCGGGTTTGACCACACAGATTGTATCTCCCTGGTATGGAGAGTATATGAAATCAAAGCCTGAAGAAGTGGCAAAGGGTAGACACGGTGGAGTCCTCTGACACCGCGACTGACCACAGTCTGGGGTAACTGATGGACCTGCAGACACAGATGTGGATTTAGTTTAGAATCTTTCTTAAAGTCAGACATCCTGATGTACCTGTTTCTATCTTGATCAATGATTGATACATTGTCAAAATGGTAGGCACCAGGACAACCTGACAAACATCTTCATACAGTACTAACCACATATGTGTCTGCTGTTGTCTGCTTTGTTTGCCCACCATCCACCCCCACCACCTCCCTGTAACTACATAGTTAAAATGTATCTGAGCTACAAAATGGGAAAGGTCACTTGTTCCGGAAGGGATTTTACACACTTTATTTTCAATTTCTTTCTTTAATGGATATCCTAAATGTCGCTTAAACACAAAAAATACAAGACCCTTCTAGATAAAGTGATGATCCTTTGTTTATGCTGCCACTTTTAAGTGCTCCAGCTTTGTTTCCGAGAAATCACGTTTTGTCATTTTGGCACGACAGACAGCTTAATGTGCTGCAGGTCCGTGAGAAACAGCGACAGCCGACTGGAAGCAAATTCATAAAGTTTTGTCTCTAAGGCACCATAGTTGCTGAATTAATCCAGAATTGACCCAGAATTTCAAAGCGATTTAAGCCGAGGATAGCATCATCTTTGGCAGTCTGCTGCTATTAGCGGCACAAATAGGAGTTTTAAGCTTGGGGATTGGATGCTTCTCAATGATATGCAGCTTGGGAGTTGTAGTGGATTTCTGCTTTGAAGTTTTTATGTACACGGACTTTTATTAAGGAGCATATTTTGTAACATAGTTGTTAATGTCTTTATAGCACTGATTTAGCCCAGAGAGTTTTGTGCCAGCTCTGAACAGAAAAACCTCCAACACTTCTGCTGTACTGCATGATTTTTCATTGTCCTGCAGTTAATTATCATTTCAACTGACTTGTTGACCCTGCTTGACAGACAGGAACAAGCAATTCTACAAAACCCTGGATTGTGTTCCTCCATGCCACTCTTTTGTTGCTGTTATTTTACCAGCATCTTTACAAATCTCATTCTGGTAAAGGTCAGGGGAGGATGATGGTAACTCCAACCTACAGATACTAGCGATGCCACTGAATGCTGGCAAGAGACGTAATAATATCATCCTTGCAGCATTTTCCTTTGTCTACAATTACTACAGCCACAATCTAGATATCTAAGGAGTGAGGAAGAAACAATCCAGAGAACAGTTACAGTATACCATTGTGATCATTCACGGACACCTTGATACATCTGTTAAATAATTAATAGATAATGAATGTTTTGTTTTGTCACCCGTTAAAAAAACACAGCAATAGTTGATTAATTAAGATGTCTTTTAGGTCATGAGATCATTAAAACCGCCACGAGCTACTTCTAATCACACTTTGCTGTTACGATTTGCTGCAGCTGACACTATGAGAGATGAAGCCTAGCACCTAACTGCATGTATTGCTACACTGTAAAATCTAATTAATTGACTTCTTAAAAAAGTATGCAACATGGTGAATCAGAGCTAAGTTGTTCAGTTTAAGTACTACTTAATTACTACTACTTGAATATAAAGTACAACTAACATTCACTTTTTGAGTTTGTTTAATTGATTTCATTTCGTGTCCACTACTTGACACAAATTGGATCCTTCTAAAATCAACATTTAACTTCAGATTTCAAACCAGTACAGATTAATATGGTGAAAAGAATGCACTTTTAGATATGGTCACGCAGCCAAAGCATTAAAAAGTGTATAAAAACAGAGATGTAATTGAACAGAACCTGATGTAGTACAAATGTTTTTTCACTTAAAAAAAGAGAATGAAAAAAAATAATAAAATGAAATTCTCTAAATAATAATTTTAGTCACATCTCACCCAGGCATATCCCAAGCATACAAACAATAAAATGTGTTTCTGGTCATATCTGAACATGACACATTTACAAAGTGCATTTAACTGAATAAAAAATCACTGTTTAATTTGTCATGAGTTTGTTTCAACTTGATGGTAAAATAAAAAAGTATTTGTCTGTTTCAGAGTTGAAAACGACATAATGTAGATTCTGTATTTTGGCACTACTCCTGTCAGCATAGTTAGCCACGCTTCAAAACCATGGAGTTGTTGAATTCACGGTCTGAAACACTGTAGAGAACTGACCAAACTAGTTACCCTAAGCATCTCTTTAATGAGATAAGATAAAATAAGATAATCTGTTAATTCATCCCACAGACTGGGCTACTAGGCCACATATGTCCCGCGGGCGGCTAAATGAATAAGCCTGACCTGGAGGTACAACCTCCCTGTAGCCTACTCGAGCCTGTCGGTTCCTGAATCGACCGGATTAATGATTTGAATCAGCAATCACGAGTCCGAGGTCTCCATTAATCCGGTCCATGTGAGTCTTTTTGCAGGCTGCTGATAAGTACACAAATGGAGTTAGCGGCCTATAAGGAAAACACAGCAGACTCAGGTGATCCGGCTGAATCTGTTGTTCATCTTATAACATATGAGCACAAAAGACAACTATTTCGAAATTTTCCACAGCGATACAACATTACCAACATGGCCTGGACACCAATGAACGCTCCAACCGTCAAACTCAGGATGTCAATCTGTCACCACTGTTAACTTGACAGCTACGAACACTTTAGAGCTTGTAACATGTTTTCTTGAACATAAAGCAACCACTTAGTAACTGTTGGAGAACATTTAACTCTTTCACTTAAACATTTCCTTTAGTTGTTTGTGGACGGGGCTACAGTATGTTAGTGGGGAATTCCCCCGACAATAGAAAACCGCTGAAGAGCAGCATTTGCTTTTACTGAACTCAGTCACGACTCAAACAGTTCTCTTAATGAATTTCACAATTTTTTTTTTGCATTTTTTCCTCAGAACTTTAATGAAACAGAGTAAAAAGGCGATTAAATACCATGTTAGAATTTACAGTATAGAGCAAGGTGTCGGGACATTCAAGTAACAGCAAGATCGATTGTCCCTTTCCTCCTGAACCTGACTGGAGAGAAACTGAAACAAAAAAGGGTTTGTATCTGTCCCAGAAAAAGCATTTCACTTATGTTAACATGAACTGTAAAAAGCAGCTCTGACTTATTTACTTCTGGAAGTGTCAGGAACGTCAAAAATCACGAAATAAGGCAAAGAAAATGAGACGTGATTACACAAAATTGTTCTCGTGCTTTGAAACGAGACAGAATTATTTCTGCTGTTTTTTTTTTTTATCCCCAGTTGAAAAAAAAAGGCCTCAATAGAAAAATAAATCACTTGTCAAGATAAAATTGCAGCACAAATAATAAATATGTGAAAGTGATTCTTAACAGTCCAAATAAAGACACGCTTAGAGCAGAAAAATAAAGATCAATCCGAAATATGCTTTCATTAGAAATCACTTCCAAACATTTCTTTCAGTCTGGCTCCCTGTCATCAACCGTAGCTGTCAAAACACAGAAGCAACTCAACAAATGTTCATGAGGCGTTGGTGAGATGAAATTAAAATAAAGATATACTTCTTTTCATCTTTTCTGGGATGAAGGTATAACTTTTGATTACATATTTCACTTTCAGCACTGATGGAAGTAGTCTTTAGAAACAGTTATCTGCATAAGAATATGGACAATCTGTGTTTCTGTTTGTAGCCCGACCAACTGTGTTTGAGCAGGCATGGTTAAATGAGGGGAAACAGGGCATGTAGAGAGCAAAAGAGGTGGAACGTGTCACGTTCGTCAAAAAAAACACCTTAAACAAAGTCGGTTCGGTGGTTTTAAGCTGTTAACTGAGTGTGAACTCTCAATTCCAGCTCCTTTTTCTAAGGTTGCTACTCAGACGGTGACCATTAAGTAGCGCACGGAAGATCTGCTGGTTACACTGGAAGGTCCAAAACATTAGTCATTGTCCCCAGATGTTTTCCCAGATCAAAGATGTGAAACAAATAGCTATTATAGTCATTCTAAGCTATCATTTTCCCTTCTAAGAGCATTTTTTTTTTTTTTTTTTGCAATTCATCTATTTTTCTTACACACGAGGCTGTGGAACATTTCCCATGATGCAACCAGCAGCATCTTTTCATTACGTCATTCCTTCCCCATGTCCCCACATTATAAAACAGGATTTCTTGACTCTCAACCAAGATATCGCAGTAATATTATAGGGAGATTCTGAAATGAAACACTGTAAAGCTAACCCCTAACCCTGACCCTTATTTATCCTTCATCTGATTTTAATGACAGTTAGCAGAGGGCTACCTACAGTAGGTCCTGTGTATTTTCTAAAATAGTGAAATATTCCATTAACTGATCCTGAAGTGAGGTTGATTTCCTCTTTAACTTACATGGTTTACTAGACTTTTAAAGGCAGCCATTACAGCTTAAATTAAGCTACTCATTTCTAACATTTCCAACTGAAATTGACACATTTAAAGCAACCCTTAATCATTAAAAGTATGCAGTATAAATTCTACTTTAACATATTATTATTTAAGTTAAGTTAAATTTATTATGATATATAATTTAATAATATATTAATGGTTGCTTTTACGTCACCTACTGTTTGTTTGCTCAAATTTTGTCAAGACTCTGTAAAATAGAATAAATGAGGCATGAGATGCCAAAATCACAAAGTGTCCCATTTGGTTTCAGCTGAACAGGAAAGATCATTTTGTTCTCCGACTTCTCATTATGCCAATTTGAACTCAAATGTTCTCAGTGAACTCCTTTCTTTCAGACAAATTTTCACACTTTGCACCGTGTCTTCATTGATGTTATGTATGTTTTCGAATGGATACATTTTTCTTCGGCTGCCCATTAAATTCGGATTGAAAAGGTCTCACGCTCCATTTTAGAGACTCAGGCGAGTACATTTCTGGAAACATTCTGAATGTGTCTGTGATTTAAAGCACATTCATGTGGTTTTCAACAGAGCTCAGTGGAATGGAATAATATCGTCAGTAATTCACTCCTCACAAAAGCGTCTCTGGTATTCGGAGTTAGGAATTTGGTTTCTGTTTATGCAGATTTTAAAAGAGCAACTTTGTAATAAATATGTTGTAGGGTTACAATTCACAAAAGCAGTACTTTCTTCCAAGGCAAGTTGTTGTTTTACTTCTGCATGAATGTTGCCTTTAAATAGTCAAGGTCTGTGTTTATTCCTCAGCGCTGGAGTGTTTTTATTTCAGGCAAGCGTCAAGCCCTGCCCCAGTGCATTTATAAAAACTGCTGACTTGGTATGTTTTCGAGCACAGAGAACTGGTAGCGAGGTATTAGAAAAATACTCTCTTCAATCCGCTGAGACTTAAACTAAATTTACTATCTGTGGTGCCTGGGAGCTATGCTGCTGCCCCCCTCTGAGAGAGAGGGGAAGGAGAGTAGGATGCGAGGCAGAACCATCCTAATCCTTAACAAGGGAAGTTGAGATAAACTTTTTACCATGAGTGCTTTTGTTTATTTGCGTGTCTTTGGTTTTCCAAGTATCTTTGTGAGGACCAGTTGGAGTTTTACACCATCAGAGTGGGGATATTATGACCAATCCTTACTGTTACATTGCCCTTCAAATGGGCTGTTGATTTTGGTGTTAGTGTAGTGTTACGGTTTAGAGCAGGTTAGGGTTAGGGTTAGGCACTTAGTTGTGTTGGTTAATGTTAGGGTATGGGGATAGGGAATGCTTTATAATCCCTACAAAGATTGCCATACAAGCTTGTGTGCGCAAAACCCACAGGCTTGTGTCCTCAGCCCTATCCTCTACAACGTGTTCACCCATGACTTTGTCACTTCCCACAAGGATAACACCGTCCTGACGTTTGTGACACTGCAGCGATTGGACGCATCACTGGTGGGGACGAAACAGCCAACAGGAGGGAGGTAGACAGTCTGGTCGCATAGTGTGAGGACAACAACCTCACCCTCAACACGGACAAGACCAAGGAGATGATAGTGGACATAAGGAAGCAGAGAAATCCCCATCAGCCACTATTTATCCGGGAGCTTGAAGTGGAAAGGGTGAGCAGCTTTAAGTACCTAGGGGTCCGCATCACTGAAGACCTCACCTGGACACTGAGCACCACACAGCTAGTCAAGCAAGAAGGCTCAACAGCGACTGTACTTCCTGAGGAGGCTGAGGAATTTCGGCATGTCGCCTAAGATCCTCCGTTCAGAGCATCTTGACCAGCTGCATCACCGTGTGGTACGGCAGCACTGCGGGCATGGACCGCAAACGCCTGCAGAGAGTGGTGAAAACTGCTGAGAAGATCACCACTGTACTGTCCTCTCTGCGCAGCATCTACCGGCGTCCACAGGAGAGCCAAGGACCACAAACCCCCCCACACGGACTGTTCACACTCCTTGCAAGTCAATGTCGCGGGTGTGGAAAGTGGAGCCATGTCATGACCTGCCCACGCTTCCGCCAGACTCACTTGCGTTTTCATTTAATTAATACTGCGCTCTGCTCTGCCTCCACCAGTTACAAAGAAATGTTGGATTATGCAGTGTACTTATTTTATTTTTTATTTTTTCCAACTCTCACCTATGGGACTGCTTCGTGGAGTGGTTGGCATGGCAACTTGTCACGATGTCTGCAAAAATGGACATTTGAGTTTGCATCAGCATTATATTAGCCACCTAAAATGACAAAAACCATCCTCGAAAAAAATGTATTTAAGGTGTATTTTAGTGTTTTAGTTTGGCCCAAGTCCCATCCACTAACATGGAGGAGGTGGAGGTTATGACCTATGCTGCAGCCAGTCACCAGGGGGAGCTCTACTTGCTTTGGCTTCACTTTTGAGGACCAGTTCTGTTGTCTATCTTTCTGCAGTCTATGGCGTGAACCATCAGTTCTCCTCTCCTATGGAACCAGCTCCCAGTTTGGGTTCGGGAGGCAGACACTCTCTCTATTTTTAAGGTCAGGCTTAAGACTTTCCTTTTTGATCAGGCTTATATTTAGGGCTGGACTAAACCATCCCTTAGTTATGCTGCTATAGGCCTAGGCTGCTGGGGGACGATGCACCAAACACATGTCCTCCTTCTTTCTTCTCTCTCCTCTCTCGCATCCTCCACTTTCTTTTCTCTGGCACAGAGCTCTTGCCCTCTAATTTCCTATATACTACTAGTCATACAATTCTGTGCTATTACTATGTAGAATGTTTACTGCTGTGTGTGTCCCACCCCCCTTCCCCCCCCTTCCCCCCTCTTCCCCCCCTTCCCCCCTCTTCTTGTGAGTATCTCTGGCCTGGAGTGGTGTGTTTCCCGTGGAGCTCTATACTACATCTGTTGTCGTGGTCTCATCAGCCTGCCTAGTCTTCATGGAATCCTGAAGTTATCCACTCCTACCTGAATGAACAATTCTCCAACCTGCCTATGATTCCTCTTACATTTTCAAACTGTCATGTAACATCATCAGTTTGTATCATAAGATTCCACATGTACACTTTAGTCAGATATGTGTATCTATGACAGATGTATGTTTATCTTGCTGTTCTCTTCTCTTCTCTCTTTGCTGTTCTCTTCTCTCTTTCTTCTGTCTGTACCCGGCTGGCCTTAGGCAGATGGGTCCCTCCATATGAGCTGGGTTCTGCTTGAGGTTTCTTCCTGTTAAAAGGGAGTTTTTCCTTGCCACCGTTGCCTTCAGGCTTGCTCTGGGGGTTTCAGGCCGGGTTTTTGTAAAGCGTCTTGAGACGATTTGTATTGTTATTGACGCTATATAAATAAAATTGAATTGAATTGAATCAGTGTGTCCGTTCTTGTGTCCTCTGCAGCTCCCTTGCTGTGGCAGCCTTTGTGAGATCACCAGGCCTAGACTGCATAGCTGTGGCTGGGACAAAACAGACCACGAAGAGGTCTCACCTCTAGTTAGTCTCAGTAGGACAGAGTCTAGCAGCTAGGTGACATGACAGAAAACAACTGCTGCTGCTTCACAGTCATCGCAAGGATACAATCGCTCAGCTGGTCGGACACACATACACATGTGTCGTGTGCAGGGGAACTTTTCATGACAGTAAGGAGTTCGGCGGGATATACAGTGTTTATCTGAGCATCCAACGCACAGTTTTAGTGTCCAAAACCCCGTCCCACAGTACCTTTTTGTTCTCAGATAGGGGGTTGCCTGCGCCGCCTATTATCCGTAACTCTCCAATATTCACACCCACTTCACACTGTGACTGGCCAGCTGTGCAGAGGTGGAGAAAAACCTGGCATTGTGCTTCTGAATATAGCTCTCTTTTTCATTTGTTACTCAAACATTTGCGCCACTTTTAGTGTGTGCGACGTTATCCTTGCCTCCCTGGAGAAACCCTCAGAAAATGTGACCCGTTATCCCCTGCGTTACTAATTGCAGTAAAACCCTTTTGTTTGCTGTTCTAAGGCAAATTTACGAAGGAACATATGCAAACATCTTTGCAGACCAATGCACAGAAGAGTGTCATGGGTTAAAGCAGGTTTCAGAGAAAAATCTTGGGCATTTGATCTGTTCTTCATTATTACCGTTTCGCAAGTTGCAACCATATTCCTGAATCTAGATTTCTCAATGTCTAATTTTGTATGAAATATATGCAGAAATATTTGACATGGGTATAGTTTAATGTGGCTGCCTTTGCTGTTGAGCAATTACCAATCATTTTTTCCATTAGTCTCTATTAAGAGGTGCCGAGTAATTGATTGTATTTCCACTGCCTTTCCACTGTAGATCTACTCACACACATATTGTAGCTGTATATCTCTGAACAGCGGGGCAAACTACACCACTGGGAGGCACACAAAGAAGTCAAAGCACGGGGGCCGGTAGCCTCCAGGAACCCTGCCTGCTGCAGAGCGCTGAGACAAAAGCAAAAAAAATAACCCAAAGCCATTTCCCCGGAACCTCTACTGTTATTATCCCAGTGTCTTCACGGAAATAGACGGCCGTTTCTACGGGGGGGGGGCGACCACGCGGGGTGAGGATAGACGAGCCCTCCCCTGAAGCCTAAAAGGCTGGCTACGGTAAATCAGACAACTGCAGAGGCCACACTCTCTGCAGCCTATGCCACACACGAACACACACACACACACACAGAAATAGACTGCCAGCGAATGCCTCCATGCATGAAAGCAGGCGGGTTCACACAGTTTCTCACCTCTTACAGTAAAAGAATGTCGGCTATTTCCCAGAGGGAAATAATCAGCCTTCTGGTTTTTATCACCCAGACTGAGCTCATCCTTTTTACGGATAGACTCGATAGCTTAGCTACCCTCTGTGTTTCTCACAGTGAGATAAAGGCTTTGATTAGTCAATATGAATCTATTGACTTACTTAGCCAATTACCGTGCATATGGATTAGAGAGCGCTACCTTTCCTCGACGGCTTTCACCTTTTGCCATTTTTTCATCGCTTCCCTCATATCGCCATATCAAGCCTTCTCCCCTCCCCTCCCAACCCTACCCCACCCCACCCTGTCTGTCAGAAAACTGCCTCACCTCTTCATGTCCCCTTCCCTCACGTCGTAATCCCACTGTCTGACCCCTCCCCCCCGTCTCCTTCCATCTTTCCCCCCCCGCCGTGTGCGACCCTCGGCGGCCCCGTTCCGCAGCTCATCCGCCTCGGCCGCAATTCTCATCTGATTTCCCTAAATCTCTCTCCATCCCTCCATGCCGGCTCGCGTTCACACCGTGATCCAGGTGACATTTCAGCGGTCACGCCTGTCGCGTTACGCGGGGGGCAGGGTTGCGTCCCGTCCAACGCGCGACCCGCCGAACAGAGGTCCCATTAATGTGCGAGGTTGAGGCTCACGCGGAATGGAGAGGGGTTCTCATTAATTTAGTTGAAAACACAGCTTTGTGCGGCCGGTGTGTGCGTTTCATTGAGTATGCAAGAGCAGGGGGGAAAAAAAGGACGAGACAGAGCGAGGCGAGAATGAAAGAGCATCTAATTACATGACGGACTTAGCCTCTGGATCTCGGTGATTGAATAGGGCACCCTTTCCTGATATTACTCTACAAAGCTTTCATAATATCCTCCCTGTATCTCTCACGCCCGTCATATTCTCCTCCGCAGCTCACGAAGCCTTTGCAGCAGTGTGTGTGTGTGTGTGTGTATTTGTGTGTGTTCGGCCACATTGCCCCCACCAGGACTGTCAATTCTGGGACATGCTTTTCGCTCTGGTCCCCAGCTTTCCCAGGGCTGTCGGCCTGGGTTACATTAGTCCCCGATATATTGACCCAGTGAATGAGATGAGGCTTGGGTTGTGTGTTGCGTGTCTCCTTTTTTGTGTGAGTCCTCAGGGGGATAACTAGACGTTACGCGCCTGCTGCTGTTGCTGTGCAGTGGATCTTACTTTTTCGGCCACTGGATAACAAGGTTGACTCCCTGCTGGAGGAACTCTCAGCTTTCTGCTCCGTCTGGCTAAACAGACAGCACCCAGACTCCGTGGGCGTTCAGCTGCACTCTGCTGCTTCTCTCTAGAGAGATTCTTCAGTGTGTCGGTGGAGGGTCTGGTGGGTGAGCGCGCGGAAAAGGCCGTCACATACATATGCATGTGAGAGCTCTCGGCCTCAGAAGAGGTCTAGATTGCAATTATTACAGAATTACAGCCCGGAGGGAGCAGGTACTTTGAAATGTTAAATATTTTCCAACGTAAATACATTATGTATTTCAGGAGTAAACTTTTTATTCCTTGACAGATGGATTATTTCCTCAGAAAATGGACTTGTGTGAAAATAACTGACAGCTCCTCAGTTTGATCTTGTCCCGCATGTCCCGAGTGCAAAGCATTGAAACATTCAAACATCTGGTGTGTTTGGAAACTGGGACATCAGGTGTCGAATCTATACTCTGGCTCTTAACTGGGTCATTTCAGGGTGCTTACGGAATTCTAATTTATACATTGAGAGCATTAACTTCTTGAGGAATTAATATGTGAGCAGGCACTCATGACTACAGCAACGAGCCAGCTGCTGCTACAAACAGTGGAAGTATGTCCAAAGCCTGTGCACACAGACATTTGACAAACAAGATTTTAACACTATTTCATCTTCCATTTCCGATATCTACTGTCAGATCACAGCTGTGCCTGACATATTTGGCTGTTTTTCTATCGAACTGGGGCACTTTCTTTTATAAACAGACTGGCAGATTGGATCTAAACCCAAGAAGACCTCACTGAAGGATGCAGCAGGGTGCATTCATTGTAGAAAATATCGAGGCGGCTGATCTGCCTCGTGAGCGTAGGTCATTTCTGCAGGAACCTGTTGTTTAGGATTAATTTCAGTGCTGGAACTTCTCGTCACTCACGGCTTGTCAGCCTCCGGTGTTATTTTTCATCTATCTTTAGTTCCTCTTTTCGCAGCAAGACATGACATTTTCCAAACAGACAGCTTTTAATAAAACATTTTGTATCTGCCACGGAAAGGGGGCCACTAAGCCTGGAAAACAGCTAACCTTGTTTTTGTGACAGGCAAGCAAAGCTTTGCAGAATATGACAGCGACGATTGTATGAAGTGCCTCAGAGGAAAGCTCCATATATTCACTCCTCTGTACAGTTCCTGCCGTTCACAGACTTCCCTGCATTTCCTGGCCTTCGCCATCTCTCTGGGCTTTTCTTTCTTTTTTACCTCCATCTCATTTTCTCATTTATTCTCTCCTTCTTCACAGAGCCCTCCGGTGTGCTGTCAAAGTCACCCTCACTGGTCTGAGATGAACATGTATCCCCGTGGTCTGTGCTACAACAACAACAACAAAACAAACTCTGCTTCAGCCCTGCAAGGAGACATCAATTTACCCTGATCTGGATTTGGCAGTAATCGTCCAGACTGATGGTCAATCAAAAGCACATCACACGCCTTGAGCCAGAAATAAATTAAAGTCTGCTCGTCCGTGCATTTCTTTTCAAAACCAATGCCTGGGTCATGACTTCTGTTCACAAACAGAAAAACTTTTATACACTAGACCACAAAAGTTTTGATGTCTCACCAGATTTTCTTCGAGGACGAAATGATTCAGTAGTGGATTTTTATAACTGAAAGCACAAAACAATTTAAGGGCTTCCTGGAAATGCTGGGTTGGTGTATGTGCTGGCGTATTTGTAACTCACTCTTTGCATTTCTTTATAGTGTATGTTTGTATATAACCAGTACAGAGAAAGAAAAAATACCTCTGCATTCAACTGGATAGTCCTACAACCAATCAGAGCCATTTTGTTGTTAACAAATTCAGCTCACAATACTTAAGTCATTCCAAAAGAGTGGACGTGAATAATGAATAATACAGTCACTCCAAATTCTAATCTTTATTTTTATGCACATGATGCCATTTTAGCGTATCGCCACGATCTTTTCTTAATCTGAATTTTGCAAACCCACGGTCTGAGTTTGATTCATTTCAGATCTCTCTTGTCCCAAATAAGTTTTAAATACTGATAAACTATAATGTTATTTTTACCTATTAATACCTGCAAACTTTATTTATCCAAACCCTTGAAGGTTCTCACATTTGATATCATATCATATCATAATCTAAAGATTACAGGTTACAGATTACTATACAAAAAAAAATAACATTTTGTATTTCTTATCTGCCAGTTGAGGGACCATTGTTGAGTCTGCCATTTTAACTATGATTCATTATTTTAATATTGTATATATGTCTGAAATTGTGGTCTACACAGCGACCTGTGCTTTATCTAAGGTGAAAAACTCACTCACCTAAAGCCTAAACAAAGGTGTGATGGCAGCAGAAATGTTAAACTTTACATTCCTTGCCTTAAAGGGGAACTACTGTTTTTTACAACCTGGACCTTATTTCTGGAATAAAATACGATCATTTACTCACCCATATAACTTTTGTGTAATTTGTATTCCTTCGGGAGATATTTAGATCTGCGTATATCCATGTAGTGGGAGTGACTGGGGCACCGAAACGCAGCCTCTAAATAACTGCCGCGAAACTCGTTCATTTCACCAATATTTTGTTAGCGTACGCTGGGGCTATTCCCCGTTGAGTACGGAGTTAGCTGTTTTTGCTAGTTACTGCTAGTTTTGGCTCAATAGTTTTCCGACTCTGAGGTTGTGGGTGAACCATAGCAGTAGCTAATTATAGGTAAACAAGCTGACCATCGCGCCCGGCGCTCAGAGATGACATCATCCAGGTCAGAAAACATCATCCAGGGTCTGTAGGTCAATCTACAGACTCTGGATGATGATAACAGGTAACTCTGGACTCAACGGGGAATAGCATTACGAGAATGAACGAGTTTCGTGGCAGATAATACGTTATTTAGAGTCTCGGTGCCCCAGTCACTCCCACTATATGGATATACGCTGATCTAAATATCTCCAGAAGTAATACGTGTGATGTTCTGGTTTTGGTTTGCATTTACACAGAGATTAATTAATTTTGTGCCTTCAGTGTTTCCGTAGTTGGTTCAGACAACAGGAATTCTGGGACAAGTTCAAATAACAGGAAGTCAGAGAAGTTCAGACAGGAAGTCAGAGAGACAGACGTTAAGTTAATTACACATCTTTTTATTCTTTATGGCCAGAAAACGTTAGCCTGTGAGTATTATTTTATGTACAGATGTTGTAAGACTGCATTTAAAGAATGTTTCGTTCATTAACGCAAATTGTATTAGAAAATATATTCGCTAATCCGTTCACGCTAACCGCTAGCATCGCTATGGAATTCTCAATATAAATTAGCATTAAGCTAGCGGATTCGTTTCTGTTAGTTGCTACATGCTACTTTTATGTTTGTATGTGAATGAATTTAGTTAAAGATTATATGATGAGATGAATAATATGTATTTGTATGTGTGTTTAGTTTTACAGTGATTCCTAAGTAAAGTCTGAAAAGAAATCTCAGCTTCTTTCTTGGGAAACTGTTCGCTATCTGCCGAGCTGGTGTAGCAGGCTAGAAGACGCCACACACAAAACGAGCAGGGGCAGAATAGTAAAAAGGCTTTTTTTTCAACGGTCGACAATCTTCCATCCTGTGAGTAGAAAGGAAAAGCAAGTCATCACCATGACACAGAGCAAACAAGAGATGGATTTTGAAGAACTAGAAACAAGATCACAAATTTCCAGCTGCTCACGAACCAGCAAACTGTCTGTAGCCAGCTCCCTCGCTTTGAAAGCACGAGCTAAAGCTGAAGTCGCACGTGCAGAACTAGCATTCGCTAAACGAGAGGCAGAGATGCTAAAGCAACAAGCTATACTACAAGCTAGTTTGCATGAACTGAGAATGGAAAAAGCAGCAGCAGCTGCGCAGGCTGAAGCTGAGCTGCTAGAAGCAGCTGCTGAAGAATTTGAGCAGAACAGCCCACATCAGCAAAGTAAAAACATCATGCTGCCTCAGAACCCAGATGAAACACACAATGTGAGCTCTACAGTGCAAAATCCTGTTCAACATCCAGGTCATCTGTCTTATCAGAGTGTAATAACAGCCAACAAATTAAATGCAGTCACAAACTCACCTCCAGATACAAAGCCATCCACAAGTTCACGTTCACCAGTGCACCAGCCTACCATGGACAACGGTGAAGCTCCGAACTGCAGGAATCAGGGTGATATGCCATGGAGTGAAATCAGTGACTATCAGTTTTTTGAAGTGGCGCCACAACACTCGCACAGAAAGGAAACCACTGGTCGCTCACAGGATGTCACTAAAAGAAAATCATACTGCGACAGGGAACTTCCCAGCACCATCGATGGTCACAGGCCCCAACAGCCACATCAAACTCATTCATTCCGAATGTACAACGATAACCCGTCCGGTGCAGCAGCTGCAACAGACCTGGGGAAGTACCTGATACGGCGTGAGCTTGTGAGTTCAGGCCTGCTTAAGTTCGACGACAAGCCGGAGAACTACTGGGCCTGGAAGGCATCCTTCATCAGCTCAACTGACGACTTAATGCTCTCTGTAAGAGAGGAGCTAGATCTCCTGTGCAAATGGCTTGGGCCATCATCGTCTGAGCAAGCTAAAAGAATCAGAGCAGTACACATTCACAATGCACCTACTGGCCTCAGGATGCTATGGCAGAGACTGGAAGATGTTTACGGCTCACCAGAGGTGATTGAGAATGCCCTCCTAAAAAAGGTAGAAGATTTCCCTAAAATCTCAGTCAGGGACAATCACAAGCTAAGAGAACTTGGAGACGTTCTCATGGAGCTCGAAGCAGCTAAGGCAGATGGATACCTACCTGGCCTTTCATATCTCAACACCTCCCGTGGAGTCAGCCCAATAGTCCAGAAACTCCCACACGCCCTACAAGAGAAGTGGATCACAGTAGGGTCACGTTACAAGGAACAACACAGAATCCCATATCCTCCATTCTCTGTCTTCGTCAACTTCATCTGCGAACAAGCAAAAATGCGCAATGATCCCAGCTTCACCAGCATTACAGCAGCATGGTGTGCTCCCAAAACAGAGAAAAATAACCCGTACAACCAACACCTGAGAACGCCAGTAGCTGTTAAAAAGACTGAGATCTCAACAGGTACCAACAACAGTGACAGCACCACAACAGCCCTACCTGATGATAATCCAGACAAACATTGCCCTCTACATAATAAGCCTCATCCTTTAAGAAAGTGTCGTGGCTTCAGAAATAAAACACTGGAAGAAAGAAAGGCATATCTGAAGGAAAAACACATCTGCTTCAGGTGCTGTGCATCATCTGCCCATGTCGCTAAAGACTGTAACAAGCCTGTGCAATGCATGGAGTGCAACAGCGACAGACATCCCTCAGCACTACACCCAGGGCCAGCTCCATGGAAAACTGATGTCCACCAGAGCACTGCAAACCATGGCGGGGAGCAGCAGCAGCAAGAAGAGGCTGGTCCGTCAGTGATCTCCAAATGTACAGAAATCTGTGGCAGTACAAACGCTTCAAAGTCATGCTCCAAAATCTGTCTTGTGCTGGTGTATCCTGCAGGGAAAAGAGACCGAGCTATGAAGACCTATGCAGTTCTTGATGAACAAAGCAACAAGTCACTGTGCAGGACAGAATTCTGTGACTACTTCAACATTAAAGGAGAGGAAACAACATACACCCTCAAGACATGTTCGGGGGTGTTTGAGACTGCAGGGAGACGTGTCAGCAATTTCATTGTGGAATCATTAGACGGCAGAACACAAATTCCCTTACCTACCTTGATTGAATGTGACATGCTACCAGATGACAGGTCCGAAATACCATCGCCAGAGGTAGCCAAACACTATCCTCATCTCGAGCACCTGGCAGACAATATCCCACCGTTGGACCCAGGTGCGTCCATCCTCCTCCTCTTGGGGCGAGATTTGATCCAGGTGCACAAAGTAAGAGAACAATGTAATGGACCTCACAGCGCTCCGTTTGCCCAGAAGCTGGACCTTGGATGGGTGATTATTGGTGACGTGTGCCTGGGAAGAGCACACAGAACAACCAATGTCTCTGTCTTCAGAACCAGTGCGTTGGTTAGTGGGCGTCACTCCATTCTCAGCCCATGCACCAGCAGCCTAGTAGTAAAAGAAAGGATTGACAGCCTAGAGCCCCCCCACAGTTTCCCAAGCGTCTCTGCAGCCAACCTCAACAATGACAACTTGGGTTGTAATGTGTTTCAAAGAACACATCAAGATGACAAGCTTGGGATATCCATTGAAGATGAGCTGTTCCTTGACCTCATGGACAGAGAGGTTTACATGGATGAAGCTAACTGTTGGGTAGCACCTCTGCCTTTCAGGCCGAACAGGCCACGACTACCCAACAACAGACAACACGCCATCAACCGTCTCATGTCCCTGCGTCGCATGCTGGAGAAGAAACACACCATGAAGGAACACTTCTTCAAATTCATGCAAGCCATGTTCGACTCAGACCAAGCAGAGCCTGCTCCAGAGCTAACGCCACATCAAGAATGCTGGTACTTACCAATTTTCGGTGTCTATCACCCTCAGAAAAAGGACCAGATCCGTGTGGTTTTTGATTCTAGTGCCAAGCATGAGAATATCTCCCTCAATGATGTCCTTCTCCGAGGGCCTGACATGAACAATTCTTTGCTGGGTGTCCTGATGCGCTTCCGCAAAGAGCCTGTGGCAGTAACAGCGGACATTCAGCAGATGTTCTACTGCTTCACCGTGCAGGAAGACCATCGCGATTTCCTGAGATTTTTGTGGTTTAAAGATAATAACCCCAGCAAGCAGATCACTGAATATCGTATGAGAGTACATGTTTTTGGAAACTCACCTTCTCCTGCAGTAGCCATCTATGGCCTGAGAAGAGCAGCACTGCATGGAGAGAAAGAACATGGTGCTGAAGCTAAACAGTTCATCATGAGGAACTTTTATGTCGATGATGGGCTGTCCTCATTTCCCACTGACAACGAAGCCATCACTGTCCTGAAAAGAACCAAAGATATGCTAGCAGAGTCCAGCATCAAACTGCACAAAATTGCATCGAACAGCCGTGCTGTGATGGATGCCTTTCCACCAGAAGAGAGGGCCAAAAACCTGGTGGATTTGGAGTTGACTGTGGACCCATTGCCATCACAGCGGAGTCTAGGTCTTACCTGGAACCTGCAGTCAGACACATTCACCTTCCACGTATCCAGAGACCAAAAACCATTCACCAGAAGGGGAATCTTGTCGACTGTAAACGGCCTTTATGATCCCCTGGGATACGTGGCACCTGTAACGATACAGGGAAAGGCCTTAGTCAGAGAGCTGTCTGCCGAACAAACTGAATGGGACGTTCCTCTGCCAGCATTGAAGGAAGAACAGTGGAGACTGTGGACTGACTCACTGTGTGAACTTGAGCAACTTCAGATCGACAGACCATATATACCTGTTTCTCTTTGCTCCACAAGATACAGAGAGCTCTGTATCTTCTCTGATGCTTCTACTATGGCAATATCAGCAGTGGCGTACCTGAAAGCACCAGACACAGAAGGAAACACTCACATCGGGTTCGTCATGGGCAAGTCGAAACTGGCTCCACATCCTCCACACACCATCCCACGCTTAGAACTTTGTGCGGCGGTTTTGGCCACCGAAATGGCAGACTTAATCACAGATGAACTGGACATAGACATCCACAAGGTCACATTCTACACAGACAGTCGGATTGTTTTGGGCTACATTCACAATACAAGCAGAAGATTCTATGTATACGTAGCAAATAGAGTTGCCCGCATCAGGAAGTCCACAAGCCCTGAACAGTGGCACTTCGTCAGCACAGAGCATAACCCTGCAGACCACGGGACCCGCTCAGTGCCAGCCACCATGTTGAAAGAAACCAACTGGTTTAAAGGTCCATCTTTCTTGTCCAGAGACTCCTGCCCCCAGCCAGAGACGTATGAACTTGTAGAACCTGATGCAGACGTAGATATACGCGCACAGCAAGTCACAGCTTTCACAACCAAAGCTTTTAAAGGTGAGCTTAGTTCTCAGCGATTTGAGCGCTTCTCCACCTGGAAGACACTCAAACGAGCTATAGCCAAGCTCATACACAAGGCCAGAGCACATACAAAAAACCTGAACAGCAAGACAGATGCTCTGACACAGGCAAGACTAATAATCATTAGAAATGCCCAACACGACGTGTTTGCTGCAGAGATGAAATGTCTTTCCAGGGGTGATGTCATCTCCAAGTCCAGTCCCCTGAGAAAACTGAACCCATTTGTGGATGCAGATGGCCTGTTGAGAATTGGAGGGCGCATCCCTTTGGCTGATATCAACTGGGAAGAGAAACACCCGATCATTGTCCCCAAGAAACACCATGTAGCTACTTTATTGGTGAGACACTACCATGAACAGGTGGCACATCAGGGCAGGCACCTGACAGAAGGTGCTGTACGTTCTGCTGGTCTGTGGCTGGTTGGAGGCAAAAGGCTGGTATCAAACATCATACAGAAATGTGTAATCTGTAACAAACTAAGAGGAAGAACGGGAGAACAAAAAATGTCAAACTTACCAGCTGAACGACTCGAACCAGGTCCTCCATTCACAAATGTAGGAGTTGATGTGTTTGGCCCATGGATCATCAGCACAAGACGAACCCGTGGTGGTATCGCAGAAAACAAACGCTGGGCAGTCATCTTTACCTGCTTAGTCACAAGAGCAGTGCATATTGAAGTGCTTGAATCTCTATCCTCTTCAAGCTTTGTAAATGCATTGAGAAGATTTACCGCTGTCCGTGGTCCTGTTCGCCTTTTCCGTTCTGATCGAGGAACAAATTTCGTCGGGGCATGCAAAGAGCTAAAAATCAACTCTGAAAACCCAGAGCTGACAACTTACCTTCAAGATCAAGGCAGCACATGGACCTTCAACCCTCCCCACTCCTCACACATGGGTGGAGTGTGGGAGCGGATGATAGGAGTCGCTCGCCGAATATTGGATGCACTGCTGCTTAAGATAAAGACACCCCACCTGACTCATGAGGTTCTGGTTACGCTCATGTCTGAAGTCATGGCCATTATAAACGCCAGACCCCTGGTTCCTGTGTCTTCTGATCCAGATATGCCCATGGTCCTGTCACCTGCCATGCTCTTAACACAGAAAGTTGAGCCAGTGTTGCCACCACCAGGAGAGTATGACCTCAAAGACCTCTACAACAAGCAATGGAAGCAAGTCCAGGCTTTGGCTGATGCATTCTGGAAACGCTGGCGTCAAGAATTCTTGGTGTCACTTCAGCCAAGGCGAAAGTGGCATGTGGACAAGCCGAACCTGACTAAAGGAGATGTTGTGCTTCTCAAAGATGCACAAGTCAAGAGAAATGAGTGGCCTGTGGGAGTGGTGGTGAACGCCATTCCTAGCAAAGACTCTAAAGTCCGCAAGGTAGATGTTAAAGTAGTCAGACATGGTACTCAGAAGATGTACTGTAGGCCTGTTTCAGAGGTTGTATTGCTTGTGAAAAGTGAGTAGTGTTATAATGCATTATAACAGGCGGGGAGTGTGATGTTCTGGTTTTGGTTTGCATTTACACAGAGATTAATTAATTTTGTGCCTTCAGTGTTTCCGTAGTTGGTTCAGACAACAGGAATTCTGGGACAAGTTCAAATAACAGGAAGTCAGAGAAGTTCAGACAGGAAGTCAGAGAGACAGACGTTAAGTTAATTACACATCTTTTTATTCTTTATGGCCAGAAAACGTTAGCCTGTGAGTATTATTTTATGTACAGATGTTGTAAGACTGCATTTAAAGAATGTTTCGTTCATTAACGCAAATTGTATTAGAAAATATATTCGCTAATCCGTTCACGCTAACCGCTAGCATCGCTATGGAATTCTCAATATAAATTAGCATTAAGCTAGCGGATTCGTTTCTGTTAGTTGCTACATGCTACTTTTATGTTTGTATGTGAATGAATTTAGTTAAAGATTATATGATGAGATGAATAATATGTATTTGTATGTGTGTTTAGTTTTACAGTGATTCCTAAGTAAAGTCTGAAAAGAAATCTCAGCTTCTTTCTTGGGAAACTGTTCGCTATCTGCCGAGCTGGTGTAGCAGGCTAGAAGACGCCACACACAAAACGAGCAGGGGCAGAATAATACGAATTACACAAAAGTTATATGGGTGAGTAAACAACCGTATTTTATTCCAGAAATAAGGTCCAGGTTGTAAAAAACAGTAGTTCCCCTTTAAAGGCTCTCTGGAAAGCTTCCTAAAAATCCCTACTTTAATTCAGTAGATGTTAAACGTTATAAAGTTATTTAAACCATTGCACTTTGCTGAAATTTGTTTAATGTCTCTACTGTTTAGGGTCCCACAGAGACCAAAGATAATAATCATTATTGCAAAATACTATATTCAAATATGTGTAATTGATAAAAAATAAAAATAAAAAAATCTCTGAGTCAAAATTTAAAGACTATTTACTGGAATAAAGGACAAAAAAAATAATGGAGATGCTGATACAATTTAACAAATATTAGTTTAATCAGTCAATAACCGAGTATGAAAAATCAGTGACTGAATGTGAATAATTTGTACTCAGTACAGGAAGTCAGGATCCAGCACTTTGATGTCCACACCTTGTCTACGGCATGTTTTTTTTTTTTTTTTTTGATTATTAAAATGCCAACAGATGGACAACAATCTGGACGATCTTACGTCGGCTGTCATTTCAACGAGATGGAAAGGTCATGATGCAAACTGGTATCAACCTTCCTCTGATCCAAACAACACATCACAGACAAGACAACTTGCACTTTAAAACCACAGCTCAAACTTTCTTTCTTTTTCCTTTTTTTTAACTGTATGCAGATCTAATGAAGGTCATCAAACGTTTCTCACAGCCTTTTTGTATGAAGAAGCGGTTGTATTTATGAGCTAAATTGCCTTTTTATGTACCTACGATGACAAAGGGAGATTTTATTTCCACAAACGACCAACTTGACCGGGACATTACATCCGTGGCTCGAGCAGGCCGGCTGGATCAGATATGGTCACATTTGGAACGAATAAGAGAAATGTCAAGTCTGAATCCAGAATAACAATGAGGCTCTGAGCGTAGCTCAGCCCATTTGAAACCAAAAGGACACAGACAAAAGACACGTAAGATCACCAAGTGTGCCGGAAAACCTTTTTTTTTTTAACCCCTTTGCCACTTTATATCCCAGCAGCTCAACATAAAGTTCAGGACCCACTCAAGAGTGTTTCTTGTTTAATGGATAACACACAATTCAAGGGAGGGGATTAGATTTCATGCAGATTTCAACATCCAGGCATGCTCTTTTATTGGTGGGTCCTCACCTTCTCTCATACACATGCATTTTCAAAAAAAAAAAAAAAAAAAAAAAAGTTAGGATATAGCTTAAGTTCAAAAACCAGTTTAGGGTGATATGAATGTACATTAGCTGGCTAAACGGCTCTTCACAGGGGTACTTGAGTGATTTGAGTAATGCAGTCCTTAGGCCCTAGAGTAGTGAAAAGGCAGAGGAGGAAAGGCGAGACTCTTCAGCTTCTTTTCCTCTTTAGATGAGCTCGTAGGAAGGGGTGAAGTGTGCGGTGAACGATCACCGATGAAATGCATCACTCTTGCAGACGGCCCGGCGCAGATCAAAGCAGGACGGCTGCCGGGGAAGTTTCAAAGAGCGGGCGTCATCTCATTACGTCCAAAGCTTTCATGTGAAATGTTGATGAAACAGACTGTCTCACTGCTGTCTTTCCACCATTCACTGGGTACACAACAATTACATTAAACTGCGTTTTAGGTATTCAGAAAATGTTCTTGCCATCGGAAACGGTAAAGCTTGGATCAATCAACTGACACGCTTACATACATCGCACACAGCAATGCTGCCTCTGATAAAGAGCCCTCCTATTAAGATCTTACCACCAGCACCACTAGTGTGTAGTATTAAACAATATGAATCCCGACACAGACCTTCCACAGATCATGTCTAAAATACAAAACTAAAATATCAAATTAATGATATACAGTCCATTTGCGTTTGCAAGCACAGTAGCAATGGGTTCAATTCAAATAACACTAACAGCAAGCATATAATACATCATACCATACCACTTCCCCTAACATAATAACATTTGCTTGTTAGCACTAAACATAAATCATAACTGAGGCTGATGGTAACATCATATAGTCACAGGTTTGGTCGTAGATCAAACTGTGTGATGAGTGCTAGTTGAAATGTCACATTTTGGGGTAATCCAGCCTACAGCTTTTAAGTCATTTAAATAAAATAAAATAGACAACCTCATGGTGGCAACAGAGGATCTGACTTGATTTGTGGAATTCCATTGAGTTGAGATGGTTTGGCAACAAAGTGTAGACATCACCAGGATAAATGATGCTCAAATGATGGGGCTCACTGCTCTCTCAAGGGAGCCTGATATTATGGTTCTGTCCATTTATGAGAGCCATTTTGAAGAACAACTCACTCTCTTTTGTCTCTTTGGTTGAAGATCGCCGTTTACCCTGCTTTGGATGTTAAATGTTATCTCCAAACATTGCACTCCACTTTAAAGAGCTTCCAGATTTTTAAGTTTGGCTCATGTCACCCACATTATCTAGCTGTCTGCCTATAGCCTGCATGTGAGGTGTTCAGAGAAAAAATGGTAAATTGTACACAGTTAACACAATGGAAGAAACAGACAACATGCTCAAGCAGTGGGGAACCATGACAGTAAATTGATGTCCTTGCTGCTCTGTCATTGCAGACCCATCTAAACACAGGATGACACATTGCACAACCTCCAAGATGTGTAACAATAAAGTCGTCTCTTTCAATCTGACACTGATAAATAGGAAATAAAATTTCCTTCAAGCTAGCAACAATTGGCTGCTGTTCAAGAAATGTTGCCAAGGTCTAAAAGGGATTTAGTTACAAAATTACCTTTTCATTGTGCACATGAATATTGCTACTGGTTCAGAAGCCAGTCTTTTGATGATTATAAAAATACCTTAAGACTGGGGCACAGTCATCTGAAAGTAGAAGTGCAAAAAGACTAAAAGGGTAACACTGAGTATTTAGCCTGTCTTTGTTTTGTTGTGAAGGTGGATTTTTGCGTGATGGCTCAGCATGCATGGGGAGCTATTGTGTATCTGAGGCAAAGACAAAGTCAGACTGACAAAAACATGCATTCAGCTTAAAGCTACTGGATGTAGATTATTTACCCCAATGTGCCATTCTTAGAGAAATGTTCCCTCACATAGATGGCTGTGAGGGAATCAGACCATCTCCGAGAAGCGTCGGGTTCATAAGGCATTAACCATACTAGTGACAGGATTTTTAATTGGCAAGAGAGCCCAGAGGTGGCACAGCGGTGTTAGTAGTTACCACTGACGTCTCGCAGTAAGAAGGTTCTGGGTCGAAACCCTTGGGACTTCTCTGTGTGGAGTTCGGGTGGTTTTTCTCCGCTGAGTGCTCCGGCTCCCTCCGTCCCTACCGTCCAAAGACATGCTTGTTAGGTTAATTGGCGATTCTAAAATTGGCCGTGTGGTGTGCATGTGAGCGGTTGCTTGTCTTTCTGTGTGTTAGCCCTGTTATGGACTGTAGACCTGTTCGGGTTTTTACCCCCAATGACAGCTGGGATAGACTTTAGGGTAGGGATAGGCCCTGGAGGATAAGTAGTAACAGATAATGAATGAATTGAGGATTTTGTTGTAAAGGTGGAGTCTTGCACACAAGCTCGGTGTCGATGGAGAGATGTTGTGCATCCGAGGCAAAGACAAAGCAAGGCTACTAAAAATACATTCAGCTAAAGGCCCCTGTGCGTATATTTATCCCAACATGCCATTCTCGCAGGAACTACCCATCAGGCCTTCTCCAAGAAGTGTACTGATCTGGCTTGCATCACAGAGGTAAAGCATTAACCACACTAGTAACACGATTGTAATCTTTTTGCAAAAGGTGCTATATTACTGAAATATTTGTATCAAATTGTCGAGCACAGATACAGTGATCAAGTAGCTGCTGCATACCTTCATAGCATTTGCCTGTTAGCCACAATGAGTTCCAACACTGAAACTAGGCAGGAATTGTGGAAGTCATAACATTTCAGAATGCAGCTACTATAAAAAAAAAATAGTACAAATAGTATTCTTCCCATTGCTTCATTGAGCCCATGCATTATACTTATCATCTACTTAGTAAAAAATACCTGTCAAAACTTCTATCTTCATCAGTTTATGGGTACCCCCCCCCCCCCCCCCCCCACACTCCCCATTGTGTTCGTGTGCTCTGTGAACTGTGATCTGCTTGTCTTGCTTTTTGCTGTGTTCTTTTTTTTTTTCTCTTCACCTGGAGCAGCTAAATAGCAAGCAATTCCCAGAGGCTGAATTGCTAACACAGGCAATTTCTGGCGAGGTGTCAGCCCAAGAGGGAGCGGGATCAATTGGGGCCAGAGGGACCCAGTCCACCTCTGTAGGGCCTCTGGCTAATTTGGCCCTGCCACTAAAGACACCCAGCAGCCCCTGATCTTCACCCTTGACTTGTCCCTGACCCTGTTACTGTGGTGACAGTTGGCAGCAATTTCTTTCACCTCACCTGCCCGGACTGCCTTTTCTTCTCCTCTGTTATTATTATTATTATTATTCTTTTTTGGTTCAGTGTGTTGCCACTTGGATTGTGACCTCAGGGCGGCTGCATTCTCAATATAGATGAAGGGGAAAACCGTAGTGGATGGTGGAAATGAATGGGGGTGTGGGCGTGGAAGCTGCAGTGTTCTCAAGAAACGGCTCTGAGACGTGAAAGTCAAGTGCAGCGCATACACGCACGGTATTGTTTTTACACGTTTGACATCAAGATCCACACTGTAACCCAGACGTAAAATTTAATGACTTCTTCATTCCACTGCTAGGCTGAGACACAATCTCTAAATATGCTTAGGATCTGTATGAACTGTCTTCTTTAGCTACATTTCACTGGTGAAACAAGTGGCTTACTATTTCCAGACCTCTTCAGAAAACTGACTTTTCTTCAAACTGATCAACCTTTAAATCCAATATATGCACTGTTGCCCACACAGTTGGAATAAAATATGCCTGTATTGTGACAATGTGATTTATTCTTGATAGATAAAGACTATATTTTCTCAAACCTTTCTTGATCAATCACACATCAGAGGAAACATTAAACCACAATTAACCTTTGCAAACTGTGTATTCAGGCTTAAAGAAAATTGGGGGAACTGAACAGTAGGATTGAGGGTTTTGTTTGGTTAATTTAACAGGAAACACATATTCAAGGGCATTTCATGCATAGGAATGTAAGAATGTCCAATATTACCCTTTCAAATGTCACTAAGTCATTGATATCAAGTATGGCCACCCCTGGCACGGATCAAGTTGTAAAGATGTCGTGGCACACTGTCCACAAGCTTGATGTTGTCAATGACCAGAGCATCCCACTCTTTGGTCAGATCCTGGATACAGTCATCATGAAGGTTCTTACCACATAATCGCTACACCCTTTGTCTTCCATCTAAACATTCAAGGACATAACGGCTCTCATCCATAAAGACAATATGTCGCCAGTGCCCAAGCTGTAATCTCCTGTGCTCCCTAGCCCAGCGAAGTTGAGCAACTCTGTGTCGAACAGTTGGGGTTGGACACTTGGTCTTTCGTCTTGCTTGGTAACCATGCTGAAGCAATCTTGCAATTTGGCGGGAAAGGTTGATTCCATGGTGTCTTCTCCACAAATAAAGGCGACTTGCTGGTATTTTCCGATTTCTACGACACAGATTAAACAGTTGCCCATGATCTGGTCTGATACTTCGTCGTGGTCGACTTGGAGACTGGCCATGGCCTCAAATGACCCTCCTCTTGATGACGTTTGAGGATTTTACAGACCACACTCAGCAATATTCCACGGAAATCACCAGTGTTGGGTTGTTTGTGTCTATCCTATCGGAGTGCAAGCAATCTTTGGCGTATTGCCAATTCTTTAAGCAGGAAAAGAACAATACAGCAAATGTCTTGCCTTTCATAGCATCAAACAATTGTTAAGCATGAATTTGTTTCTCCTGGGTAACTGGGACTCAGTATGTAATCATTGCACCTGGTCCAAAGTGATTACAGATGTGTATAAATAGGAATAAAAACAGGAATGTGTCTGAAAACAAAGTTATTCCAACTTTATGGGCAATCATGTACTATCAAATGGTAAGTATAATCATAAGTCAATTTCATGCCCACATTCCAGTTCTGCTTCACGCCTCATGTCTCTATATATGTCACAGTGCCCCTTACTCTCACACATTTTGAAATCAGTTGGTCAGTAGATGAAAAACAAGACAGCGCTGGGCTCAGTGGGATCCTGATCGTACGAGAATGGCAACGTATCGGGAGAAATATCTAATCCAAATCCAATGAACAGCAGGAAAGAGCTTCCAGTGCCACCCTACACTCACATACAGGAGTATCCAGTATCCCAGAATGGAGAAATACTACACAGTGAATGTGCTATTGTGTCATGTTGCATTGGCAGTGACTGTAGTAAAAGAGCTGTATAGATTATGACAAAAATGTGCTCAAAGTAAAGAGTAAAAGTGCTCATTATGAGAATACAGTCCATATATAGTTGTATTAGACAATGGCTTGACGTAATCCACAGAAATGTGATCAGGTCTCCCTTTGGAACATTCCTCAATGGCTCCCCAGTCCTCCTCCTCACATCCCCCACACCCTCATCCCTTCATCCCTCCATCCTGATACTCAACCCTTACCCAATTCCTTTCCACATTCATTCATCCTCTGTCCCCTCTTACCCCTTCTCTCTTCTTTTCAAGCACATATGCACAATTTGCCTGAGACGGAACCCCAACACTAAAGCCAAGGAGCCATGGCAAGCCTAAAGAAACAACCTCCACATCCATATTCTCCTTCATTCATCCCTCCTCTGCATGCCTCTCTATTAAACGTGTCAGTTGTCATTGCTCTGGTGTGGTCCTTGCTGGTGAAATAACCCATTTGCTTCCAGTCGAGACTCATTGCTCCAGTCCAGCCCTCAGGTCAGCGGTGCAAGGTAAAGCTGCAGAACATCAGATTGCTTATTCACAAAACACCAACAGAAGTCTTTTTTTTTTCTTTTTTTTCGTCTGCCATTCCAAGGGCATCTCGTCCAGCAATTTCACAATCCTTTCTCACACCCAGTCAACTATGTGCATCCTCTCCATCCAGGCCTGACCTTGTGAAAAGGAATTGCAGAAAGGTGCCATTGATTGGCGATGAAAAGAAAACATATATTTGAAGACTGTTAATGATGGGACAAGCACTGAAATTCTCACAAATATGCGCACGCTCCTACACACACACACAGGCATAGTGGGACTCAGGGGAACGATGGATCTTGATTAAGTGTGGGGAAGGAGGGGGGGGGGGGAGCGCGGGGGGAAGGAGACGACATGTCAAAGTTGTTTAATGTAAAGTTATGACACTTTTATGAGGCCTGCTTTGAAAATTGCCGAATACAGTACACAGTACCCCCTCCCTCTCTTTCTTTCTCCCACACACACAGGAAGCAGGTATGTCTGGCTCACCAACAAATTCTTTTACACGGCACATAACAGGCTACAAACCGAGAATACTGATAGGTGCTAAGCCATCTCTTCCTGTGCAGTTGCGCCTGCTGGAACATATCTCCCATTCTGTCTCACTGTCAATTTCTGATCCTCACTTGATGGAATGACCTTGGACGGAGGACTGCCATTTTTTTTGAAGTTTATTTTGGCAACTGTCAGCACGTGTGTGTGGGTGTCTGTGTGAAGGTAGAAATGTCTACTAGCCTGTCATGATTCCTTGGGAAAAAAGAAAAAAAATGAAAAAACAGAAATAAATCCTTTGTGCTTCACTTTTTGTGCACATGGTTAGAAGCTCCCACGCCTTTGTCCTGCAACACACTCGGAGTCTGTCAATCAATAGCCTCCAATTACGAATATAATACACCCAATTGACTCGACGGGCGGGCGGCTAGATTGCAGCGTGGAAAGCTATTAAAGGGGTGCGGCGTGGCGTGCAGAGAGGCGAGCCCTGAGAGTTGTGTGTGTGTGTGTGTGTGTGTGTGTGTATGTGCGTTCAGGGATGGGTGAGAGGGGGCAGACAGGGCTGAATGGAGGACGCTGTCAGGAACTAATAGCTCTGGGATGTAGTTCTGGGCTGTGTATGTACAGCAATCTCACTCAGCTTGTGAGGTGTTGCCAGATAGATGAGACAGGGGGAGCTTCTGCACACGGGACGTTAAAGCAGGACTGTGACGGTGCCATCTGCATGTGTGTCTAATCACGTGTGCGCGTGGACGAGCCAAAACCGGCTCCACCAAAGGCAGCAGACGGCCGCATGATAAAGTGACTTCTCCGAGATTGAGAGCCACCTCTGCTGTGATATACCTCTGTCAAGAGACGACAGGTATATAAAAAAAAAGAGGGACTGAGGCAAGATAGCGATAGACAGTGAGGGGGTGTGGGTGGAGGATAAAGAGGACTCGGGAGATAACTAAAGCATTTGAGAGACAGGTGCAATATAGAGGAAGAAGAAGAGAGTACAGGGTGGGAAGAAGCAAAGCAGGGGGGCGTGTAAGAAATGAAGGGAGACGACATGAGGAAATGACAGAGAACGAAAGGCAGAGATAGGGTATTGGACAGCTATTTATTCCCATAAATATCACCGCTATCTCCTGGAAAGGCTGTGGAATTTTGTAAAAGAGGTGAATCAGGGAGACAAGCAGCAATAAAAGCGAGACAGAGACAGACAAAGAGAGAAATAAGGCAGAGATAATGAGAAATGGGCAGAGAGCGCTGTTTGCTTTCATGAAATCATTGCATTCCGTCCATGTTTACTTTCTGTTGATATCACAGGCTCCCAAACACAGTCAGAGGACCGGAATGAGGTGTACGCTGAGATGGAACCCCACGGTTTGACTCCAATAACTATTTGTTATCGACAGATTATTATTTTTTTTTTCAGAATGACACACACAAAGCTGATTCAGGGACTCATGCTATATTGAGGATCACTATCAAATTCACCCAAGAATGTAGTGAAACTTTACAATGAATGGTTCTACTAAAATGCAATATAAGATCCAAGTTTTTGCAGTTTCATTGTGAAAATTGGTCTTTTACTTTGAAACTACAAATATTTGGTTACATATTCAGGAAATCCTGTTTGACCACTGACTATATGGAAGTGAAATGTGTGCATTCAACCTAATGGACTGTAATTAAGTTACGTAGCACTATAGGCTACTCTGAAACTATGTTCACAAAGATTTATTACATTTAAAGCACATTACAGTTACAATGCATTAAATTGTAGATAAATGTTGGCAACAACACCTGATATAGTGATAATTAGTCCATATAGCACACTAATTCCAATGTCACTATTGACATACATCAATCAGGCAGAACATTATGACCACCTGCCTAATATTGTGTAGGTCTCCCTTGTGCCTCCAAAACAATGGACATGGGCCTTCCGAGGGTTTCCTGTGGTGTCTGGCATCAGAATGTTGTTAGTGGGAGCCTTTGGGTCCTATGGGTTGAGGGGAGGGGCCTCTGTGGATCATCCCACAGGCACTTGATCAGTTTGGGATCTAGTGAATTTGGAGGCCAGGTCAACACCTTGTGCTGTTCTTCATGATTTTTTTAGTTGTTCCTAAAGCGTTTTTGTGTGTGTGTCTGTGTCAGGCTGCATCCTGCTGGGGATGGCTGCTGCCATCAAGGAGTGTCATTGCTATGGGGTGGGGGTGCCTGGTCTGGTCTAGGTGGGTGCTACATGTCTAAGCAACATCCACATGAATACCAGGTCCAAAAGTTTCCCAGCAGAACACTGGATTGTCACAAGATGGTCAGCGTTATTTTGACATGACTTCATTATATAAGCAGTAAGAAAAACACATTACATTTTTTATGTTTTAAGTAAAAATTCATTGAATAAGAGGTTAAAACCTGTTTCTGCGGAGGAGGAGGATACATAATAAAAGTAATAATGGATTTGCTGATATCACAGTGAGATGGTTTTCTTCAACTTTAGCTCCACGGCTCGAGTTTGTAAACTGTGAAAAAACTGTTACCAATTACTTATCCTACGGTGTCTTGCAGTAATAGAGAGCAGGGAAATGATTTCCATCAACAATTTCCAGGTCTCATGAATAAGCCACCCCATCTTGCCAACGTGACATTCAAATACATCTGAGTAGCAAGTGCTTTGGGAAAAAATAAAGGCAATGCATTTTTAAACCAACATACAATATATAGAGCACCTGAAAACCAAAACTTTTATGACACAGCGAGGAAACAAGAAGAAAAACACCATTTCTCTGCCAGAATTGTATGCCTCACACTGTGAGGACAACTCTGAACCTGCTCTTTAGGAAAAGGGTTTTACAGAAAATACTAAGTGAACCCATAAAAGTGGCCCGCAGGCTTTGCAGTCAGTGTCACCAAATGCAATTTTAAAGCCAGTCTGCAATGCTGGAACCGTGAAAAAACAAAACACAATAAGCTTTTTTTTGGATTAATTAGGATGGTGAATGGGTCCCTTCAGCGCTGTAATGCCACCAACTGCGTCATTGACTGAGTTGACTGAAAGTTTAAATTTCTATTTAAGAATGAACAGTGTAAAGAATATGCTAGGAGCAACTAGTTTTTAAATGTTAATTGCTGATTGTTCAGCAACTATCTTCACAAGTCTTCACGTAGTCTCCTGGATGTAACTAATTTATATTAGGAATGTGTGACATTAACTTTTAGAGATAACATTTCCTTCGTTGTGGACAAGAGTTTCTAAAGCGAAAAAACCTGCTAATATCTCCTCATCACAGGGCGAATGCACAGCCAGAGTAAGGGTAGATTTTGTAGCCCGCAGTGTTTTGGTGTAGTGTCACTGGCTTTCATGGACAGAGGAATGTTGTGGCTGGACCGCGGGGCGCAGACTGTGACTACTGAAAATAGTTCAGAGGTGGAATGTCTCAAATATCTGTGAAACTGCACAAACGCTGAGGAGAAGCTGCATGTCTGTTCTCTGACACACGAGCCAGTACGGGGCACCCGATCTGGCATGAAACCCGAACCTATTTATTTGGAAATGAATGTCATCTGTTCTTCACATTAAATTGTATGAATATGTCGGGATTTAGTTGTTGCAAAAGCATCGAACGTAATGAAACTCGCAAACCTTGATTGCATTTGAAACGAGGCACCACACCTTAATTAATACTGCTGTGTTCTTCACTTAAACGTGCTCTCCTCTGGTCTGGTTTTTAGTCACATCACAGAAAAGGTCGGTGTCGGAATGAGAACAGGACAAAACTTGCAGACCTGGACAAGATCCTGGGCTGTTACCATTTACAGGTCAGCAACATTAACCTTGAGTACATCCTCCAATTCTTAGTTTTTAAACTTCTTCCTTCTCAGCGAGAACAAGGTGAGCTACTTTCTAACTTCCCAGTTTTTTTCCCCAGTAATTTATTCGTCGAGCTCACTTGAAGTAGACGGCAGCCTAGAGAACAATGCTGCCAGAACGTGCGAGCTGCAGACTGTCCGCTGATGTACTGTACCTGCGGATAATTCAAGGTCAGTTACATTTGTAAGCCTGATGTCCGAGCAGCGGGGTGGAGACAGGACTGGAAACTCATACTGTGCCTTTGATGTGTACACCTAGATCTTTTCCTCCTATCGTCATCATATCTCACCTTTTTAATGCTCCGCTGCTTCATCGACAAGAATCGAACCGGTTTGAAACAGCCCCTCCCCGCTGCACGGAGATTATTTGTCTGCTGCTTTAAGGCAAATACCAGCCCAAAGCACAAGGCATACATGTGTAATTTGCCTCTGGTCTCAGACAGCCAATGTTTGAGAACAACTCTCTCATGAAGCTGGAAAGTGAAGGCAAGGCTGCAGCCTGTGATGTTTACACTCGGAAAATACCTAAAGTGAAGCCTGACTTCAATATTCATCCAAACTCTTGTACCTAATTCAGCTTTATGGAATCGGTTAGAACTTCTGAACCAGAAGATGTGCGTGTGTCTTTAATCAGCTGGGATCTCGGCGCTGTTTGCGGTCACTCACAGCCATCGTCGTCCTTTTCACATTTCAGATTTCAAGCGCTCTTAGATTTATTTCTCAAAGACGAGCTTTTGACTGTCTCGCCTTTCTTGTTCGTGCCTTTGATGGAGACTTGTTTATGCCCCAAAACTGTAGACTGAACTGTCCAATATCATAAGAGTAACATGCAGGAGTTCTGCTTTCAGGGGGTAGATTTTCCTTTTAATGTGTCACATTAAGAGCATCATCTCCGCTGTCAGGCCCACTGCTGCTGAGCGCAAAAACATTCCAAACTCCACCAGAAATAAATAATATTTGCAGCTAATATTTGCCCCTGGAAAATACTTAACGTGGTTTATGATCAATAAAACATCAGGCAGCAATCAGAACGTCTTTGATCTGAGGCATTTCATCTGTGTTCTGAATACGCTGCATGCCTCAGTATTCGTCTAAGAGCAGAATGGTGAGCGTTCGTACTTGTGCTCTCATGGACTTATGGGGTCGTGCTGGGTTGTGTGTATTTGCACCCACGTCTTTGAGTGTGTACGGGCAGTATGGGAAGAGCAAACTTGCCGGGGTCCGTGGGAGTATTGACAGAAGACTGTGTGCAACCCATGTAAAATTCATGTACTGGGCTGCTTTTACAAAAGAGCACTGGAATGGATTCTGCGGGAAGATTATGTTGGTGCAATGGGACGACAGAACAGAGAAAAACAAAACAATAAGTAGAGGAAAGAAAGGCAAAAGAGAGCTACAGAGGAGAAAAAGTGAATCCGCCTTCAAGGAGAAAACGATCCCCTGCAGTGAAGCTGCAACGAGGACCCCAAGCGTGTTTGCAGCATCACCCAAAGAGAGATGGCCACGCCACATACTACAAGGCTTGGATTAGAAGCTGAAACTTTTGCTGAATGATTGAATTTACAAAACTGAGCCAAGGCATAAAGGCATAAGCCAAATTTTGGCCTTACTCTCTTTTGAAAACCAGTGTGCACAGACGTTGAAGTGCAGACACACGCACCCATTTTATGAGGGATGTATTTGAGTATGTAAGCGTCCATATAGCAGAGGCAAAGGCCTGATTCAGATTTTACATAAACATCCATCCTGGACAATCGGATGGCAAGCAGCCAGCTTAAAGAACAGGTGTGAACACCACCAGGACCCATTGAGGACACATTTGGAGGTAGTCTGGGATGTTTTGACCACATTCCTTTGGTAGTGTGAACACACAAAGTGTCAAGTCATGATCTGATCTTTGTGCAGGTCTCTCTTTACAGCTTGTTCCAGAATATGCATCATGTCCCCGTGTCATGACACACGAACAAACAGCTGTGTGTGGTTCTGATACAGAAGTAAGTAGCAATCCGTTAGAGACGGCAGGGCAAAACTGAGACTGGCCCCCCAGTGGTGGCTGGGGATGCATGTGGAGACCCATTGTAATAGCAGGCGTGACCACGGGTACTTAAAGCTGGTCACTTGTGATCGGACAGCCTACATAGGATGTAAATGCAAGATCTGACTGGAGCCAAAAGACATTGCTGCTGCTGCACAGTCATAGATAATAGACAACAATGAAAACACTGAATATTGCCAAATCTATTGCAATATCTACCTACATTTTTTTGTACATCAATATTTAGTTTTACACTTGTGTGCAGCAACAAGTGTAAAGTAGGGATGCAGATGGAATGAATGAATCAATAAAGGACACTGCTAGCGATGAGATGGACAAGTGTTTGACGGGCTCCCACGCAAACGCAGACCTGTTACACTGAACATAATTACACAGTAAAGTTTACTTTTATGTGTCTGAAAAAGGTTGAGGTTTGTATTAATTACAGTGTGTGAAATAAACTACAATGGAGTCTGAAAACAAAACTTTGGTTTCGATTATACAACATTGCTAAATATTCATCAAAATAACACATTTCTTTACACATTGCCTGAAGTGCCTTTAAACAACTTCAAACCCTCCGCATCCAAATGCCACAGCTTGCAATCGATGGGCTGGGTTGTGGGTGGGTGAAATGAATGTCATAAATGAGTAAAACGTGATCTACTGACATTCTCTAAAACGTCACTTATTGTAAGGTGTGAATTAGCAAACATTCATAATTTTAGTTTAAGTGGTTTGAATAAATATTGTGGAAATACCTGTTGCCTTTTTTTTATTAATTCAAAAAAAAACCTTCAAACTTATCCTATCATCACACTTACATACAGTATAACCACTGAGAAATAACAGCACTGTGTGATGCAGGTTTCTAATCAGAGAAAATAATTCGTCTGGTTGGGTGGTGAATGAACGCTTTATGCATCCAGCATTCAGCTTGTGCCCATGTTTCAATACTGCAACTAATATTTTCTTTATTAATGCCTCGGGGTGAAATTCTTTTTCTGCATTTCGCCCATCTATTTGTTCATACAGCAGTGTATACTTTCAGAGCAGTGGGCTGCCAATGGCGCAGTGCCCTGGGAGAGGTATGGGGGTTAGGATCTTGCTTAATGCACCTCTGCTATGGACATGGGGAGGAGGTGGCCCCCAGGGGCCTGTTCAGACCTTGCATTAAGATGAAGTCTGGGCAAACCGATCGCAAGTGACCAGTTTTAGGTATTTGTGTTCAGATCTGGCATTAACATGCACTTCCCAAATATGTTCCCAGGTGTGACAGCAGTTAAACAAATAAACTTAGACATCATCTGGGGCGCAGCAGAATATTTTAACAGCTACTACTCTCTCCAATGAATCTCTACCACTGCTCCAGAACCGAGAACATCACTTACATTGCATTTTCCTATTTAGGCGATGATTTATAACAGCGCTGCATTTCTATCTGAATGAATGAGGCAAAACTCTGCTCCCTGCTGAGTGTAGGCGGTCTTTAATGTGACCCAGAACGCACTGCGTTCACACTACACTACCTACGTAATATGGACTCATGTGGATGTATGCAACCCAGACCATCTCCAAATGTGGTCAGAGATCAGATCTCTTAAATGCGTGCTGGGGGTGTTCACACCTGTCTTTTCCGTGATCGGATTGCCCAGATCGGATCTTACAGCAAAGTCTGAACAAGCCCAAAGTGGCTTCTCTAACCACTACTCAATGGCTCCTGAATGAACAGGGGTAATTTTAACAAGTCAACGAATATTCTCGTTATTCAGAACAAGTACTCAGTTGGAAAATCAGTTTTCATGAATTTAAGTGATCATTTCAACCACTTTAACATAGTTAATTCCTTTGTTCAAAACAACATAGCTATCACTGCAATGCACAAAGACAGTCTGCCCACATCTCCTTGCAATAGATCTGACGTCTTCTTTATACTGCAGAGATATTCAGCTTTAAAGCATAAATTGCTTCCCTAACTCAAATGCTGGTACAAGCTGTACACCGTATGTTGGACAACGAACACAAATTCTTTCAGATGTCAAAGCCACATACTGATAGTTCCTTTTTGCACAGACATGACAGGCTGATTTGATGTCAATAACTTGCATGCCACATCATTAAAACTGATTAAAGCCGGGATAAAACACAACCAGACATCAGTGTGCTCAGAAAGGAACTAACCAACGCACGACGGTGACGAGATCACACAGTCCAGATACTGAGACAAGCAAAGCTTCATTTGGAATGAGAAAATATTAAAAACAACATCATCAGTCCTCTCTGGAAGTTGATCTCTGCCAAAACGTCTAGAAATGGCCCAGGAGGAAGAGGGTAAAAGGGAACAGAATGCCAAAGTGAGAGTGAGGTGAGAGTGGATTTATGGGCGACACCACTCGTGTAATTAAGCCCCCCGCTGACTGATTGTGTTGTCAGCGTTTGCCGCGCAGCGTGATGCCGTGGCTGTCCACATAACACACCTTCCCTCTCTCCTCTCTCGGCTAATCGCATTTAAAGGGTTGGCTTGATAGCATTGCACTCTTGTTGCATAAGTAGCACCCAGTATGGGGTTTAAATGCTTATTGTGTGACGAGATGCACATTTTTATTTCATTTTGTGCCATGCAGAGCCAGGACGGCGGTCCACGCAAGCACCGCATGACGTGGGCTCCCTGCGCAGGTAGCCTGTCTTCAAATCCTCGCCGAGTCCTGTTCTTCTTGTTCGCTCTTTCTCGCTGGTTTAAGCTCATTGAACAGCTCTAAGCTCGTTACACTGAACACACATACAGATGGCTCAAACTAGGCTCCTGCTTCCTCCGATTTCACGTTTCCCTTCATCATGCTGTCACCGCAGACACACATCAACACGTGGCGTCCCGGCAGTAAACTCCACCACCTCTTACTCTTCTCCTCCGTCTTCTCTCCATGGAAACAACCCCCACCTCCATCATTTTTTTTCTTTTTTTTTTTTTCTGCGTGACTTCCTAATCGCATTGAGGGATATCTCTTGTTAGCCAATGGGGGGAGTTGTTCTGCTGTGTAAGCCTGTTTTCTCCCCCCCAGCTGATTTAATTTGGCTGCTTGATCCAGAGGCAGTAGATTGAGGCGGAGACACAGCGTGGGGTCTGCTGATGCTTCTGATTTCCCTAGATGTGTTGATACTCTCATCCGTTACCGTTTCACGGATATCCATTACCAATCAGAAAGGAGGAGTACAGCCTCACCTCTGGCACAAAAAACACACCAGGACTGTGCTTAAATGCACTGAAAACTAATTATCCACTGGGGCTACAGGAATGAAGACACATTTTACACACGGTAGCATCACACTGTTACATACCCTTGAGAAAATACACCGATCAGGCATAACATTATGACCACCTTCCTAATACTGTGTAGGTCTCCCTCCACACACAGAATGCCGATCTCTACCCAGGAGAGATTAGTGGTCACACTGCGAATATTAGCATCTGGGAGCTCACAGCCGAAAGCATTTCCGCTTCAACCTTCCACTTCCAATTTCTGACCAGTCACAGATCAGTAACCAGACACCACACAAGAAAAAAGTTCTGCCTGGTTGATGTGTCAAGAACAAGCTGCAAGAACTCCAAACCCAGGGCCGCGAGAACAAAATGATCTAATTTTTCCTCAAACCTGAGGAACGAGAACAAACTTATGGGAGTATGTAACAGCTTTCAGGCTGTTACCGCCATCAAGGAGTGTCATTGCTATGGGGTCTAGCTCTCTAGGTGGGCAGTACATGTCTAAGTAACATCCAGAAAAGTTTCCCAGCAGAATGTTGAATTGTCACAAGATGGTCAATGTTATTTACTTCTTCTGTCAGTGGTTTTAATGTTGTGGCTAATTGGTGTATGTGTATATAGATTTTTGTACATACAACCTTTTCTTACCGTATTCAAGAGTTCTCATTCAGTCCCCCATTATTGTTTCCTTTACACCATGTACCAGCTCTTGAACCTGCTCGTTTAAGAGATTCATTTATCGTTAATAGTCCATCTGACTAGATTATACTATGCCTCTAGACAATATTTATTGCATTTTCACTGAGAAAATTAGATAATTCTGACATCTAAACCAGCGTTTTTAAGAACTATCCCTAAAGCCGTTTTCTTTCTCCAAGTAAGTGAAACATGAGATGCGTCCATTAATTCAGAATGTAAATCCCACACCTGTTTAGCTTCTCCAACTCTTGTTTGGAGTGCAGCTAATTAATTCTGTTTATCCATCACATACCCACACACACTCTTGTCCTGCTGTTGAAGTGGTCTGAATGATTTTCTTTGGCAGTTAGCATTTTCTCAGACCGTGAGCAATCGACTACTTCTCAAATGTCAGGAATCATCCACGGTAGAATTCGAGCACTCTTCGGACAGTTCTGTAGGTTAAAGCGGGCTAACCTTTTAGGCTTGACAAACTCTTGAAGACAGGATAAACAGAACTGCGGAACCGCAATAGCCTCGTAACGTCAATGGAATTTTCGGACCACCGCAACACTGTTACCATTAGCCAGTTCCCAGTGCTATTTAACCCTAACCCTAATGTATTTTAGCCGTGGCATTAAGAAACACAGTGCATTTTGACAGAGGGTGGCAGCTATTGTGAGATTATCTGGCACGTAACGTACATTTTTTTAACTGATGACGACATAATATCAATCAGCGAGCACTTGAGCAACACCTCTTGGAGACAATGTGGCTGGTCACACTTTGCGATGTTGCAATTTTGTCACTCTTGCTGGGAACATAGCATAAGGCGTCAAAGAAGATTCAAGTGCTGACTTCCAGAAGTGTGTAGCAACACCTCGCTACTGTTGTCTTTTTATTTGGAGTCGCATTTACCAAGTTTTTAATTGGGTAAATTCCTCTTTAACATGTTGTTCTGATAGTGTTAACTTTTATACACGCCATAACTGTAGTTATCCCCTAACCCTAACCCCAACCCCAGTTTCAGAACACAAAGTGACATGTGGGATGCAGTTGTGGTTGCGTAAATTAACATTCTGTTAAATAGCTGATGGGTAAAACAATACCGTACGTCATTAATGAGAATAATATTCGGTAATTACACTCTCTAAAACGCGATTTGTTTGGAGCAGACTTTTATTTAGTTTGAAGGGTTTACACAAGAGAAAAAAAACTGTTGCATTTTCATTTTTAACCAATTTTCATTTCAGTTTAAATAAGTGGAAAATGTATTTATTTAAAACCAGCCTACTTTAGGGTCGTGTTATCATGTCATTACACTTACATATCCCCTGAGTAATAACCGGATGCAGGTCACTAAACTGGAGAAAATAATTTATAACTGGAGAAAATAAGTTTTGGTGGATGGAGGATTCATGCATGAAGGATTCAGCTTGTGTCAAAGGCAAAACATTTGTTTTTTTTGGTAGACTCCAATAATTCCCCTCTATACTAAGAAAACATTGGACCAGTCTATCAATTGAATGCAGTCAAGGCGATATCAACCCTCCACATAACATAAAGTCATTTTAAGACAGACAATAGGCTATATTTCAAAGTGACATTTGTCACATTTGACATTTGTTATTGAAAAAAACAATTACTAAATTATTTGTACTACCCAATAGTGATCAAGATGTAAAGTAAAAACAGAAATCCCAAGGTTGTCTGGTAGTAGTAATGTAATTGTGTACTTGTGTAATTCTGTAATTGTGCACAGTACATCTTTCCTTCCACCCAGACCCATCTATTGTTGTGTCACTCTTAACTGTCTCTACTCTAAAGGCTAGAGCTTTAAATAAATCCAGCTCTGCACCAATGGTCAGTCAAGGGAGGTGGAGAGAGGTCTTCCAAACAAACCCTTTGGTATCTCAAACTAAATATACATTATGCCCTTTTAAAATACGATACAATCAGAAAAATATACGCACTATGAGCCGGTCTTCCAGTTGATTATTTGCTCTATATTCACTGTATTTATATCCACTCTAACAACTTTAAGTCCTCAGTTCTGTAGGCTGTGTGATTTGGACCTATACAGCAAACAGGTGGTGAACATAGCAAATGCCATCATCTGCAGAGCCTGCCCTTCTTCACATTCTGTATTTAATGTGCGCCCATCTGTTCGCCGGCCTTGCAACAGCTGAGAAAAATGGGTCAAATGGGTTTTTTACCTCTGTTGCTCTGAGCCTTTGAAATACAGGTAAACGGAGGAGGAGGAGGAGGGCTGTGTGATCCATTCTCAGTCATGACAACACGTCAACTGGTGTTTGAGGCGGTTGAAAAGGTGACAATGTGCATTGAGCCTCCTGTGAGAAAAGAAGTATTAACCGCTTGCACTGGCAGCCAACTACCTGTTGCTTCCCGTGTGAGTAATGACGCTTTTAATGCTAGCAGTGAAGCGAATTGCTCGTCAGAAATAATGATCAAATCTGAACGTGAAGGTAGATGACAGCAAGATGCCGTTTTAATTGCGTTCACAGCGACTTTTCACGAACACACGTAGACAACTCTTTACGCCAATATTAGAACAGCCTTGGTCATTTCACTTGAGAAGTTTTGCTCTTTTGTTTTTGCTCTTTTCACTGGTTTAGAGTAGAGGAAATGTGATGCCTCACACTTAAATAAATTTAGAGTTTATCTGATGAGAGTTGTGGGGTTGTTTACTTTGTTACTTTGTTGCCGGCACTGTCAATCAGTTGCTGTATGATCACGCCACCCCCGCAACAGTCTTGGTTAGACTTTTAATAAAATCAAACTGCCAGAAGTTTCAAAAAGGTTGGTAAAAAAAAAAATAATAATCCCCAAAGATATACAAAAAAAAGTCTTTAAACTTCTCTGAAAAGTTGATACATTTTAATAAGAGCAAAAGAGGTCAGAGTCAGAGGAAACAGAACACAGCCTCAAAGACAGAAAATAAATGATGATGCACATGGAGCGGATGAAAAGGTCAGATCCATTCGAAGTGTTCAGGAAATTCAATGAGGTTGCGTATATCGAGAGAGAGAGAGAGAGACATTTGGCTATAAATACACTTGATATTTGAAATTAGATTTTGGTAAATAACATCATAATTGAACAATTAAAAAATTAAAACATAGAAAATGCATTTTGCACTTCTTCTTCTGTATTATAATGTGCATGTTGATGAATTGGGGATATTAAGGGTTTTGGTCTCCAGGACGATGGGTCAGTATGTTCTTGTCTGACTGATACGCTGCTTCCACAGAGAAAGAACGCAACACGTCATACTCTGAAAACCACGCCCACTGGAGGCTTTCTTGCATTTTAAGGAATGTGGAAATGAGTGTAAACACATCAGAGGAAGCGTATTACAATATATCTGTTCTCATCTTCTCTCTATCTGCATACTGCACCTGCAGTTTATTTTTCAGTGGCACCCGTGTCTCCAATGGGCATGGACTGAATTACAACCACACCAAGCTAGACGTGACTTTTCATGTTTATTTATATTTTATACAGGCTAAGGAGCTCTCATTGTACTTTGGCCAATTTAGTTAATCCTGAGTAGGGAGGATTTGAGTCGACCAACATTTCCTTTGGTGGACTACAAAGATAGTAATATTCATTTTGTGAAAGAACATATCATACAGTAACTGCCAGAATATAAATCACCTCCACCCTCACCAATGTGATGAACACATTAATGCACCACAAAATAAAATCCAATACATCACAATATGCTGCCACCACAGACTGTATATAAATATGGACGGTGCGTCCCCACTGCCTTGCATTGGCCTTTTCTGGGGATATGGGCGGAGCCAGAGCCTGCACAGTATGGTCTGAGAGTGGAGCCACATGGAGCCGCGTTATTGACGACCCGCCCACACTTCCTGGAGTTGTAGTGATCATGATGTCACATCCTGTTTCTATAGCATCTAATAACTAACTAAAGCAAAACATGTCAGAAAAATTAACACATGAATATGCATCAGTATTCTACTAACTACCACAATGACTGAAATCATCCTTGAAAGACAATTATTTGATGTGTAGTTTCTATTTTAGTTTGGCCCAAGACCCATCCACTAACATGGAGGGGGTGGAGCTTATGACCTTTACTACAGCCAGCCACCAGGGGGAGCTCTACTTGCTTTGCCTTCACTTTTGAGAAGCAGTTCAACCATCTATATTTACACTGTCTGTGGCTGCTACGCATAGCATCCTTCTCATAATCCTTCAAGACTGTCTTTCTTCTGACTGATGGTTTTGAGCTTGCTTTTCTTCTGTGAATAGGTCTGCATGCTACGCATCACGACTTTTCAACGCAACAGCTTTCCAAACGAAAGAAGTAATCCAAAGGGGAAAATAAGACAAGGTAGAATCCAAAAGGAAAATGCATTCATGATCCAGGAGCCATTTGAACAGCAAGGCAAGACAAATGAATCAGAGGAACGACACTACCCTGCTGACAAAAGATAAATGGTGAGGCAGGACTATGTATGTCCTGTGTACACACACATGCAGGACTTATTGGGAGACATAGGTGAAACTAATGAGCAGAGGAGCATACGTAAAAGACACAAAACAAGACAGGAGAGTGTAACCATAAGAGCAGGAAAAGACAAAGACAGGATGTAAATTACAAAATAAAACGGGAAATACAAGGAAACCAAATTGTATAACTGAAGGTACCAGTCGAAACATCATCATCAAGGTTACAAACTTAATACTATGGCAGTTACCTTCTGGTTTCCAAATTGCCCAGATTAGGGAACACCAGTCGATCTCCGGTTCCTTAAAAATCCAATTCAAGAATCACCTTTGTAAATCAAGCCCCTAAATGCTTAACAGCACTCAAGCATGTTTAGGGCTTAGGGTATGAGGCAACAGCCAGTAATAGTGGGCTTAAATAACGGCTTCCTTGGGCTCCATCATGGCGCATCATCCAAATCGCTGTGAGAATGTAAACAGGAGACAAGGCAGACAGAGTGATGTGCTTCTTAATGTCTAACAGGTGCCATGTTCTCATTATCAAACCCAGAACAGCTGGAAGAGGCTGGAAAAAAAGCCCCATCACCGGGATTACTGTGTGGATAGTGATTTTGTGAGCGTGCATGCATATGTGTGTGCAGTTATTATTTTGTGTATAGCATGGGTGTCCCTGTATGTGCATGGAAAATATGTGGCAGCAATGTGTTGCAATGACTTTGTGTGCATGTGATTGCGTGCATGCATGGAATTTACAACTGTCTATGTGTGTGTGTTAGTGTGTGTATGCATTTGGCATTAAGGCCATTTCAGTGCTCCATTATTTTTTATTGTATTTCACGGCTTAAGCACACGCATGCATGGTTGCACGATGGAAATGCATATTTTAGGAACGGGGATATAAAAGGCAATACGTTTCCCCTGTTTTCTTCGGCATCAGCCACACTGCTCCCTCTCTCCCCCCTCATTTTTTACCTCCATCCCCTAGAGTGACTGCCCGTCCCAGAAGTGCAGGAATGTGCGAAGCGTGTGTCGAATGCAGATGGAGTGAGGAAGCGACGTGTTTCCTTGTCACTCTGTGTGGCCTTGTCACGCTCTGGCTGTGTGGAGTGGCTCCGACCTGTCCTCTGACCCTGCCCATCAATTATAGATGGAACCCGGTGCCAGAGTGCGTACAGCACAAAAACACACAAAATACCACGCGCGCACAATGGGGTGGGTCAGGTGACCATCATGGCACAAACAAACATGCTTGAATAAACACAGCAAAGTCACATAAACAGCTTATTTGGGGAGAGATTTGAGATGTTATAGCATATTAAACAATCTGACAGCTGGACTAAAGCTGGACCAGGAATTTTTGGACAATTTATCCCCCAATACTGGATCAGAAATCTGGTCCTGCTCTGCACTGAGGTTCAAGTCAGATTACCTGCTAGCGTGGTGGATTACAGATCTCTCAAAATGCTTGCAGACTCATTGGGGCCGCCCCAGTTAATGTGTGATATAAAAGATTTAAAATCTGGAAGATTACATCAGTACTTTCACAATAACCAATGAGACGTGAGAAATGCTTGCAAAAATCCTACTGTTGATGGATATTTAAACTGACAGTTAAAACCTCTCCTCCAGTTCTCTCTGAACAATAGACACGTCATGTTGACTTTGTCTTCCCAAGCCTTCTGCTTTTTTTAAAAAAAAATTTTTGTCAGTGTAAAGTATTACAAAGTTACTCTTTGTTCTTGCTATGCATTTTCTGTTTCTTGTTTTGTTTTTTGTTTTTTTTACATCTGCTTCACTGTGAGATCACATGAAAGGAGGTGGTGCATTCAGTGCTCCTTGATCTGCCGCAGTAATCGAAATAAAATCCTGTGGAGTGTGTTGCGCTATTATTTTCCTATCTGGTAGCGTGTGCATGTTTTCAGACTGTCTCTTAAGTGTGTGATGCAAGCTGATTTCAGAATTTCATAGAATTCCTGCAGTCTGAGGCCAGCTGGAGGCATGCACACCTTGGTAAATTCCCAAGCACCTAAGACCAAGTTTCTGTTCTTGGTCTTAGGTGCACGTCACTTGCACCGCAACCTTAGCCGTAACCTACGTAATCTGTGAAGGCTGGTGGGGCAATTCCTCCAACTATAGGCAAGTATCTGGTTGTTACAGACACTAGTCATGTGCAACACCCCCAGATGTTCCCGTGTAAGCCTCAACTCCCCACCAGTCTTTTAGAACTAAAGGAGCTACTTGGATGAAACGTCGTCAAGAAACTCAAGAAAAGTTCTTTTTTTATTTTTTTCACCTTTTCTCGATAATCAATGGTAACTTACGCCACAACCTGATGTGCTCCTCCCCAGAAATATAACTGATGCAGATCACAATGACTGTGATTGGTCCAAAGTGCACTTCGTTGTTCACGTGTCTCAGCAGTCGGCTAGTGCAGAATGTTCTCCCTTCTTCAGACAAACCATCTACTCAGATGTCTTCTCTATGTCCGTGTTGCAGTGATTTCAGTGAAAATAGCTGTTGATCCACATTTATTAACTCCATTCATTAACACAGGATTAGATGTTACAATCCCTTGTGCCAAAATCCCAGGCAAAACACATTTAGAGGCCCTGTCCAACTGAGAAACCCTAACAAACCTATAGTCACGTGATATGACGCTTAACCTACAATCTAAATGAACTAAGTAAATGCTGCTGGCTTGTAGGCCCACAGAGTAGCAGAGGATAAATTCAAACCTTGTGAACTATAATCTAACCTAATGCTGCTGGCTTGTATGGCCCACTCAGCAGCTAACCAAACAAAGAAATATCGCTACCAACCAACATGAAGACATCAGATACCTGGCCTAGTCAACATCAGTATGCAGCATGTCATTGGGGTTTTCAAGTGGGCACCTCCCTTCACCGATGTTTCGTTAGGTTAGGCCCACGACACCTCGAGAAGGCTTAACAGTGACTTCCAGCGTCCTGGAGTCAGCCCCCTCCACTCTGAAAATATTTGTGATGTTTTAAGTAGTAGTTCAGTAGTTAACCAATAATTTGGCTGGCTGACTTGAAGATTGGTGCTAGCAGATTGCAGATGCAGCCAGACAGGCAATTAAGCCAATGTGGGCCGACAACGCTGTGTGCCGCTGACTTTTTAATGTTTTCGTCTGGATTGTTTCAAAATTTCAGAATTGTAGTCACAAGACACTGCAACTTAAGCAAACCCACACAAATAGATGAAGCACAAACTAGTTAAGAAAACATCTCCTTCAGACTGACAGTACATGCGCTGCAAACACTCACAACAGCAGCAAATGCAGAAACGCAATACAAGTAGCACGAACGACAACCAAACATCACGATCGCAAGCTTTCTTATGCCTGTGCCTCACCTTACCTTATTATTAGTCTGTCAATTCAATTCACTTCAATTCAATTCACTTCATTGCACAATTCATTTCCAGACAAACAGCTATTTTTATTACTTCTTGGGGTCCCTTGAAATATTTATGTTGCTGGTGTTGTGAATATTCACATTGCGTCTCTGTGTTCAGTTGTGCTGCATTTGCAGTTCACATGTGTAACTCAGAAGGGTACAAATTTGCAGTTAAATGCTACATACATTATGTTATCGATGCGTTCATGTTTATTTTATGTAATATTTAATCCTCCAAACTTTTGGAAAGGGAAACACCACCGATGGTTACTATAGTAACATAGCAAGGCATGCTAAGGATTACAGATAACTTGAGAGCAGATAAAAACACCCTTAGGCCATTCCTTACAGTTTCGGTTTTTCGAAAAGGCATGAAAAGCGACATGTTCATTGCTTTAGCATGCGGAGAAACCAAAAGCACGACACTCCTTAATTGTTACTGCTGCTGTACTAGAATTAGACAACTACCATTCGGGAGAAGGCAGAAGCAAGTTCCAGCGGTTTGAAAACACAGTGTGGCTGTCAGTTTAACAGTGGTTGTGTTGTTTTTTTTTTTGTTTTCCATCAGAACAGCACAGTTTCTCCTCAAGTAATTTTTGCTCACCGCATCCTCGCTACGCCAGTTCGACCTGTCTGCAAAGGAGAATGAAGTGATGTATGCAGGGACGCTTGGCAATCGTGAAAGCATCAATCAAATGTTTTAACGCCTTGTGTTCTATTCATAGAGAGTCATTAATCACAGAGGAGGGTGTCTAGGTGCAGACTCAAAGAGCCTGTAGCAACGACGGAGGCGGAAAACTTTGCCTCTCTGAAACTTGCGACTGAGCTCCTTATCCACTGAGTGTGGGTCTGAACAAAATGTAGGCGTTAACCTTCAACACGAGTGTGTGCGTGCGAGTTGCTTCTAATAAGTTTACAGCGCAGTGTGTGTGCACTAAGTTGATCTCAGCTCTGCGCGTTAGTCGTGTTTTTTTCTGGAGGTGCAAGCGTTCAGACACACATAACCAAACACAGTGCAGCTGTGCATGTTTTTCCAGCTGACAGTGTATTGATCAGTCACTCGTTACATTATGATTGCATTCCTCACAGTGTTATTCACACCATTAGACAGACAGAAAATAGCACCATTGTGAATTGTGCATCATTCGGGTGCCCGGGGCACTTTAATGCCTGCCTAGATGGATTTCCTGAAATTAACATTTTCCAAGTTGCTCAGCAGTTTTCTCAATATAAATTCAGTTGCTAAGAACAAGACAAGGCGACAACGGCAAATTCAAGCAAGCAGCCTCATTTTAGCGTGAACCCGACATCTGAAGATACCAACACTTTAAATTTGCACAAAGAGGTAATTATGCTTTGAATAATAAAGCATTACAAGGGCCTTGAGACATTTCAGGCTATAAACAGGTACATTTAATTATAATTTTCATGGAGGTAAGAACTGAATCAATCAAAGATAAGGCACTATGTGAGAGCGGCCTTTCAGAAGAGGGAAATACATTATCTCCTTTTATTAAATGTCAGACTCCTATCAATCAAATTAAATGTGATATTTAAGTAACGTTAATGCCTTAAGCTGTGGGATTTTTACTTCTTATTTAACTTTTTTGATTAAACCACTGGAATGTTTATCTCAGACGTGTAAGCGGTGCAAGATTCACAAAATCATTCAACTGACTTACATGGCACCTACACTAACCATTAACCAGCGTGAGCTACTGGAGATACCTGACCAAACAGATGTGTGTTGTCAAAACCGCAAAGCCACGAGTGCTTTTATCTAGCAATAATCATAATGGGTGATCAGACAGATTGTGTAGTATATGTACATACTCTATAACAGAAAATGTGTTCTTCAAAAAATTTGCTATACTAAAGATTTAGTTGTTCTAACAGCATGTTGCACTGTACCACAGCAAAGGAAATTAGTGATTTCTGATTGCAGCATATGTGAGTTTACACTCCAAAAATAAGGAAATTGGGCACTTATCACATGTACAAAAGGGTAATATGTAATTTCACTTAAATAGTTTCATGTTTTCAAGGTGAACACGATTCAATTATGTTTGATTTGCATGATATTCAGTGATTTAACATTTGTTAGTTTCACTCATGTAGCGCTAACATAATACAATCAAGCCATCAAGTACACTGTAAAACATTTCAAGTCAGTAAAACTTAGAAACCAAAGTTCACCTGCTGCCTTGAGAATGTCGACCTCAACTTGAGGAAAGCCTATTTAAACTCAAATAGCTCAGTTATAACTAATGATTATTTATTGTCTCAACTTGATACTATGAGGTAAAACAGCTTATTAGGGTACATTATCCATTGAAGAAAACTCATCTGATATTGTCAAATGAACTCAAATTTCCAGATCACATTTCCAAGTTAAGATAATTTTAACTATATTCACATCAATTGCCATTTTAAGTTGACTTGACGAGTTTTAAAGTTTACCTAAACTTCAGACAGATTCCGTTAACATATTGTTTGTTCAAAAATGCATTTTATTTTTAGGCCATTTAGAGAGGAGGACATTAAAATTTGATCCACCAAAAACAGCCACTTTGGATTTCATTCCTGGCAGGGATATGGCTTCTAAAATCCACCCATCCATTACGCTTTGCTGACGTTGTAATACCGTGGTTTAATCCTCTTTTGTAGAGCCTTGTTTCAAAGGTATCACCATTTTATAGTAATAGTTCTAATTAAAAAATGCAAAAATGGAGGCAGCCTCTATATTTCCCAGTATTCATATCATATCACCCCTCCTCCTACCCCACTGCTTTTTTCAACTCAAAACTTAAAGACATGAGTTAAATGAACATTGACTACATAGACAAAACTCCCAAGAAGTCAAGACAATGGATTACTTTAAGTTTTGAAAACATTAGTTTAATATCAAAAACCTGACATGACCATTGGTGTTAAAGAGAAGAAATCCATTCACATAACTTAAAGGGACTGGAATGTTTTACAGTATAGTGGTTAGATCACAGGCATATTAATTTGCAATATGGAATGGATGGAAACTTTTTGTTTCTCTTCCACCTTGCTGTGATCCAGGCGAAGGTGGTCGTAACAACAGTAAGGGGATGCAAAGCTATGACTCTCTAGTCCCGAGTTACTGCAGATCATTTCCCCATGTGGGATCAGTACAGTACAAAATACACTGCCTGGTCAAAAAAAAAGGTCATACACTCAAATAATTTTATTGGACCGCCATTATCTTTGATTACAACGCGCATTTGCTGTGGCATTGTTTCGATAAGCTTCTGCAATGTCACCAGATTTATTTCCATCCAGTGTTGTATTCATTTTTCACCAAGATCTTGTATTGATGATGGGAGAGTCTGACCACTGAGCAAAGCCTTCTCCAGCACATCCCAAAGATTCTCAATGGGGTTAAGGTCTGGACTCTGTGGTGGCCAATCCATGTGTGAAAATGATGTCTCATGCTCCCTGAACCATTTGATTTCGCCAAACATTTAAGTGATCGCTGATCACGATCAATCAGGAGACCGGTTGTGGGAGTTTACCATTGAAAATATTTGTGCTCTTTGAACCATTTTTAGTAGATAATCAATGATTTTGCTGGCTGACTTGAAGATTAATGGCAGCAGACTTTAATAGATGCAGCCAGTTAAGTTGATCTAACATAAGTACATTAAGTTTGAAAAACAGAATTGCATTAGGTATAAATACAGCAGGTGGAAATACTTGCCATTTTTTCCATTTTATGTTCATTAAACAAGCTATTTTTTAGTGTATGTTTCCTTCACATGTGAATAGCTTCTTCTTGTGGTATCCACAACATCACACATGTCACAAAGAATATGACCATCCACAGGTGAAGCAGGTTTCTAATGTGCAAGATTGTATTTGAGTTTGAAATCTCATGCTACTGTGCGTACATAAAATAAAAAATTTGGGGTTGTAGTTCTTGGCGGACTCCAGCTAGTAATCAGTAGCAGGCCTATAAAGCTTCTGAGACAATTTTGTTGAGGGGATTTGGTTACTTTAATTACAAACTGCACTAGCAAGCCAATTGGTGATTTCATTATCCTCGTTATCTAAAATGCCTCTTTATCTAAAAGCTGCACAGGGATCACCTGCACCCCTCCTGGACAAGTGGGCAGCCTGTTGGACTCTTTAAACTTGATTTTTAGCTTACTTTTGTAATAAAGATATTTATTTATAGCTCTGTATTTTCCGTTACTGAATCCTCTCTTCGTTTTGTTGTTTTGTTGTGGCTGCTCCCCAACGGAGAAGAGTTACTCACTGTCACGGTCACGCCACTCTGTGACACATGTTCACGTGAAGAATCCATGTGAATGGGCCCCTCTTGTCGTGTTTGCAACAAAGGTGACACTTTCAACTCTGAAAATGTTGCTGATGTTTTCACACATGGTGGAGGCCATTTCAGTTTTGGGTGGATAGTAAGTTAATGTATTTTAATTGTAATTTGATATGTCTGTGAGTTATATGCCTGGATAAAATGTTGATATTCCCATGATTATTATTATTAATTAAGTTACCCACTTATTAGCTTACTGAACTATTCCTAGAAGCCAGATCTAGCTTCTGTAGCTTTTAGATACCAACATCTGCCTTCTTATTACTTACGACTGATGTTACCGTATGGGCGCCAATTTCCATGTACATGACTTCCTGTGATGTTACAAGCTTGTGAGTTCTATTTGAAGGCAGTAAACAGCTCAGGTTTCTTTGATTGTAACCACTTAGTCCAAATAACTACAATCTCCAATCAGTTGTAGTAATTACATGCCTCCTGATTTAACCTGCGGGATTCATTAATTATTTCAAGCCAAATTAACAAATGAGCTAAAGCACTATGATCACTCACTCATACCATGAGTGTCCACCTAAGCCACATAGTGGTAGTTTCAGAATCCTGGTTAAGTCTCATTTGTTACCAAACCATTAGTAATACTTAATCATTAATCCTTTGAAAATGTCTTCAAGAAACCCAACCCAGTTGTTGTTTCAGCTTACAGCTTGTTGGGTGGTGGGGCTGCATCATTCTCGTACACATCCTGCAACACCGGTTCATTGTGTTGCTCCTCCTTGGTCCACAGCCAGTAGTTACCCAGACTCTGACATGTGCTGTTGTTGCAAAGATACTCAGTGTTATTCACTTTATCTGTGAGCGGTCAGAAGGTTTCAGCTCACTGGTGTTAATACTACCAGCCTCCGGTGGCAGACTTGAGAGGTTCTTTTTCCGGGTGGGGAAAACACTCGACACTAAGTGCTTAGACTAATTGGATAATTATTGACATTATCATCACTGTATCATTAAAATAATTGAATTAATCATAAATTCTCACAGAAGTACTCCCTTTAGGTGGCGAGGAGCCTGCTGGTAAACTATATAACATTCTGGATGCTCCTATTCCTGGAGGATCATTTCCTCCCTGCATGGAATGAGGGGAACTCTTATCATGACACATTCATACAAACAGAAGGCGTCTCGGTTTGGCAGAGGAGCGAGCTGATCCCCTGAGAGAACTTCTCCATAGAAAATAATGAAAAGATGCATCTTTAAAGGGCCTTGTGCGAGCAGTAATAGCTATGTTTCCATTCCTTCCGTCTGACAAGCTCATATTGAGCAAACCCAAATGCAAATGAGATGGCTCGAAGAAAATAAATAGGCTGTCTTGACATAAAGCCATGTCAGGGTGGAAAAAAAAAAAAAAGAGCACACGGATGACAAATCGTCATATATCTTCCAGGAACGGACTAATTTTGGAAAAGACGCTACAGTGCTAAAGTAGCGCATATATAATGTCGTCTGAAGACAAAAATAATGATATTCAATGAGTCACAATGCTAATCCACTAACTGAGGATGAAACCCTGTGTCTTCGGCGTGGGAGTGACAGCGGTATGACATATCTTAGGTTGTCGTGCACTGATATTTCAGGACATTCAACTGACATCAAACAATGTCATCCTGTCACTCTTACTTGCTACGTCCTGATTTATATAACACTAGCGGGATAAAAGTCAGCAGAGATTGTCATCATGATGAACTGTGATGCTTCTGTTAATTGATCCTGTACAGCGGCGGTGGTGGTTTTCTCTCCCTGTGCCTCTGCGCTCATTTGTTCTTCGAGGATTTACAGTCTGTGTATCATTGCAGCAGTGAGCGAGGGTTTTATAATAATTGTTGAGGACTCAATGAAACGGACATCGGAGCACTGAGTGGCTTTCAGCTCCTATACACTTAAGTGGCTGTGGTGGACCTAAAGTGCTTTTGGAGGGACAGGGGAACCTAACCCAGCTCCCGTTCCTTTCTCCCCGCTCAACAAACGCAGCACAGTCACAGAACGCCGTCCTCCCCTTCATTACACACCCCCCTCCCCCCTTCTCCCTCTAATTTCCTCTTCCCATAAATCTCTCTTTACCACGTTCTCTCTCGCTGCTCTTCTCTTCCCTCGCCTCCATTTTGTAGCTGAGGCATGCTCGGTACTCATCATTTCTGTCGAGCCCTGATTCACTTTCCTGCAGCCCCCCTCTCCATCTATCTTGCCAGCCTTTCACCAGCGTGAATGCAGCTTCTCCTGCACCTTCTCCACTCTTATCTCCTCATCCTCCCATCAGTCTCCATCAGGGCCGACTGCTGCCACTTCAGACCTGTCTGTCCATGCATCTCTTTCTTATTCTCTCCCTCTCCTTCCTGCACACAGTTCCCTGTGCCTTTCTCAATCCATCTCTCTCCCGGCTAACAGACAAGCACCACTACGCCGACACCGGCGGGGGCTGGACCAGTAGCATGGAGGTTTACACCACCTAAACATCTTGCTCATAACTTATGAGCAAATGAAGCAGGAGACAGTACTGTTGAATATTAGGATATTTAAAAATACCCCACAGCTGATTAATTGTAGGGAGGAGGCAGGATCAGCTCTTGCAAATTGCACATTTACATGCTCATGTTTATAACCATAATTGTTATTCTGTTATTATTCAGACCATGACTAAATTATTTTTGATACTAGCCATGTGAGCAGCTTCTTCTTTGGAACGCTCCATTTTCTTATGATACCATGGGGGACAATGTGATCTAAATCAATTTAATGACCCTACTTTAGGCATGCATACAGCACCTATGGAATATGCCACTCAGGTTTTATTGTAGTTTGAGAAACACAGCCTCTTACAGCCGGTTTACAGAGAGACAGGTCTATTTTTTGTAGGAAAATAATCAGCAGTCTGCAAGGCTGTGCTAGAGATGCATGCCCAAAAGAATAAAAACAAACCATTTCTGGTGGGAAGGAGAAACTTCTTTTAAACACTGTAGAAAAACTTTGACCCCACTGGTGCAAAACAGTCCTGCATGTAGACGGGAAATTTATTGGAATATTCACTTTTTAACTGCTTTCTTAAAAACATCTTTTGATGTTTGTGTTGGCTCCTGTGTTGTTTTGGATGAAACAGTAATCTGTAAAGGAAGCACTCTCTGTATGTGGCTATATGTCTTCCTTTCATTCAGTCCACTTCACACTGAGCTGGTGCATTGCTGGGGACCTGTGTAAGTAAGTGCCTGTGTTGAGTGCTCGGATGAGCTTTTTCTGTTTGCCATCACAACCATTATGTCTTCGCCCTCAGTAGGCCTTTGTCGTCAGGGGACAGGCGGTGCATTCACAACAGTTTTCAATTACCTTCATTCCTCAAATAAAGAAGATTTGGGCCCATTCTGAACAGGAGAAATGGCACACCGCCAGCGGGGCGCAGCTCATTCTGTCTGCAGCTCGTTCTGTCTTTTGGTGGTCTGTTTGGGTGAATGGTTCGCAACTGCCCTGCATTCCGAACAGGCGCGTTTTGGACGTGCACCGGGAGGAGACCAAAAAGATGAAATTCCCTCTTCAGGAGTGCGGGAATAGTTGGTTTAAACTGAGTGCAAAGCCTTTGTAGGCAATAAATACAATGATTCCCAATATAAAACCTGCCAGAATATTGAATTTTGGACTTTTATTTTTGTGGGTTTCTTTATGTATGTGCTTCCTGTTTTATAATAATTACTTCTTTGTGTATTTGTAGCCCTGTCTCTCTCTTTGTTTTATTTTTTTTTTATCAGTTCATCTGTTTTTTCCCCTGAGTGTTTCTTTGCTCACATTTCCCATTGTTATCTCCCAGTTTTCCCTTCCTTTTGATTTCCTGTATCCTATTCTGTCCCTGAGTTTTAAGTATCTTTTGGCATCTTTTTTGTTTTTGGTATACTCTCCCTGGATTACATTCAATTCAATTCAATTCAATTTTATTTATATAGCGTCAATAACAATACAAATCGTCTCAAGACGCTTTACAAAAACCCGGCCTGAAACCCCCAGAGCAAGCCTGAAGGCAACGGTGGCAAGGAAAAACTCCCTTGGACTATCTTCTGTTGGATTATCTTTTGTTTGGATTTCCTTTGGACTCTATCTCTGCTCTCTATAGCCTTGTCCCCAGGGGATTTTTCTAACCACAGTAAGTTTGATTACAATGACTATTTCACCTGACCTCATTTCCTGTGCGTGTCCAGAACTTAGCTGATTTAAAATGTTAAGATCCTCTATCATCATCTCTAATGGTGATATGGCTAATGTGTTGGTTTACAGTCTATTTACAGATCCATAAGTATATATGATTCATGTCTATGGACACTTGGTACATGTATGTTCTACTGTATGTTTTAGGTTTCTTCCACTATTTCTATTTCTGGCTATTTAGCTGCTAAATATTTCACTTGTTGCCAGTCTTTTTTCTGCTGGGTGCTGAGCAGGAAGTGTGCACAAGGCGTTAAAGTAAAGTCTGAAGCTTGCAATAACCCTCTATAAAACAGAACAGGACTGCAGATTCAGATGACCCTCGTCTGCGTGTTCATGTCCAAAAATGCTTTTTACCCTTACTTCCCAAAACAAAAAGTGAGTAGAATTAAAATTTCTATTCGACTTTGGTGGGAAGGTGCATTTCTCTGCATTGTGAGGGCATCAATAACATCCCTAATGCCACAGTTGCACTGACCTCCATCTACTGTATGGGTTTTCTCTGGCTGAAATCAATAACTCAAAGTTGCCTTCCTGTTGCGTTGGTGGACTTGACGCACTGAAAAACATGTTTTTCTGTTCAGGACAAAAGTGCTCAGAAAGTTGACAGCACAGAAAGTATGACTGGAAGCGAGTGAGTAAATAATCAAGAAAAGCAAGTGAAGAAGACATTACCCTTGGAGACTGAATGCAAGATAAAAGGCATCCCATATAGGAACAGGAGGACAGAGTCGGGAGCACAAGCAGGGAGGAATCAGTGAATCTTTACGGAGCTCCAGCCTTTTGCACTGAGAGCCCACGGTATAAATCATGAATCATTTACAGTCCCTTTCCCTCAGGAACCTGTGTTTAAATATTAATGCTCTCCATTCAGATCACAGCCACCCTGACCTGCATAGCTGGGTCTGCTCCCCAAGGACGCCATGTACGCACCCTCCCTCCTCGCACACACATACAAAGTACTTCCATGGATCATCTATAGGCACAGATAGTGTACCTAACTGCTAAAGAGCCCTGCCATATATCACACAATCCCCGAGGTATGTGTACACACATGAACTCCTCATGCACACATTACTTAAGTTTGCTCTGACCCGGTGCTTGAAACATCTCTCCTTTGCGCATACGAACACATGCAAAGGTAGATGCAGGTTTTTGCAATTCATATTAGTGTAAATCCCTTTTTTGGATAAATGTTGCGGCTGGTAGTCTGCAGTCCCCTCGCTTTCCCATTCCTCTTATTTTGCACAGCCTCCAGATCGAAACAAGAGAACAGCTGCTGGTTTGGTTTGCAGACTGTCGGCTTACATGGGTGGCGAAATAAATAATGCTCTTATTCCCAGACAATTACCATTAAACTGGATCTGGGTGGCCCACATGATGGAACACTCGGACGCCGCTGTTCAGTTTCCAGCTCTGGTAGGGTCTGTGGGAGGGGAGATGGAGAAGGATTACGTCTTGGTCTTAACAATAGCTGGTTGCTTAGGTGCTGAGCTCTCCGGGTGATGTTCTCATTTGACAGAAGAAAAAAGAAATAATCATACAATGCCATGAAAAAATAAATGCCACCAAAGGCTGTATTGTTAAGAAGGCTCAGTTCTTTTTGGATCAGTTGCACCATACTCAACACATTTTACATAATATATCTTGGCCACCTCACTTATTAGCACTTGCTCCATGTTGATTGGCCATCTTCTCAGATCTCTATAGGCGGCATATCTTGAGGAAAGATGAGAGCATCATAGGAGCCCATACACATTCTCCTCCCTGCTTTCTCCAGGTGGTGTTATCACTGTCCAGGCTGCTGGGCTAATAGGAGAAGGGCAACCCATGTCCCAGTGGTTGTGCACCTCTTTAGTCCCACCACAGTCAATCTTACTCCACACAGACGCACTGCCTCTGGCTACTCAGTCTTATTATTTATCTTTCTATTCGTATTTCACTCTTATAAGTATCTAATAAGTATTAAAATCTAAAAATGGGATGTTCATTTTCTCTTTTTTTTTCACATGCACCCTCTAAATGCTTCTAAGAAATAAATAAAGGGTTTATTTTTGTCTCTAATCCTGCATATTAATAATAAAACAGGTCCTTTGTCTTCTAAAGTGATCTGTTTTTCGTGATCTCTTGCTTAGGTTTAACGTAGTCAACTAAACCTTTTTATGTAAAGCAACAGTAATAGATTTCCTCTGCCACTTGGGGTCTGTGTAACATGCTGTGAACACCACACTGACATATTTTTTTCATAGAATTGTTGGGGGGAAGTCAACAAACATTTGCTTATTTACATATCCAGCAGACAGCGGGCAAGACGAGCTTTGATTGGGGGTTGTATTTAGCAGTTTGTTTAATATTAACTTTGAACTCTTTTTTGGTCTCCGCCAACTCCCAATGAAAATGACTGGCGCTCTAGTTGCTAAATCCTCCGAAATGTCCACAAGCTAGCCGTGTTTCTTTAGACAACATCACAGCTGTAAATGAGGTACATGAGAGAAATGAGAGTAGACCTAAACAGTAAGCCCTGTGGCTGCAAAAAGAAAACACTGAGCCGCGCGTCGAGTGATAATTTTCCGTCGCTGCTAACAACCCCTTCCGCAACAGATGTAGTACAACATAGCGCAACCTATTGTTCAATATAAAAATATTGATTTGTGCCTTAAGGTTAGGAAAAGATTGTCTTCATGGTTAGACCGCCTTTCACTGTAAGAAATACGGCTGGAACCACGGCCTTCTGTGTCACCAGAGCAGTGATTTTTCTGCTGACAAGAGACTTCGCCCCGCAGAGGCATTGAGTGCTGAGCCGAACTGTGATACACCTTGGCAAGTCCGAAAGAAGAAAATGCACCGACGGATAAAAGCTTTTCTTCTCCATTAATTGGCATCATTGTGATGCACTGAACCGTGTCAAAGTGGAACTGTGTTAAATGAATATGTGGTTGCCACCTGAAAATAAGTCTATGATATGGTCTCGAAGTAAAGGGCTCAGGCATGTACCAAACTCTATTTTATTTATTCTTGTCATTGAAGGTAGGACAGTGTCTGAGAAAACCCTTTTGATGAGGCTACCTCTACTACTGACAATCAGGCCAGCTTTAAACATGGGCACAGTGTTGTTGCCTTAATTTTCTTTTGATAAATACAATATGCAAAATTCTACAATGTTTATATAGTTTAGTAATGCCTCTGAGGCTTTTGTACATGTAAATTGTGAAAAAAAAGGTTTTTATTTTTAGTTTTTCTGGTTTACAGATCACACACTGCGAGCGAAAAAAAAAAGGGAAATTTCCACTTTCATATTTTTGTGGATTGTTTTTCTTTTATTGTCTAAAGTTATTAGACCTTTAGCTGATGTACATGCTGTACCGCTTTTCTTTTATCCCGGCTTCATTATATTATTTTGACATTGTTACTGTGGTCATAGAGCATGTATTTTTTTTTTTTTTTTTTTTTAATGATATTAGAAGTGTCAGACTGTCGGTGTGTATGGTGTTGATGTGGGCTACGGCCGACAGCCCGTGGTCAAGCTTCAATTACTTTCGTCTGTGTTTTTTTGTGTGACGTCATCGACTAGTCATCGTCGACTCGACTTTCACCACATAAAAGTCGACTTTAAAAAAAGTCCGAAGTCGTTCAACCCCTACATTTAATATAAATGAACATCTGACATTGTTTATGAAAATGAGGAAATACGTAATAAATCTCCTTATATAAAGCCTCATTTGAATTGAAGTTGCATAAGCACAGTTGTGTGTGAATCTCAGTGCAAATGCAGAGAACTAACTAAAAAAAAAAGAAAACAGACGACAGAGCTAAATCACTTTTTAAAAGGTAACAGCAGCATTGACAAAGTATCCTCCCAACCCTTTTTTCTTTCCCGTTCCCGTTTCTTCCATTCTGACTTTCTTGTTAACATTGAAAGCATCGCCGAAGATTTGACACTATAACAAACATCTCTGACATCTGCCACAACCGTGTGAACACCTCCTCAATCCCGCGCGGCAAGAAGATGAGAATCTATCTCGAGCTTACGCTGCCAACACCCCAATTAGTGTCACCACATGGAGTGTGGAGCATTCCTCTACACGCCTCGCGCTCTCCTTCCATTCCTCTCTCTGTTCAGCCCCTTTAATTCCCATCTTTACAGCCCCTCTGCACTCACACGTACACAGGTATCTGCCCCTTTTCCTAAATTTTTTTCTTTTCTTTCTGATCTTCGCCGGTGTTTTTTTTTTTTTTTTTTTAACACTATCTGCTTGACTGGTTCTCTCTCAGTGTTTTTTTTTTAATACGCCCGCTGTTTAGATCAATCTTTCCAAATCAATACTTAATATCAGAAAGAAGCGCTGGCCTTTTGCTGTATGTACTCTGGCGTATTGTCAAGACACACGGACCATCGTCTCCATTCAACCTATTCACACCAAAAGTAATGAGATATTGAATTGGACTCAGATACACTAAGGTGCAGCCAATACAGTACCGTCCACAGTTGGTGTGTTTTTGCCCAAAACCCAGGTCTGCCGATGAAGCACCTGATAATATTTGACAACAGAGCCTCATTTTTCTTCATTTGCTTCTCACTCTCAGGGCGTCGTGAGCTTCACGTTCATTGAACCGTCCGCTGATTCCCCGGCTAGTGAGAAAAGCCGCATAATTGACATGTATTTCACGTGATGAATGAACCCCGTGCCGCTGACCTCTCTGCGCTAAAAGCTTATATTTCCAACCTCATGTGTTTTGAAGTGCCTGCTTTCAAACATCTTCGTCTCACAAGATATTCCCAGTCCTCCCATTAACCATGCATTAAAGGCCTAAGTGTATTGGCTGGGATGAGCGGGCAGCAAGGAGAATTTAAGTATGTCTTGCATACCCTGTATAATTTATCATGGTAGGAGCTGTAAGCTTTTTAATGGTCTCTGCTCTCATTATCCAGTCTCTGTTTTCCTTCCGTGCCTTCGGAGAGTTCCCCCTAATGGAGGGACAAATAGGTTCATATGAGATTGTAATTACAGCATTTTTAAGCAATAAGCGTAACCTTCACATTCAGGTAGCAAAGGAGGAGAGTAAATCTCAGCTGATATCTAGCAACAGGACATGAGCAAGAAGAAGAAAGAGCAGTCCAATCAGACAGTGTCAGATTACCCAACAAGCTTGTCCGTCATTCGTCTCCGCTCCGGTCTCGCTTCCTGTTTCTATCTGCTTCCTGTCTCTGGGGTGACTGATGGGGCCTTCGGAGAGGCTGAGCCTCATGTCAAAGTTGCCAGGCGCTGCCTCCTCTGTCAGCATTCCAGCCCGGATCCGAGTGCCTTAAATGAACACGGGCAGATGACTTCTTGAGAACGCTAATTAAATTGAGACATTCCCTGCCACTAATTGGTTTCATTTGCATACTCCAGATACAAGGAGGTAGAGAATGAAATTGGAAAAAACACCCTTCCTTGGAAGTGCTGTCAAATTTCTAGGTTCAGTGACAGCCTTTCCGAAACCTTTTGTGCTTTGCTTCGGGGCGTGACTATGCATAAGACAGTCGGATCGTCGCACAAGTAAGACATCTATTGTAAAAGAAACTGCAGAGACAACCAGCAAACTAATACAATTGGGTAATTGACATCATATCCAAGACAGAAAGCAAGGGTCCAAATATATCTGGCAAAGCTCTCTGTGTTGTTGAAACATGAGCGTCGGTTATTCACTTCCCTGCCAAGAGGAGCTCATGCATAAACAACACTGTCATATTTATATAGGCATCCCCGCGGAGTCCTTCCACTATTGTTGCTGTTGTACTAACTACCTCTGCCGTGGGAACATGACAGTATCGCCACAACACATGTTCGGAAGTGATTAGAATTCACTCTCCCCTTGTAGGCCCCTCTTATCGGAGAGTATTTTTGGTGTTTCTCAGCTGCGGCGGGGGTCACTAGGGGCAGCTGTGGGAAGCAGATAAAAATAGTATTTTTTCGTCGGCAGCGAGTTGGCGCACGTACCCGTCGTCACGCGCACATCCCGAGAACATGTTTTGAGACCGTCCTCTGGAGTGCTGGGTTGATAAAAACAGCTTCCCTCCATGGCACTTGAGTATTATTATTCTCTCTTCTTTTTTCCCTCTATCTGAAGCCTATTGTTGGAACACTGGGCCGTTATTGGGTTTTGTCAAGACAGGCGAGGAACGACTGGAGGATGGGGACAAGCTTTATGCCCTCATTCTCGGCTCCAGTGCCGTGGAGCAAAGTAAACCCACATATAGCTCGCACCGGCACCTCGCAGGATTCATATTCTCTCTGAAATGATAACAGACGTATTCTGTGGGTAAAACGTTAGGGGAGAAGATTTATTTTTGTGCCGAGGTGCTCTGTAATTGAATAAACTGTGGAGAAATTATATTTTCCAAGTGTTCGCTGCCATACCTTGTCGTTGCCAGTTACAGTCACACCCAAAACCATTTCAGAGGGAAAATATTAACATTATATTGTCGCTCTGAGGGAAGGAGCTGTGCGCAAAAATCCGTTTGATGAAGTATGACTCTGACACAAAACTCAAAGCTGAGTGGGTGTTTTTGGTTCCCGATTTCACAGATTATTTTAGTTCCGATTTAGTTTCTGACATGTAGGCCACACGCTGAATTCAGACCACCTCCTCCTCCCTCAGTATATACTTTTCTACCCTGTCATTCCGGAGAGATAATATTTTCAAAAGAGAAAGAGATCATCTAAAATTCATACGCCCGGTGATGGCAGTTGACCTTGTAAACTTCTCCAGCTCGCAGCCAAGTAAAGTTTCACTTCGGTTCCCAGCCCTGCGATCTAATGAGGGTTAGTAGAGAGAAATGCGTCTGCTATCTGCGGGGCCTTGTTGTGAAATTAAAGGTCATTCTCACTGGATGAGCAACCCTGATACCTTCCTATCTCTCTCCGTGCTGGCCAACGGGGAAATCAAACGCTATTAGACCGCAGAAGCGTCCTTTATCATTGTGGTCATTATCATCCGAATCATCACCCAGGCCACGGAGCATCATTTAGCCTCCCCATTTAACTTCTCACCAGCCGTGTGTCAAACATACCCACCAGTGACAATGTGTCCGGCAATATTGAGAGCTGCAGGGAATTATGCGGTAAGGAAAGCAATTAGTGGGCCGGAAAAGACTGTACATTCAAAGGCAGGGCGTGTGCAGTGTTAGAACAAGGAGAACGGGGCGATAGGCGTTAGAGAGCTGAATTACTTATTAATGCCACTAATGAGGGTGACGCAATGGGCTAGATAATGCACCTGCTAAAGTATAATAGAGGTAAATGCTGTGTCCCAGCTCATAACAGAGTGGAAATGCTAGGACACAGGGTAATCACTGTAAATGTGCCAGTGGATCTCTAGCAGATCCAGGTGTGATAAAGTAAGTGCTGCTTAATGTGTTACTGTAAAGGTATGCTTTTTTTTTTTTTTTTTAAGTGAGAAAGGATTGCAGAAAGCATTACGGCTTTAAATTTAGTAATTAAATTACAGTTTCCATGACCGGTTGCGCTCTGTTACTTTGACACTCTCGGCTTGCGTTGACATTTCCCGGCTTAATTGAGATAATGAAGGACTAGCCCGCAGCTGTCCGTTAAACAGCTTCTGAGTCAACTGTCCAATTACATTTGGCCCCTTAAAAAAAAAAAAAAGGATCTACATATTAAAGGGCTGTAATCCTTGGAACTTTCTCTAATTTGGATGTGAATACCCTCCAATTAAAGCAGAGAGTCTGCAGTTCAAGCACGTATTCCTTATACAACTTAATAAACAAATGGGGTCTGTGCTTTATATATTTTTATTTATTATTATTTTTTGGGCAGGTTGATGATTTGATTCTACATGTTTGCTTTTGTCAGATGTATGTATCATCTGGTTCCCCCTTTTTTCCGCCTCTATCCAGCCAGCCTCAAGCACACATGTCCCTCCATATGAGCTGGGTTCTGCTCTTCCCGTTAAAAGGGAGTTTGTTTTCTTGCCACTGCCGCCTTAATGCTTGCTCTGGGGGTTTCAAGCTCTGGGTTCTGTTAAGAGACGCTTCGTTTTGTATTTAACGCTATAGAAATAAAATTGAAGTGACTTGAATTAATCTTGAACAATGCATTACATTTTATAAAGTGATCATGTTTTTCAAGCAAAATCAAAATGTTTAAGCTACTAGTACCTGTGCCATATAAAGAGGGACGGTACTTCTGATTTCTGTGTGCTAATGTGTTTTATTCTTTCATGAGTATTTGAATATAGTAACTTTCCCAACAAGGCACACAGTTGTGATAATGAACATCTGAATTAAAGAGAGCTGCTGCCGCCAGGTAATAGGGCTTAGTCCCGTATAAGCATGTACGCCATTTATCAGCCGGCGCGCTCTCATGAAGCCGTAAGTCCAAATCCTAGCTATAATACTCACATCCACACTTCATTTAAAAGTACATAACAAGAGGCATAGCAAAGTAAAAGAAAAAGACAGTCCCGACGGGTACAACCAGTCATTAAAAGTTTGAAGCCCTCTTTTATGATGTGTTCTTAGGATCCAGCTAAGATGACAGAGAATATGATGGTTTCCTTTTTTTTTTTTTTTTTTTTTAAAAGTGATGGTCGGAGGCCGGGGAGAGGAGAGTGAACAGCGAGGAGCTTTTTCCGCAGTTCAAGCGGTGCTCAGATCAAGATCCCCTCACTCCCGTTTAAGAAGGGAAGCTCTGCCAAAGAGTTTTGTGAGATATCTTGTCTTTTTATCAGTGGCTGAAAAGCCCCTGTGTTTCCTCACAGCATGGCTGGCGCTAATTAGTTTAGCACATATATTACCCACGAGGCTGGTGAACCTCTGCTCCCCACCAACTGGGGAGGCGACCAAAGATGAAACAATGACGATAAACCTTGGTAGATGTTGGAGGCACAAGCGGAAGGATGATGAAAACAGGACTACCGCAGCGAATAATAACGCATGATAATATTAAACAGAGACGGATGTGATATATATATTTTTTTTGCTTGTTTTCATTGAAGCCAATCGATTTCTGTGCATAATTGTCGTGCACTGCTAGCAGAGCTCTGACAACTGTGTTTTTTGACATCACACACAAAAAGAAGAGGCTTTTAATAGTCTGATATTTAATATTTTCAAGAAAGGGCCATCCAAGGTTCACCAAAATGAAAACAAAATTGATTACTGCCTTTTTAATGGAAACTGGAGCACGCATTAGAAGCCGGAACCTCACGTTGCCTCTGTTCTTGCATGCGCCGACAGAAACCGCGCTAATTCCCCGCTTTTGTTCGGCCTTGTTATCGTGAATATTCAAATGCCGCAGCCTCCCAGGAGAAGAGACATCCTTGAGTCTGTCTGATCTCTGTCTAACCTGCAAGGCCGAACTTCTGGCTGTCCGCTCCAATTGCCCAGGTCGGTATACCAACATCGCTAACCTCCCTCTTTCCCATATTAACATCAAGGGCTTTTTCCCCCCCTCCTGCATGTCACCCAAGGGAAACGGAGCCTTTGGTGGTTGTGGGGGCTGGACATGAAGGCAAATACAAAATAATTCCCTCTGAAATGCCAGAATTAATCAGAGGATGCGAGTTAACAAGCTATCAAACATCAGGCACCCTCCACTGCCACGAGGATCTGCTTAATAAAAAGGATGGATGGGGGCCGAGGCATTTTTAGGTCAGAGAGGCAACAAGGCAGAGATGTAAGGGCCTGATCGCAGCAGGGGGTTACCTGGTAATTGGGATGGAGAAATAGTTAAAGCGATGGGCGGCGAGGTACGGAGTGGAGGGGGCAGTCGGAGGAAATTAAGTAGAAGGTGTGGAGGAAGAAGGGGGGAAAGGGGAAAGTACGAGAGCAAGGCTGTGTGGAGATTTCCTGGTTTGGAGGTATGCAGAGGCTGACTCGAAGGAAAAATGAAGGGAAAACGGGGGATGGGGAGTGGGGGAGGTCAGAGTGGAACGACACCTGAGGAGCAATTTCACTGTAGTGCACCGGAAGAAATTTTTAGCGAGCTTTCAGAACTTAAAGGAAAGCCACTGCAGCGTCAGATGCTGGAATAGCTCAGGCGTTTGTGTGTAGAAGGTTTGATCGAGGGGTATATTGGATTGAGGTACGGTGAGGAGGAGATAGCAGGCTGCGGAGAGAGGACATTGCAGGTTTCTGAGTGAGATTTTGCAATACAATCAAAGGGAGAGAAAGCAGAGGCGGGTGAGGGCTGGGGGTGGGGATGGTTGCAGCACGGAGGCCGGGATCGGAAGCGGCGGGCCCAACTGATGACAGCTGGGGGGGGGGGGATGGAAGAGATGCCATTACACAAGCAGGAAGGGATTCAGATGGTGAGTTACGTTGGAGGGAAGCTCGGGAATGAAGGATTTAGAAGGAGACGGAAAGAGGGTGACATGCGTTGCCTTCATTCACCCTAAACTGCAAACGTTTTTTAAATTAGATATGCCTGTTCACCAGCGCTCCTGACGCCCTTGATCGAGGCTAAAATAGCAAAGCGCAGTCGTGTTAATTACCCACAGATTATTCATTCATCCTCCGTGCTCACCAAATGAATGCATATCTTTGGCATGTGTTCGAGGCGGAGGCAAACGGCAGCCCCCTCTCCCCCTCCCCAACCCGTCCTCGCTCCTCGCACACCCTCGGCCCTGTTAACATTGGGCTGTGAAAAGCCTATTACTAGTCGTCTCCAGCAGCTTATCCCTCACCATTGCGGGGAAGATTTTGGCCGAGAGCAAACATGAATGGCTTCCCTGCTCGGGGAAAATGAGAGACGCTAAATCCGCATAGCTGTAACCCACTTCTCGCCTCGTGCAACAATAGAAAGCCTGGGAGGAGATGACTCCCAGCAGGCCCGAGAAAGCGCCGGCGTCTTCTTACGCAGACGCCGACAGCCTACTGAGGATATTTGTTTAACATTATGGCAGCCATAGAAGTGATGAATGGTGTCTGATTAGAGCGAGTTTCAATAGAGGGTCACGGGAGATTATATTTTTATTGCTTCTACAAAAAGAGGGGACAGATGCCTCTTAAGATTGTTATCTGCATATACTGCTGTATTAGTTTCAGACTGCTTCTGTATTTATCCGTCCAGGTCTTCTTCTGTTTCTGTATATCATGTTTATCGGCAAAAGGCTCCCAGCGAACCTCTGAAATGCCCAAATGCAAAGTCAAATTACTGCTGAAGAGGGTATTGCAAACAAGGAAGATAAAACCAGTAGATAAACCTCTTACGGAAGCAGGTATAAACACTGATATACTGATTATGGACCGTGCACAAAAGGTACTCTATGTTCTCAAACGAGAGGTCAGGTTTAGTGTCTTCGAGCATCTGATCAGGCAGATTATTTAGAGTGGGAATACTTTATGCAAAAGGTCAACAGATGAATTTTTCAGGAGGCCAGAGGTCCAGAACAAATCAGCGCAACGCTCAGACACAAATAAAGGTCAGCAGCTTGCGCGTAATCGGCTCCATATATATTTCAGGATTTCATACTTACAAAAGTCGGCTGTGGGGTTTCACTAAAACTATTTATTTAACAAGGCAGCAAAGTGCTTTCAGATAAAAGGCACAGATTGCCTTTAGCCACACCTGAGGCCCTGATTAAGGTTCGCTTGAGTCAAACGTTTGCACACAGGGCTGCTTTATTTCTGCTCCACACTAAAAGTTAGGCATTTGTGCCTTTACAGCGAGGAGAGGCAGGAAATTGGATAAGAGACTGGACGGGAGTGGCATCGAACCCTGCAATGAGGACTGGAGACTGAGTTCATGGTGCAGCCGCTGAACCAGGTGAGCACGGCACATTTTCACAGCTGGACCCCTAAAATACAGCCAATCTGCCAACTATATAGACCTTAACTGTAACAATTCTCTCTTAATACAGAACAGCTACGCTTGCCAAAAGTGTACATTGACCTTGTGTTGTCTGCCTTTTATCGGTTAATTGTTAGCTTTTAGTCTTCCCCAAAGTTTCAGTACAATCGTACATTGGAAGCCATTAAACAATGCAGTAAAAACAGAATACATCTAGAAATTCATAATGCAGACATAACATTTTAAATGTTACATCATATAAATATTATGTGACTATCCACGATTGCATTTGAAGAGTTTAGCCAAAGGGAGAGAACCCAGATGTTAGAGGGTTTAATCAAATTTTTTTCTCAAAAATTGCTGAAATACCACTTTAGGGATAAGTTCCTGTGGTCTGATTAGGCAGAAAGCTCCACTGCTATACTAAAATGGACAGTGAGTTTCTGCATAAGTCAAAATATCTTCCCTGACAAAGGCCTGTACGTATGATGTACACTGTGACAAATGCAGCTGCTTTAGGTGGACATTTGGCCTTCCTCTCCGAGCAGTTATTTGAAAAAACCAGGCCGCAGCGTGTTCCATCTGAACCTCCCATCTACATATAATATTCTGCATTTGAAGACGTTGCTTGCTCATTCCATCAGATTTCAGAAAGCCCTGTTTTTTGTTTGATCTAATTTCAAAACAGTTTGACGCCTCCTAAGAAATCGAATAAATCCCTCAAACGTATTCAGTAGCGGGCCTTCACAGGGAATGATCTGTGCAGTTGTCTCCTCGGGCTTGTGCTGTTGTGCGTCCAAAAAGCGGAAATTCGAGAAACACAGTCCAAGCTCTATTACAAATATGCCGCTGTGACTCATAATACAGTCAAGAGCGAGGCAGCAGTGTTGGTCGTCCACCCAGACAGGTGCGTGTTGGAGTGCGTGCACCACAGCCAGAGATTCATTTGTGAGTGTGCATGCTTAAAAGGCTGACTACACACATCTGCGTGCGCGTCTGTTTGCTTGGCTTGTGTTGTCTTTGCACGTGGGTGCGTGTGCGTTTCAGCACACCACTTTGTGACTGAGCAGATGTTTGGTGTGTGCTCTGCTGAATGACTATGCATCTGTTTGCAGAGCCTCTGGAAGACGGAGGGCTCTGGCCTTCATTTTGGGTTTGTGCTCTATGCTTGTCTTGAGGGAGGGAGGGGGCTGGAGGGAGGGAGGGGGCTGGAAGGGATGTAGCTGTGAACTCGCCTTGACAAACATCAATTATTAAGAATCTGCTCCGAATACTGATTTACAGGACAGAAGTTTGGTTGTGCGAGAGAGTCTGCACGCTCGTCCACTTTTCTGTTTTGAAGTTGTAAAGATGTGAAGGCGCCCGCCTGGATTTATTCACTCCCATCACTTAAAACGTAATTTCGCTGCTTGCCGCCGATCTGTCAATTTGTCAGCTCCCAGGAACCGCTTTTATTTCTAATCACATCAGCGCTGAGATTAACTCAAGGGAGCCAGCAGCCATAATCAATTCTTTGTTATTAATAATTAATTCAGTCCGCATGTTAAAATATTCCGTATCAAGTGCACATGTCAAATGTAGATTTCTGAGAAAATCAGGGAAATCGAACCGTATTTTTCTGTTTATGCTGCTCATCATTTGTCTTAAAAGGATGCCAGAGCGGCGCGCTCTGTTGAGGAGGCACGAAAACGCGTGCCGAGACGGCCCCGGATTCGCCGCGTTCTCCCTGGGATACTGATCATTAGCTTGTGAAGAATGAAAGCAAGGATGTGGAGACGTGGCCAAGAGAGGAGAAAGGAGAGATTACAAACAGAAGGTAGACGAGGGGGGGAGACAAAGAACACAGCATAAACTTCTAGTCTTAATGATAGCGCTACAGGCAGCAGACAAGGGGTCAGCGCTTAGCTTTACATGTAGCACACTAATTGTAACATCTCTCTGCATTCCTGCTGCCGTACGCCACCATCGAAACCAGGAGCAGAGGCAAAACAAAACTGTAGTCATATTCACGTCTCAGAGAGTGACACCCAGAGAGAAGCAGCTCACCCGAGACTTTCTTCGTCGATGGCACAAACATTTTTCAGCAAAAAAAAAAAGAGGAAGGAGGAGCGGAGGGAGGGTTTGAGAAATGAAAGATCACCTTGATCAGCGCGGCGCACTCTTGAGTGTTCACTTCCTGGGTCGGCCTCAAGGTTAAGATGGCTCGTTATTTTCTATGGGCCTCGTTAAAGATTCCGAGAGCCCGCGGGACGGGGGAGGGTTTGAAATTATTATTTTTTTGGACACGGAATGGTGTTCAGGAGAGCTCCACTCAGGGTCCCGCCTGATCACACTTAAAAACACACACAGAGAGCTCAAGGTGACTTCCGCCCACTACCCCGCAATTCCAGTCGAGAGGGAGATGGTTATTTCCTTAGAGGATCATTCTTTGTGTGCTAGTGTGTGTGTGCGCTTCTGGTTTATATATATCCTTGGTGTCCAAATACAGGGACCCCACTATATTTGTGAGGCCGACACCTTTATACAGATCAAAATCCTGGACCCCATAAAGTTAACCCTTAAAGGTGAGGGTTAAGATTTGAATTAGGCCAAAGTTTGGGCTGGGCGTCCAGGGATGATGGGCCGAGGGAAGGTATTATGTCAATGGAGTGTCCCCATGAAGATAGTAACACAAGCATGTGTGTGTGTGTGTGTATTGGAGAGGGTGCGTGCATATTTTAAATGCAGCCATATTACTTTTCAATGACACTCTAACCCATGTTTTCATTATTATTTTTTCATAATAATGTTCAACCTGGGATGTCGCAGTGAATGACATTGAAATATAACCTCCCAAATGAGGGCGTTGTTTACTCTCTGTTTTGAAGTGCACACCGTGCCGGTTGCCGTTATTGCGCGGAGACAGAAAGAGGCTAGAGAGAACACTCTGAATTTATTTATTTATTTTTTTGTCTCCTCGGTATTATTCATTATCTCAGAGTGGCTCTTATTCAAGGGCATTACTAGAGATAGAAAGTTGTCTGGCTCTTGTGCCAAATTGGACTTGCGAGCAACCGCAGACAGTCCCAGCAGCCACTCACGAACCTGTTACAATGCAGAGTGTTTGAGATGAAAAGCTGGGATCTGCTTTGAGAGTCAGATAATTAGACAAAAAAAATAATTTGCAGTCTTGCTGTGCATTGTCTCCGTAAGGACGAATACACGTTCTCTCAATACACGTGAGGGCTCAACACCTTCAACGATATGACTTTGAATTCAAAAAACTTATTTAAAAAACAAAAGGCTCTATATGTGTGTAGACCGAAAGCAGCAGAGCACTATATGATTTTTAAATCACATTAAAACTCACCAAAATTCATGCAATATTAAAACTGCAATGATGTCTCGGATTTTTTATTTATTTATTTTTTTCCCCCTGCTCTAACTAAGCCTATCTGCCTCATTTGTAGCTTTATTGTATTTCCTTGTCTTGCTGCTTGTCTCCTTGCTGTTATTACTTTCACAAACTACAACCTAACCTCATAGTTTATTCAGCTACGAGGACTCGCATATATTACATAGGCGTCTGTGCGCAGTACACTGCCACATCCTGGTAAATATGATCGAAATGACGATGGCATTAAGCGCGGCGCCTGTCAGCAGAGTAGCCTGGCATTGTTGCAGTGAGGAAATGAGCAGTACGTTTCAAGGGACATCAAAAATGACGATCCTGAATCAAGTAGATGTTCAGGAATGTCGTAAGCAAAAGGAACTTAAAATATCAAAAGTAAAAATATTCATTTTGCACCTGAATTGTCCCATTAGACAGTGGATATCACATTCTTGTTAAATGTTGCTTTAGCACTGGCTATAATGTTTGTATAGAAGATTAATCTTTGTATATAATCTATACAAACCTGATGAGTGAATATTAAAGGTAAAGTCACAAAAACATCTGCTTCTGAGATGTGTTCTTGTTCTCGTCCACTTTTCTTCTGAATGTGGATGAGAAGAATAAAATTGTAGACTAGAAAAGCTTCTCAAGAGTGCTTGCATGTGGCAGTCGGGTCTTAGAGTACAGGCACATTCTTCAGTAACATATAGTTAAAGATAATTATAATACAATAGTTCATTCGGGCTGGGGAGAAGCCTCCACCAGCCACCAGGGCCACCTCCTCTGGCCTGCTAGCAACAGCACAAGACTGGGAGTTGAAAGTTGACCTGGGGAAGCAACTGAAATTCCCAGAAACTGTCGCCACCACAATGCCGCGGCCAGACATGCTGCTCATCTCAGAAGCCTCCGAACGGATCGTCCTCCTGGAACTCACTGTCCCTTGGGAGGACCGCATCGAGGAGGCTAACGAGAGGAAGAGGGCAAGATATGCCGAGCTAGTGGAGGAGTGAAGGAGCAATGGGTGGAAAGCTAAGTGCGAGCCCATCGAGGTGGGATGCAGAGGGCCTACAACATGCTGGGCATCACAGGGGCCAGTAAGCGAAGGGCCATCAAGGAAGTCACTGAGGCGGCAGAAGTTGCCTCAAGGTGGCTGTGGATGAGGAGAGGAGAGCCGTGGGCGAGGTAGCGCTGCCTGGACACAAGCTGAGGCCTGATCAGCCCTGGCTGGGTCGCCTGGGAGAGAGTGTGTGATGTTCAAAAGACCCGAAACACTCCATGAGGATGTGTCCAGGTTGCATTAATTGAATTATGTTTAAAGTAGTTTGCCGAAGCCTCTCAAGATGAGCCAATTTGTGCATCACTGATTTTAAAAAAGCAAATAAAAAAAATAAAAACACAGGATGGAGCGATGATGGTTGTTGTCGACATGTCTGGGGATGCCATTTTCGTTTCCACGGCTCCCCTATCTCCCTTGCCGTGTCTCTGGAGCCGAGCCAACCCCATTACTCCTACAAGACTGTAACTCGCGGCCTCATTGACAGGGATGTGACAACAAGCGTTTAGACAGAGAGGAAATCATTCATCATTAACCGGGCAGCCATGGAGGAGACAAACACATCTGGGCCGGAGATAAGGCCTCGCCAGCGCCCCGTCGCACCTGTTTCACACAGGCTCTTTGGCTTCCTCACCTCTGCTTTGCTTTTGTGTTTGGGAATGCTAATTAGCAAACGTCCTTCACAAATCCTTGTCCAGAGCCTCCCCAGTGAACAGACAGAGAGGGAGACAGAGAGGTGAGGCACAAAGTGCTACAAAGAGGAGGGCACTGGTAAGACTTTTACAAAGAGCACTTAGATATTGCTGGATGTTTTGTATAATACCGTCTTTGAAGAGCTTTCTCTAGAGATATTCTAAAAGCCTGCAGTAATCCGCCTCTCTCGCCATGTCTGGGCCTGAATCAGCATCAGTCCTACAGTGGTAAGATGAGATAATCTCCCCACATGTCTCTCTACTAGATTCCATTCTATCAGCGTCTTTACATCAAAATGGAAACATACTCTTAGAAGCCTTGCTTTGCAGTGGGCGGGCCTGGACAAAACTTTTGCATTTGTGTGAATCCGTCTCCACAACACTCGCTCCGTTCGGTGCCACTGCTGCAGGCCTGCGATGTTATTAGCCTGGTGCTAGACGTCACTCAGCTTGAGAGGAAGGGCGCAGCGGATCGCGTCGTTCCTAGAGTGTATTTTGTTATTAACTTGCCGCCAAAGCAGGAATTGGACAATTGTTAACACATCAATCTGTGTTGTAGGCCCAAAGCGATGGTTAAATTGGATTAGCTCATCTAACAACATAGGGTCGGCCACCTCACTCCCTGATTGACAGTGATGCAGAGGCTGCTCCCATCTCAGCAGCACAGAGGCATACATCTGTGGCTGTCAACCCAACGTCTGGCTGTTTGTCATGTACTGACCCAGGAATGGTATTGTGAGTCACTTGTCCCATCATTTTAGACTAAATCACTTCTAAATATATATATTTTTTAATCCATACATTTATGGTTCCCAGAGCATGAAACCAAAAGACCTTGGTGATCCCCCGACATATTCTTTAGCACATTGCTGTAGAGATTTCGCACATAAAAAAACACAATTAGCCTATTGTTATAATTTGGCACAGGTACTCAAGATGAATCTCCTGGCTTTTCCTCTAGGTTTGCATCAACTGTATTGATTATCCTCAAATCTGGGACACTCATTGATTCATCACCAGAACAGTAACTATGTAGGTGATTCTCTCAGGAGGATATCTCGTTACTTTGGTAATACCTTGACTTTTCAACTAACATAATTATCAGGTCACATATTTCCATTTACTTAATAATAACAATGGCATTTGTTTCAGCTATACTTATGTTTAGTTCTATTTAGCAATTCTTACAACCCATTTAGCATTTATTATTAAAGCCTCACATAGGTGCTGGTGACTCATTTTACTCAGCATGGTTAAATAAGAAATAAGAATAAGAGATAATTTATTTCTTAGATTATGCTAAATGTTTGGTTGGGTCAAGTTCCTACAAAATTGTCACATGTGACACAGCCGTAAGTTGGTGTGATGGACACTACAGGCCACACTCACCAATAGTTTTGTTTGTAGTCAACCACACATAATCTCAAGACATTTAACTACAGCTTGTTGTTAAAAGTTACATGGCGTGCACACATCAACATTAGGAGGCTAGTGGCACGTGAGTTTTCTTTTCTTTTTTTCGCTTTTGTGTTACCTGGTTATGGTGTCCTTCCTGGTGAGCTGAGGGTGGGGCCTGCCTAAATAGTGGAGCACCTCATCCAGCTGTACCGTGTGCTGACATGGCATGGGAGGGATTTAAATGTAATTGGGTCTACTTTATATTTAGTTGTAGTTTAAGGTTAATTGTGTACCCATTTGTTTTTCATTTGGTTTGATCAAGATAGTAGGCCCTATTTCAATTTCCATTGTGTGTCATTGTGTTAGGACACCTAGTTTTGTTGTTGTTGTTGTAAACCATTATTGTAACCATGCATCACCATCCTAGTTTTAGTGTGTTAACATGCTAACATTTGGTAAACATTTCACCTGCATAGAACCACTGGCACACATGTCAAAAAAAATGTCTGCCAATGTTTCAGCGACTTCCTCACACTTCCTCCTCCAGGAAGACACTCTCAGGCTGGTGTGAGTCGCATGATGAAATTGCTGTAATGCAAGTTGGCCACTGCATCAAAACTGCTGCATGTCCCAGATCCCAGAGTTATTTTGAGCGTATTAGCGTGCTGACTTTAACATATGGCTCAAAGCACTGATGTGTCTAATTAGAGAATCAGAGGTGCCGGCATAGCAGTAGACTCTTGAGATGTTTTCTATGAATTCTGCACACTCTCACACGTGCAGCAGACAACAACGAGATTGCGCGTGTTGTCTCTGTCGGAAATACTCTACTTTGTTTAGGCAAGGAGAGGCACTTGGAAATAGTGTCCAAAAGGCGGTACAAGCATGCTGCTGCAATTGAAGTGCTTTGTTTACCGAACAGCCGAGAATCTCGCTATTCCTTGAAATTTCTGCATCAGTAATGACGCTTCTTCTTCAGAATCTGACGTTTGTATTCCTCCAGTTTTGAGCCAGCTGCATTGTAGGAATGCTGTCAACAATATTGCTGTAAAAGCTCCAGAGAATGACCTATTCACACATTAGTTCAGTCACTGTACGAGGGAATTGGCAGGCTAAAGTCTGTTTAATGTCCACTACAACTGTTGAATCCTTACACCGAGCTCCTCCGGGTAACGTCGAAGTAAGTTCAGGGCTGCAGTGCATGTGTCGCCGGAGTATGACTGCGACTTCTTCACCTCCCTGTCACACTGGGGTATATTGCTTTGCTATTCCCTTGAACCACCTGCCAGTATTGTTATATACACAGTGAAATATACAGGCTGTGATTTGATCCCGTATATCCCTGTGCAGATTAGGGCAGTGTCAGTACAGGATTACTTTAGTAATTCATATAATGCTGCTTCGCCACAGTTAATTTCCCTGCGGATGAGCAGAGCAAGTTGAGTTATACACCAGCACGAGCTCCCCAAACTACAGTGTATCATTCTCTTCAGTTCTCCAGCCAGAATGTTTGGTATGCAAAAGACACGACTTGGATTTTCTGCCTTAATGACCTGTTGTGTATTTATTATGGGCATAAGGCTCCAGTGATTGAGGCGCAGACCAGTCTTGCCTTTGAGCAGCAAGATGCTGAATACAAATACCATATTTGTAATCATCTGGCAGTCATCATGCGGTCTGAGTTCCAATCATCATTGTCGTCTGCAGTCTCCCTTAAAGTTAAGATTCTACAGGAGGAAACAGCAGTGAATAAAAACAAACAAGGCGACGGTAAGTGCGGCCAGTGAAGGTGAGACGGAAGTCATAACTCAGCGCCGGGCTTAAACCTGAGCTGATTAGTGTGAAGCCAAAAGCACATAGAGAGGCTAACCTCTTTAGAGCCGGATGTTTGTGGCGAGGAGGCCAAGGGAGAAGCTGAAATCCTACGTAATTATCACTCCCTGTGGAAATTAAGGCTGACCTTTCTGAGTTGGGAGCTGCTAATAGAATTCAGAGTTGGAATAAGTCACTTACAGTATGTCCCATCAGCAATATTACAGCTGATTTAAGGCAATACGTGAGGTTGGGAAAGGTCTAGTCATTGTCACAGGCTTTTCTTTTGGGTTGATAAATTGTATTTGCTGTAAGTGAGTGAAATGACATCTAGACGTGTGGGGAACATCTATATAAAGCAAAAGTGCAAAAAAAATAAAAAATCAAATCTTTAACGAGCGACTGCCACTTTGGTATTGGCTGAATTGCCACCCATGCATTCGGTCGGAAGTGTCTCAGTGAGGCACTTTCCGGATAATGATTTGACAAGCTGCAGCAGCCCTCAAATTATTTAATTGGTCAGGGCAAATTGTGTTTTCTAGAGGCCTTGGCTCCAAGTCTGCTCGGTGTAAAAATGAAACCTAAATTTGTAGAAAAAATGCTCTTTATTTAATCTGAACAAGCACACAGGAACCAATGTAGACCTGCACACATGAAAACGCAACATATCCATGATCACACACCCACCTGCATTAGTATACTAATATACTTACACAGACCTAGAAAAAGGCTTACGGAGTATTTTTGCCCGTGGCGCCCATAATTCTCCGCTGATTACACTGAGTGTGGTTTAATGGAAGCCCCAATAACCCAGGCTGGAGAGCACACCACCGTCAAACACACACACACTCTCTCTCTCTCACACACACACACACACACACACACACAGAGTGAGAAGCCGGAGAGCAGTGCTGTCAGATAGAGACAGAAAGAGGACGGAGAGATTAAATTCTGCTGAGAGTTTTTTGTCTGTGAGATTGGTTCTTAACGTCCCCAGCTCCCTTCACACTCCCTATTAGTGCAGTGAAGAAGAGAGGGGAAGGGAGGGGGGAGAGGGCTGGAAAAAATAGGAAACTTCAACGCAGACAGTACTTGGAGGATACTTAACAATGTTATTAATCCATTAATCCTTGTTTGACATTTGCCAATGTATCACCCCTGATTGCGCCTTTTTTTTTTCTCCATAGCTGCAGGCTACAGTAGGTGCGTGTATGTGTGTGAGCGTCTTCTTTATTAGCTTTCTAGTGTCCTCACAAGAAAGGAATGATGATGAAAACCAGCCAAAGGAAGAACATTTAGCTCCTCTCTAACTGCACAAGGCTCTGCACAAGGTTAGAGGTTCAGGGTTACCGGAAAAAAGTACTTTTTGAGAAATGGGTCTGTTGCTTATTAAAGCTATAGACACTAAAATCATCCTTCAGCTTTGCACTATGTTGGGTAGTACTATTATTTCAACACAGGGAGAGTGATAGTTTAAGGGCAGCAGTTCTAAGTCTGGTGAGTAATTTTAAAAGGTGTCAGCACTTATAAGAGATAAAGAAGGTATGAATGCCATTTCAGAAAACACTCTCCTGCATGCCAAGGACTTATTTCTCCATTTCTCTCATTGCTCAGCTGAAGCCACATGAATTACATTTGGGATTATAGTATTTTTTCCCTCATGTGTATATCTTTAGTCCATATTAACTCTGGTGCAGGAGAGCAAACTTGAAACCTCAGCATATTACTATCACCTTGTGGTTATCAAATGGCTGCCTGGTTCCAGCAGACTCGAAACGTCTTCTCTAAAAATCTTCAAGTCCAGTTGCCTTTTTTTGAACCTTTGTTGGATATAGCAGATTCAAAGCAACATTAGCATTCATTTGGAGTTGTGTTTAACTCCACTATGCCACCTATTTTAACTCTTTTAGTTGAAGAGGGGATCACTCAGGTGTTGCTAATGTAGCTAGCCTGCCATTTGGTTCTGGGGCAGCATACAGTCTGTCCGTCTTTTTCTGAACATAGCTGCAGCCTGTTGCTGATGGAAACAACGGTTCACTGAGAGCTACAAGAATGAGTCAAAACAGTATAGCTAATCAGCATCAAACAAAACACACTAAAACCAAGAGCTGAAAGGTGTTAAAAGCCTTATTGACCTGAGGGGTCAAGGAAAGTTCTTAGCATTTTCCGCCAGTCCACAGATCAGACAGTCAACGGAGATTTGTCCAAGTATACCTGACAGCCAGTACACAATACTGTTCAACTTCTGTTTTTTTGGGCGAGTTGTATATTACCCCCTAAATGGAAGGATCTGGATGACTGTTTGGCCTGGGTGGCTAGGATTGGTGAGGTGTCCTATAGTGTAGGGCCATTGTGCAGATCATCATATGAGTTTCCAACAAAGCCACCCACCGTTACTGTTAATTTTGTAGTTTAAAAACATCTTAATAATACAACGTCTATGAAACCACCTGTCTCTACCAGAGGCCTAGGAGTTTGACGGTCTTGCATAGTTCCTTAGCTGTTCCCAGGACAGCACTCCTCTGGACTGAGATCTAGGATGTTGCTCCTGGAATCTCTCAGTTCCTCAAGTGTTCCAGTTACCACAAGGACCACTGTTTCCTTCACCCTACGCACTTTTTCTAGTTCCTTGATTGATCCCTCTTCTGCTTTTTGTCCACCACGTCTCCGTCCAGTTGGCTAGCCATCACTGGTTTGTTAGTCTGTATTAAGAAGTCACAGAGGATCCTCGCTCAGTCTTTTTCCACCACCTTTGGAGGTGTCGCCCAGTTTGAGCTTGGGGCATCCAGCCCACACGCAGATGTTTCTTTAAGCTAACCTAGTGACATTGTAATGGTGTTCAACGGACCCCTTGCTTGCTAGTATCTTACACCCTGCTGTTATGTGTTAAATTGTCTTGGATTCATCTTTACACAGCCTGCTCCTGGAGTCCTGGCTGGTGTATTTGACTATGGCCTCTAATGATCTTGTTCTGAGAGCCTGTTCCAGTGTTGCCATGATTAGAAGTAGAATTTGTTTAATGGACTCTTTGATGTCTAATGTTACTAATGGCTTTTATGACACTCATGTTGAAGGCTGTGCAGTCCTAAGTGTTGCTTCAAATTTCTCTAATAGTCCTAATATCTCACTGGGTGTGGACCAAATTCAGTTATCTCGATGTTTCTCACACGCTGTAGAGTATACTAGTCTGCTGCAACCATTTGGATTTCATTATGGGGCATGTTTCTACAGATTTAGAGAAGGAATAGCATGATTACATAGTCCCACAGCCAATCAGAGCCATTTTGTTGTAAACAAATCAAACACAACAGTGCTCAGATGACATGGATGTTGCAGCTACTCTTCTTCAGCTTGTCTGAACCTTTCACTGGGCCGGTAGATCTTAGCCGGAACGTAATCAGCTCCCAATGGAGTGACTCCAGACCAACTTTCCCCTACCTCCAGGCTAGGGTAATACTTTAGACAACTACAGTCTTGTGTAATACAGTTAATATAAGTCTCTGTGGATGAAAGTGTCTGGGGAGAAAGTGAAAAGCTCAACTAAATAATGCATTAGTTTGTGTAACATGTTCATGAGAGTAATAAAGGGTGTAGTTTGAATCTTTAAACCCTAGGAATCTTTTAAAAAGTACAAGAGATTCCTTCTAGATTACGAGTTAGACATGCATGAAATATACATACACAACAAGCTCCTGATGGGAAGTATGTGCCATTATATATGAGTAATAAGGCTAGACAGTAAATATTTAAAAATGTTGTGTTGTGTATGTGGTCATACCATATTTCCCTTCTGTTCTTTATTTCCTTTCAGTCCACCAAGCATATGAGTTTCCACATTTGTTCAACATGTTTTTCCCCGAAGCCCAGTGTGATTTGTTTGTCACAGTCACACAGCGTTTGTCACAGTCTGCGGTAAAATATAATGATGTTTAGAAGCAGACTGTTGAGAGACTCATCACGCACGTTGTGATTCTTTTATATAATTTATTATTATTTTTTTTTTGCATCACGTCAAACAAGATGAAACAATGCGGCAAACATGCGAATGAGAAAGGAAGAATCCAGCTATTTCTGGGCGTCTTGCTGATACATCCGAGACATTTTGTCGGTCGAGGACACGGTGAGACAGAAGCGACCAGGCTACTACTGTACCGTATGCGCTTCGCTCTCACGTTGTCAGAGTGGAAAATAATCAGGGCTGTGGTCCCGGGGTGGAGGGAGGGCTGGGTGCGCACGAGTGGGGGGGCTTCTAGAAAATAGAAAATTGAAAGCTCTGCTGTAATCTCGAGCCCTATCCTCTCTCAATCCGTGTCCTGGTATCGGAAGCCACGCGCGCACTCACACACGCAGACCCACCCGCACATGCACAGCTGAAAGTTCACAACTTGCCTCATTTCTCTCACTCGCTGCTCTCTAGATCCCTGAACTGTCAGCTCACACAAACACACACACACTGGCGCGGGGTGCAGAAAAAGACAGCTTAGTGATGGTGTTTGGTTTCATTATCGGCATCACCTCTGTTGCGGCATGACAGGTCAAAGGTGTCGAATTTAGAAAGCTCCGATTCATCCTGAGCCAACATGCGCATGCACTCACACGCTCGCACGCACTTGATCTTTGGCATCTCCTGTGATTGGTGTTAGCGCGGTGACAGTAAAGCGGCGAGGCATTAGAAACGAACGAGCAGACAGAGTAATCACGGCACTGTCGGCGCTCGCTGGCGGGCTTCTGAGCTGATTGCCATACAAGCAATTTACTCGTTTGATTGACTGACACAAAATGGCTGCCAGGCTGTGATTGAATTCAGGCCCGCCTCGAGGCCAGATGATGTCCGGATGCAATAAACATAATAACGCGGGCTCTATCGATCCATCTAATCATACTTCTTTATTACAAATGAGTTTTCGTAATATTTACAAATCTCAAACTGCCATCTAGAGGGACCCCTGAGACCGGATCACAGGCTTATTATATCTGTTTCATTTGGGACAGACTCCGAGGGACCTTCAACTGTTAGATTACTGTTCTTTGTTTATGATTTATTTAATTGCAGTCAGTTTAACGGTGGCACCAGTGGGGCTTTGATTCACTTTGATCTGCGTCATTAAAATCAGCCCCATGCATTATGTAGAGCCTGTTTGGTGTGTAAACGATGTTTAAGAAAGCTAATAATTACTCCGTCTGTCTCATATTTCATCATTTATTCATAGGAGATCTGAGAATTCCAACGCGAGGGCCCTTTGCCTTTGCTCTCTCTTGATTTATTAACCACCTAGACGGGCCTAATTGGGGGAACTTTTTCTGGAACAGTCGCAAAACGGAAACGCAATTTTGACTCCTGCGCTCCTGTTCTCTGGTCTCTGCCACTCACGTGCGAGCTGGAACGAGCTCATTTGCAGCGACGCCAGACATCGCCAGAGCGACCAGATGACAAGTTGTTGATGTGTCGCGACGCTGGAAGTAAACAGCAAATCTGAATGTATAATGCTTGTCCAATTAGTTCCAATTATCGCATACTGTCACATATTTGTCTTAACTCGCAGTTTCTGATTTGACGGAAGCCGCGTGAGACTGAGGCGGCGAGAGATCAACCCCAGAAGAGCACGGCAGGATTCATCAGCAGGCATCTGATCATTAATGAAGACGTGGGCACTGGAGCTGGGAGAACACCTTCATGTAGGTGAACCCGTCTTTCTCAGAACATCTCGTTTTTTTATTTTATTTCTTTCTTACTCACACAAACTTTCCAAGGTAAAGAGGTTTTTTTCTTTTTCTTTTTTTTGCTAAGAAATTAGCATATTTCGTTTGCCTTGTGTACTTATAAGCACCAAAAATAATAGACTTACCTTTTTTATTTGTCTTCCACGATAGTGTCTCTCAATTAGTGCTCTCCAGCCGGCAGCTCTCTCCGTCCCTGGAACAGAAATTCACTCAGTGATATTTTGTGTGACTCACCACATGCCGTATGTTTGGATAAGGGCCGTAGTCTCTAGAAAGTCGGTCTAATATCGTTGTTTATCCAACACGCATCTCTTCTGTTTCCTTAACAGCCTTTAACACCAAGGCTCTGCAAAAGAGGTGAGTCTGTAAAAAAGAGCAGTACTGACAAAAGCAGAGTAGTCAGACAGTAGAGATAACAGCTTTAGCCTAGACGTGTTCATGAATTTCATGCATGTGGATGAGCCCAGGTTACGTTAATGTAAGTACTCTTTCGCCATTGTGCCCCTTTGTTTAATTTAACTTAAAACCTTAGATGCCTCAGTTCTGTCTCCGAATATGCAAAGAACGACAGATGAAAGAACCCGGAGATAAAGACGCTGGCAGGACGCGCCACAATGCCGCGGCTCGCCCCGTGCAGCAGGCGGGTGTATAAATGGCTTCCACGCGCAGGAGCCGCGCCATTTTCCACATCTAAACTGGGATTTATAGAATAATAATGCGCAAACCCAGGCTGAAAACGAAATATATTCAAAATGATTACAGAACAGCGTTGGATTTGATGCATTATTGCCAATTTTCTTGTGTCTTCTTTTTTTTCCTCCTTCGCATTAGACAGCCATCTGCTAAATTTAAATCAAAGGCTCATTTGTAAGCTTGATTTTAACTTACTGTTTGAGTAATTTTGTTAATTTACATTCGCGGCCTAATTTCCCCTGTCAGAGAACATATCGAAGCAGGGTTTGCTCCGGCGCGAGTGTTCATGTAATGTAGATGTAGTATTACAATGAGAAAGAATGTACTGTATGTATGAATGATTTTTAATAATGATGGCTGAGATACCGCCAGAATCGTGGTGTATAGATATAGAACATGTGATGAACTTGTGGTGAGGGGCCTATAAATACCCAGAACAGTGTGTAATGGTAGCGAATAGACAGCTGTTCCGCTATAGGAGAACGTTGCAGATGTGACGCACCGGGTTCAACTGCACTTCTTTTCTTCTTCTCTTTCTTTATCTATTTATGGCAAACTATAGGAGTGGAAATGAGTGACTCAGAATAAGAGAACACAGCAAGATGTTCGTGTTTTTCTGTACAACATTTCATTCTTGTTCTGCGAACAAAAGTTTTGAATCACATCACGTTTCGGAGCGGGCTAAAACGCACTGGCGTAATGGGTCCACCAACCCGTCATGGCTGCCATGGGTAACGCAAACCTCAGATAACCCCAAAAGATTAGATGCAGCTCCTTCCTTTGAAAAACAGTCGGAGGATCTCGGGATTTTATTTTCTCACCGAAAAAGTGTTTTAGAATTCAGATTTCTGTTTGACTTTAATTCAAAGTGAATAAATTAGTCTCAAAGTACGTATTAGTCTCTCATGATGGAGTGTGAAATGAAGCAGCTCCTATCTTGTTTTTAACTTCGCGTAGGAGGCAGAGATTTTCATATTCCCAGTGTCTTCGGTTCTGCTGCTGCGCCGCGTGCTGACACACTGTGCCCTGAGTAGCAAACGATGATAAATTGAGCCTTGACCTTGTCCTCTCTGTGAGCCTCTTCACTGTAATGAGAGATGCTCCACTACGCAAATGCCAGTAATTTCACACACACACTCACGCGCGCGCGAGCATGCGTGCGCGCCGTCACACTCGATGCTTTAATTATTCACAACAACAACAAAAAAACACTCAAAATAGCTTCACGGATAAGGTATCTATTTTTACTCCAAAAGGCGGCTGATCTTTCTGAGCCGTTTTCCCACAATGCACCAAAATCTGTCATCAGCCGCGATCAGTAGGGCCGCTTCGCAGGGGCTTTTTGAAAAGAGACGGCTGTTAGCAGATGTAAACACACTACACACACACAGAGGGATCTATCCAAAGACAACGTCAGACTGTGCCGACAGAGCTTTTGTTCGTATCTCTGTCGCGGTAATGCGGTGGAAAGAGAGCTTCGGCGTGGGTGCCAGTTCACGTTGCAGGCGCTGTAACTGTAACTTGTAGGCCTTTGTTTTCGTGACAGCTCGCGTAGATGAAGAGGATCACTCTCTGATTGTATTGACAACCCTGAGGCGTCATTAAAGCACCGTCTATTGTGTTGTAAATAAACACCTGGGAGAGATGAGATGCGGAGAAGAGGGAACATGGAGACAAGGACAGGCAGATGAAGAGAGGTGACAGCCATGCAGGCGTGGAAAACGTATCCCATGTGTTGTGGGATTTTTATCTTAATTATTTTTTTCGGGAAAGCCTCCCGTTTGTATTTTGCTATTTCCAGTAAGAAGCAAACAAATCATTAAAAATGAATCTCCTGGATGGAAGCGTGATGGTTGAAAATCATATTCAGATCTTGCTCATCGTGTCACAGTGGTGTGCGGCGCTATCCGAGCTCATCTCAGTGATTATGTGAATAATCAAGCCGACCGAGAGAGCGGCCAGAATGATCACATCCCCCTACCACTATATTTCACGCTGATAATGAACCATTCATTAGAGCTAATTTGCTATGGGACTTTGGTAATCTTCCCCTTGAGTTAAGACGGAAAATGAGCCATTGTAATCTTCTTATTGTCTTCACCGTGTTTGTTTCCGTGTCTCGGTAAGTAAAAGTCAGCGGATTTCTCTCTCCTGTGAGAAGCTAAGTTGCAGTCTTTATCTACGTGTCCGTGTTTTCTCACAGTATTATACACGTGGCCGACCATGGCTGAACCTCCTGATGATTCGCTCATTGCGCCTGACTTAAGCGCAGTTTATACTTCCGCGGGACATAGGCGCCGTAACCTAGGCACGTGGCCAACAACGGTGCGAGCCATTTACACACTGTAAAAACGCCACCCAATCGCTAGTTGGCGCTGTGTCTTTTTTGCCAGTCGGGTTAATTTTTGTTTCTACTTCCTGCTTCACATTTTGCCGAACACAATTCATACAAATGTTTGTATCTCCAAACCTCCCCAGTTAACCTTTCCTCTATGTGTTCCATCTTTATTGTTCCAAAACAATCAATTCGAAAACTGCAGAGATGGAGAAGCAGCCGGAAATAGTAAAGCAGAAATATGTTACTACCAAGCGAGCCAGTCACAGCTCTTGCTGTCTGTGTTGTCATGACGCGTAGTTACATTTCTGGGGAGGTGCCAGTCAGGCTAAGACGTTATTATATCAGTATATCAGCTTCAGTATATCCCACTGTGTATCTTTACACTTCATTTTCTTGCATTCTACATGCAGAACTACAGAGAGTTGAATGCTACAAAACACAGCTGAGGTAAGAACTGCTCCTAAAGGCTTCCTCCATAGATAAACATAGTGATTCGGTAACTTGAACCGCTAAATGGTTTGAACATATGTTGATCCTTTAGAGGCTCGTCAACCAGTGATAGACAGTTGATGGTGTTTCTATTAAAAAGCAGTGCATTCCCTGTAGGGCAAACAGACTGACTTTCATATTATCAGTACTTAGGATACAAATACCAAAATAAGGTCTGGGATAAGGTCTGCAGTATTTTTACCCAGAAAATGAGCATCTCCTGTCGTGTGCAAATACAGCCATAACGGTTAACTGAACTCAACGTTCAATTTGAACAGGTAAACACTGGATTCTCTTTGATTTGATACCCACAGATAAAAATGATCTAGACGCCATAACAAGGATGATTATTTTTATTCAACACAAAAATCAGTAGTTGAAAGAAATAAGTACACCTGGCGCCAGAACATGACATTTCGCCCTTTAGGCAGATCTTAAGTTTTCCAAATTTGCATAGAAATCACTAACAACAGCTTGCTGTGATTTTTTACCACTCTTTGATACAAAATTCCTTGTTAACTGCACCTTTGAATAGAATCAAAATCTGAGCTTTGACTAGAACTGTTTCTCAACACTCCATTTCTACTTTTCAAGCCATTCCTTGGTGGATTTGGGTGTGTGTGCTTACGTTCATTAACATATTCAAAGTTGCAGCCCAAGTTTAACTTCAGCTTTCAGATTGATGGCCTCGCGCTATCATCAAGTAAATGTTTGATAGAATGCTACTGTGACACCCTGTGTCAGGGGGAGTTCTGGTGCAGTAGTTAGTGAAGCTTTGGGACTGAAGGGTGACAGGTTGGCATCCCCAAGTTGCTCCAGGGCGCCACCCGAAGTGCCAGTCCACTGCTTCAAGTGTACACAATACTGATGGATGGATGGGTCAAATGCAGAGAAAGAATGTCCCCATGTGGGACTAATATAAGTAAAAAAAATTTATTAAAACCTGTCTTTTTCTACACTGGGTTTACTGCGGTCAACCAATATCAGGATGACTGATGCACTCTCCTTATGTCTTGGTTACAGAGAATTCATTTGGTTTATACACCACTTGATTTAACTAAGACACGTGTTGCTGGCCGGTTACATGGTCCAAGACAGAAATCGTTGTCTTTTATTAGCTTTTCATTAAGTGTGGCATCCACTTACATGGCTGGAAACTCATTGTCTTATTCTGCAGGGTTCAAAAATGAGTTCCTAGACCATAACCTTAATTATGCATAATTAAAGTAAAATGAAAATGTCTATCCAATTATTAATTTAATACACTGTATATTTTACGAGTACATAATTCCTTCCTGGCTTAAGGTCATTCTCTTAAAAAATGTCACCGTGAAGAATAATTTGAAAACTAAAGTCTTAGAAAGTTTTAGAAACTATTTGCACACATTAGTGACTTAGGGCAAGATTTGCAGGTTCATGCCCTATACTGGTTTGATTATAATCTGTTCAATGTGTTGAGGATCCTTCTACTTTGTTTCATTTATAGTAGTTCAGGCTTTTCCTATAGTATTGTCATTCTACTTTGGAACAATGATAGTGCTAGTATATTAATGAGTACATATTGTTGTTTTGAGTGTTTTGCAGTGACTATGCATTATGCACAGACAAGACAAGATTTTCCTGAAATCATCTCAATTCAACCCAAGAGAAGATATCGTCTGCCACTAGCTGCTATTTGGGTTGTCAAATAAAACTGAAATCTCTTATATTCCATCTGAAAGATAGCGAAACAAGGATAATAAAAATATAAAACAGGTACAATTTGGGTTCTGCTCAAGGTTTCTTCCTGTTAAAAGGGAGTTTTTCCTTGCCGCCGCCGCCTTCATGTTTGCTCTGGGGATTTCAGACTGGGTTTCAGACTGGATGTTATAAAGCATCTTGAGACCCGTGTATTGTTATTGACGCTATAAAAATAAAAGGGAACTGAATTGATTTGAATTATTATATCTTTTATTTTCTATCTGAAAGATAGCGAAACAAATAAAAATCTAAAACAAGTACAATTACCTTTGTTTGTTTTGATTTTTGCTTTTTTGGATATACCACAACCTGCGACTGTCATAATCAAATAAAATACTTGCTCCACCTGCAAGTCAGTCTACAAACGTACTGATGTGCTCCTGCTTTTTGTACTTCCTGGTATCTAAAAAATACTGCCAAACTAACGTTATTAGCATTTGCTTCATACATGGAAGGGACAGAAAACTAAAAACAGTAAAATCAGTTCAACTGACTGCTACAAATACCATGCATACTGTGAACTTCATTAACAGGAGATGAACTTTCTCTCTCTGTGTAAGGGACAGATTCTTACACATATTCAGTGTCTTTCACGTTGCGGCAAGCTGCAGCTGGATCGTGATATTGCTCGTTGTTACCAAACTGCAAACAAGTGCCATTCATGTGCACTTTACCTACAAAACCTCGTACAGCTGTCCAGTTGGGTTGAGATCTACTGAATATGAGCGCTGTAATATGATTCCCATAATTTACTTACGTAGCAAGTTTAAGCTGCTGCAAATGTTGAAGTGAAATGAATTTGATGAAGGGGATAATGATGACGGTGATGATGAGTGGCACTTGTGTAATAATGATGATGACGAGATGGAGGGGGAGGTGGGGGGCGGTGGTGGTGGTGGTGGTGTTAAACTACGTGCGTGACATTGATGATGATGAGGGGGAAGTGGATAAAAATCGATAAAACAATCCCAGCAACTGCTGCAGGTGATATTTTGAGTTTTCAGCCGGTGGTGGCACTTCCATCTCTCTCCTCCTTTAACATCACACTCTCATCTCCCAATCTGCAGACGAGCGGAATTGTCCCATCACTTCTGCTGAGTGGGCAGCCATTTCAAAGTATCAATTGGACACGTGTCAGAGGAAAGTTTTTGCTGCCAAAGCAGCACCTTTCAGAACATATGAGCCCTCCGGAATGAATGAATTGTCCCCTCTGTCTTCCTTTTCCCTTTTCGCCCGTCCTGTTCCTATCATTCCCCGGCGCCGCAGAGAAAGGCGGAGTGCTACAGCGAGCGGTTTGAGTGATGAGAGAGATAAGTGGCAGAGATGCTTTGGAAGTGGGGACTCAGCGCTAGGAGAACAGTGTGTGTAAGTGTGTGCGTGTATAGGTGTGTGTTAGGGAGGCAGAAAGAGGGAGAGGCGGGGGGAGGGGAGGAGAAAGACTGAAGGTGACAGATGTCAGTAGCCTGACGATGAGGAACATGATAAGCAGCCTTCCTGTCATTCAGATGTATAGACCGTGGCATCTATCAAGCGAGCACTTCAAACCACGCTGTTGTTTGCACAAGCAGCGTCCAGCACGTCTGCAGAAAAACCAAAGACCACTCGGCATGAAACCACCCCCAATTGCTTTACTCCTAAACTTTTCAAAAAGCTTTTCTTTGCTCAGACCTGTATTTCTTCACTTTCCCATTTAGTTCTGCAAAAGAAATCTTAAAGAGAAAAGAAAAGAGCCATGGAGATAAATGAATTCAAAAGGGACCTTGTCGCACATTTTTCCTCCCCGGCTGGAAGATTAGGAGGTCAGGACCCGTTCATTTGAGCTCCTTTCTGTTCCTGCTGAGGCAGGAGACTGTGGTTTCAGAGTCAAATTAATCATCTGAAAACCGCAGAACAAAATATGGCATTTGGAGGAATTTTTATGCTTTCACAACAGGAACTCATGTCGATCGTGGAGCGGTACATCAAAACGTCGAGGAAGCAATAGGATATCCAGCCACAACCACCACTCCAATAACATTTGACCATCATCAGTGCATGTCAGATTTGATCATCTTCAGCTTAGAATCAATATGGCTGGCAATGTCTTAAATAGAAACTGCAAACGTAGATTTTTAGGTTGCAAGAGACAGCTGTATGATATCAATGGAACACAATAAGGGAGGCTTGTTACGGCAATTTTTAATAGGTAGTGGAGAGAGACAGCAAGAAATGGGGTGAACATCCTTTGCAAGCGGCCGATATTGAACTTGCAGCAGAGAGGAGTAATAACAGTATTGGGTGATTCTGCAACACCCTACATTGCATCAGGCAACTAACTGTCAGGCAATATCAGTAGTACTAATAGGTCCAGTGAATAAGAGTTGTAAAAAAAAAAAGCACTTACATCAAAACAGCATGGCAGAACAGGTTTATAATTAATGAGCAGGTACATGGGTGGTATCAGTTGCTACGCATCCACCCTCCACCATGCTCTTTAAAGAGCGCACGTTCACTGCACTGAACACTCCTATCGGACATAACATTGGTGGGATTTCGTATGTCCAGTCCAGAATCCTACAAATGGCATTGCTCAACCATTCCTGATCTTTTCCTGCAATTGATCATTTCCTAACCCTAACCTGGCAAGGTTGTTTGGATAAATAAAACATATCCGTAATGGTGACCCTAAGACTGCTGGGGTGGCAGTGTGAAACACTGTGATGTCAGCTGCAGCAAATCTTCAATAAGTGGAGTAGCAGCAGGCATTAAAGAAAAGGAACAAGCAGAGTGTATTGATGGCTTTAATATACCACAGAGATTAAAAGGTTATCGAGTTTGCTGATCTTTTGCAAATCTTTTGTAAAGAATCTGTCTTTGCTTCGAGAAGCAAAGACAGCTGTTCAGTAAGGGCGACAAAGTTTCAGCTGCTAAAACCACATTTTTATTAGCATTCAGGATTTGGAGGGGTCGTTTGCACAACGGAAATTAGTTATAACAGCGCACACGTAGCAGGTTTTGGATTGGCCAGAGCACGAGAGTAAACATCCACTTGCAAAGCTAAATCATTTTTCCTTCCTGTTTTGCTTGTGCAGAGCATCTGTGCAACCTTCTGGATCGGCCCCAAAGGTCCTGCATCACACTCGCAATGTCTTCCCTTCTGGGGCCAAGTCAATGAACCAAGAAGCTGCTAAAGTGCATTTTTCTTATAAAGGGAGCAGATATCCTGCACGCGGCAATAGATTTTCACTGTCGCTTCTTCATCCCTTCTGTTCCCGATCGATTTCAGCAGGAACGTGTCCTGGAGGCATGTGCGACCGTATATAGTGCTCTATACACTGTATGTCACGCCTTCTGTACAAGTCTTGGAACAATTGTTCTCCAGCCAAGACATTTGCAAATAAGCCACACATGCACACTTTCTCCCCGCTCTCCTATTATTTCTCACAAAAATGCGCTCTAAATCTAATCTCCTTCTACAATAAATGTACACATACACCTTGTAATATCTCTTAGGCAGTAATTTTCCTGCACCATAAAATGAGTCATTTGTCTCCCCTATATTTTCTCTCTCTCTCAGCCAGTGGGGGAAGGAGGAGCACGCTGCAAGAGCATTGCTGCTGAGATTAAAACCTGATGGAGGGTGTCTGAGCATGTGTGTGAAGGTGAGTGTGTGTTGTCTATAGGTTTGCGTGGAAGAAATAAAATAAAAAAAAAGGAAGAGAGGGGATTAAACTTGCTCCTTGGGGTCTCTTTTCGATGTCAGAGAGGTGCTGGTGAAAAGGAGTGGGACTGCTGACAGGGCAGTCCCACTGTTGCATGATAAGGACACACACACACACACAAAGAAAGGCAGCCGAGTCTTCTTTTGCATTATTTATGAAATGCTGCCATTATCTCTTGTTTTACACCTTACATCATCCGAGTGCCAGGAAAAGAGCTGTGCATGTGTGTGCATCCGACGCAAGGCTGTGTATGTGTGTGTGTGTGTGTGTTCATTGCTGAGTTAAGAAAAAAAAAAGAAGAAACAAAAAAGAGGAGGAAACCATTGCCATCAAAGCACAAGGAAGAACAAGGACGCCAGAAAGCAGGTAGATATATGTGACAGTGACCGTGGAGGAACAAAGAACGGCCCCATGTACCTGAAGATACACACAACAGAAACAAATATGAAAAGTTTCATTCGGAGTGGTGTTCGTGTTTGATGTGTACGCATAGTTTTCAAGATGGAAAGACAGGAGCGTGTGGGACTGAGGATGTGGATGCAGCTTTATGGGAGAATCTACGCCAAGCACGGAAGAGACTGAATAAGATATTGTCACTAATACAACAAACAGCGCGGCAAAGGAGACATTACCTTTATCACTGTGACAAAACAATGTCACACTTGCAGCTGTCGTTGTCACCACTGCGGGCTGGTGAGTGCTATGCTGAAGTTTTACGGTTGTGACATCAACTTATACCTTTCAAGTGCTCCTTTTTTTACATAACCAAGGGGTATGTTGATACACAAAGCACCATCTGTACCCTAGTTCTACCCCATAAGAGAACCACTACATCCTTAGCGTGAGGACAGGACGTATGAAAAGCTCTCTGCAGTCTCAAAGGCTAATGCTAAGCTATGCAGAAGCTAATGTTCAGTAATGTAAAACTGTTTAAACTGTTGTTTCTTAAATTTATAAAATATATGACCGTTTCACTGTAGGCTGTTGGACAGAGCTGTGCTGCTTAACAAGAATGTGTAAACACAGCACGCCCATGAAGGAGAATATGGCAGCCATAAGATGAGTGACGCCACAGTAAATAGTGTAGCATCTCAACACCATGTATCATTCTTTGTCCAGTGTAGCAAAAATGCTCCAAACAACACATCAAGCACAGACAGGCAACACCTAACTCACACAGCTTAGACTGTATGTTAGCGTGAAGTAGCCAATGATTACACGATACTAAGGTAAATCAGATTTGTCTTGTTCGCAGGTCTGGATGGAATTATGGAAACTCTATGATCTCAAGCGTGTAGGCTGCAGCCACCACTATTTTGGTGGTGTCAAAAAGAGCCCTTAATTATGCACACATGGTACCACGGTATCCGCGACTGACTCACTTTCCTCAAGTGGTCATTTTCCAGCACTCGAGCTTGCCTTTTTTGTGGAATACACATACACTCTTTGTGTGTCATGTGTGGTTTGTCGCACACACTCGACCAGACTAGAGGTTGTTGATTAGCTGTGCCATCTTGTTTCAAAGCGAGATCATTATTTCCTTGTTCTTAACTACATGTATCCAAAAGAACAAGCTGAAACGAGGGCAGCTGGACTTGTGGAGTTTAATCATCCAAGTAGCTTCTTTAGTTCTGAAAAAGGTCAAAGGCCTTAGCCAGGCGCGTGATGCTGAGACGGACATGAGGACACAAAAATGTCACTTAAAGCATTCAATACAATTGAAATGAGTTATCAGATTTACACCATTACCATTACTGAAGAAGCTACTTGGATGAGTCCAGTTGCCCTTGTTTCAACTTGTTTCTTTTTGGCTATCCCATGATCTGGTTGATTGAGAATTTTCACAGCCTTAGTAAATAGTAAAAGATTGTAAGGAAACAAAGGGAAACAAACTTTTCTATGGAAGCCTGTGTAAATGGACTTTTGATTAAGGTAAATTATACTACATAGAGCTATGACTTCCCCTGCTATTCATGAAACCACTGTTGAATTTGTTTCATAAAATGTAGACAGCTAATATTATCTTGGAATATGGAGATATGACGGAATCGCATTTACATCCTGGAGGGTGACAAACGGCCTCATATTGCTTTTTATCATATGACTCAAGGGCTATTATCAGACATAATGACACTCAGGAGAGGTTTGCCACGGACTTGTTGAGTAGTTCACAAACGACATGATGAAGACCAACTTTGGTGTTTTCTCAGTGATGTTGTCTTGGTGACACATGCCATACTTTGGACTGCTTACAGGTACAATGTATTGTGATCATTTCCGTGCCCATGACAAGGTTGCACCAGGCCCCCCGCTGACCCTCTCTGGACAAGCATTACTAGATAATAGATGGACTAATGGACTCAATTGTGGCAATTATCATAGATCACGTACATCAACGGAACTGCATAATGGCTTGTGGACAAACGCTATATTCGTGCTTTGTCCTTCCCAGGTATGTATGCCCCTACTGCTATGTTAGTTGAGTTGTCCATCTTTCCCAATCACTATGCAAACACCATGCACACCCCTACAGGAAGCACCAAGCTTAGCACAGCTAGCAGCAAATTATTTTGAGTTCTTCTATCAATCAGGTGACCCTCTTCCACCCCAGTGCATGCCACATACTGAACGTCGCACTGTAATGCTCAAGACAGCTGAGTGCGTGCTCAGAAATCACTTTTTAGGCTTTAGTCAGTATTAGCCATCCTGTTTAAAGTGGCTGTGTATTCCTCCTGGAGAGCGTCAACATTTCTCTGTGCTCATGCTGTTTGTCTGTGCTGGGGACAGGCCTTGCGTGTTACCGCGGTTTCCTCGCAATCCTTACCACATTAAATAATTTAGTGTTTTTTTGTGATATGTGTGTCTACCATCCAGACAGCAACCGCTGTGCCTGACCTCTTTAAAGTTCTGGTGCTACATTCCTGGAAACTTTATCATCCTAATTAGGAAGACAGCCAGCATATTCTGCTTAGAAACTAGAAATACCATTAAAAAAAAAAACTCTAAAATTTGTATTCCTCATCTGAGGAAGCATTCCCCACAGCATGTATACTGTACACGATCAGTCATAACATTATGACCACCTTCCTAATATTGTATAGGTCTCCCTTGTGCCTCCAAAACAGTTGTGACTCATCAGAGAATGGACATGGGCCGTCTGAGGGTGTCCTGTGGTGTCTGGCAACAGGATGTTGTTAGTGGGGGCCTTTGGGTCCTACGGGTTGAGGGGAGGGGCCTCTGTGGATCATGCCACAGATACTTGATCAGTTTGGGATCTAGTGAATTCGGAGGCCAGGTCAACACCTTGTGCTGTTCTTCATGTTTTTTTGACTTGTTACTAAAGCGTTTTTGTGTGTGTGTGTCTGTGTCAGGCTGCATCTTGCTGGAGATGGCTGCTGCCATCAAGGAGTGTCATTGCTATGGGGTGGGGGTGCCTCGTCTAGTATAGATGGGTGGTACATGTCTAAGTAACATCCACAGGAATACCAAGCGCAAATGTTTACCAGCAGAACATTGAATTGTCACAAGATGGTCAGCGTTATTCACTTCTCCTGTCAGTGGTCATAATGGTATGCCTGATCGGTGTATGTACTAATATAAAGTGGACATGTTCCCCTGGTTCAATATACAGCCAAGCGTTATGCTTCTTGCCACTCCTCAGAAATACATATATATATATTTTTTTTTTTGTGATACTGTATTGATCCCACAAGAGGAAATTTTCTCTTTGCATTTTGACCCACCCAGTCGTTCACACAGTAGTGTGTACAGTCGGAGCAGTGCTGCAGCCTCTAAGGACCCCGCCCGAGAGGCAATTTGGGGTTAGGTACTTGCTCAAGGCACCTCAGCCATGGACACGGGGGGTGAACCTGGGACCCTCCGGTCCCAAGCTGCATCTCTAACCACTATTCCAGGGCTCCCTCAAAATAACATAAATAAACACAAAGAACTTCTCTTAATAAGCATATCTGTACTCCCTATCTACTGTTGTCAATAGTCCAACAATAGCATGAAGCACAGTAACACACTTTCTGCCTGTCCATATGAGGAATTCACTTTGACCGTCCACTGACTGAGCTGCAGTGATGCACCTACAGCCGTCCAGATGATGCTTGTTATTTCGGCACCATCCAGTGATGTCAGAATATATCAGAGCACAGAGGTGGAAGTGTACACTAAGCCGCTTATCGTAATATACTGTGTGTGGCAGTTATTGCATACCACCTGAAAAAGGAGTCACACAGTGAATACTGTCTGGTTTTCTTTTCAGATTTATAAATTTTTTGACTGACTACTCAGATCCCCTTTTCCATCTAAACATTTGTATGCTGCAAGATGGCTTTTTGTATGCATAGCAGAAAGAATGAACCGAATGCAGTACGAGCAAAACTCATATATTTTATAATGCAATGTATAACTGATCAATATCTTTAAGAAGAGCCCTGCAGTAATCACTACTGCTAGAGATAATGGCATATCTGTTAATGGTGGAACTCAAACTTTAGGTCAGTTGACAATAATGCTTTCAACTTATTCTGGTGTACAGACTAAGAGTCTACATGTATAATGTTTAATTTGTATCTACAGTACAATATGACACAAAACAGTATCATATGATCGTCTTAAAATCTTATGCTGTACATGTGCAGCTGCCACCGTAATAATATTAAACAAAGAAACTGATAAAACCATAAAACCATTAGAAGAGCACATATTGTACACAATTGATTAGATTAGATTCAATTTTATTGTTATTGAAATGTGGTTTGGCATATAACCAGAAGTGGAAATAGCAAAAAGTGCAAAATTTACCCAATAACAGGTTATATAAGTCTTAAGTAAGTTAGTATTTTACAGTAATAGTATATATAAAAAGAGCAAGTGGAATACTAATATTAATATATAGATCAGTATATGCAGTATGATCATGTATACGCATATACATGCACATAAATACATTCATACATACATATGTCCATATAAACATAAATACACACACATACACACACACTGTAAGGATTATAATTTTTGATTCTTCTAGAGCATTTAACACAATTCAGCCTGAATTGCTGGCAGAGAAGTTGGGACACATGCAGGTGCAGTCGGAGCATGTTTCATGGATCACAGACTATTTAACTGCCAGACCACAGTATGTGCAGTTCAGTAACTGTGTCTCTGACTGTTTTTAGCAGTACTGGAGCCCCTCAAGGTACTGTCCTATCACCACTTTTGTTCACCCTCTATACGTCAGACTTCCAACACACCTCAGGCGCCTGCTTCCTTCAGAAATTTTCGGACGACTCAGCTGTTGTGGGCTGTATTAGAGGTGGAGGTGAGGAGGAATACAGGCACACAAACAGTGAATTTGTGGACTGGAGTCAACGTAACCATCTCCTGCTGAATGTTACAGAGACCAAAGAAATGGTCTGGGACTTCAGAAAGAAGAGGCCCCAACTGGACCCAGTCCTCATGCAGGGGACTGAGGTTGAGCAGGTCCCCTGCTACAATTATCTGGGATTGTGAAACTATGTTTCAGTAGAGAACAAACAGTAGAGAACAAACTGAACTGGGGTAAACATATGGAGACTGTTTACAAAAAGGGAAAGAAGCAGACTGTACTTTTTAAGATGGCTACATTCTTTTTACATTTGTAATCCACTACTGTGCTCCTTTTTTAAATCTGTTGTGGCCATTGCTGTATTTTTTTGGTGTGGTGTGTTGGGGGGGGGGGGGGAGGGTGCTTGGGTAACTGACAGGAACAGGCTGAGTAAGCTGATTAAAAAGGCTGGCAGCATCATTGGTGTCACCCAGGAAGGAGTGGAGCAGGTGGCAGGAGTAAGGATGCTAAGGAAAATGAAGGCCATGACAAGTAATGAAAGTCACCCACTCCATGCCTTAGAGGTTTCTGGGAAGAGCTCGCGCAGTAAGAGGCTCATCCCTCCAAAGTGCAAGACAAAGAGATACAGGAGGTCTTTTCTGCCTGCAGCCATAAGACTTTTTAATGATCAGTAGCTGTTATTTAAGTGTGCAATAATTTTTATCCCTATGTTGTATTTATATGTTTATTTATCTCTACTTATTTATTTGTTCTTACGTATGATACTGTGCATGCATAGTTGGAGCCTTAATATGAACATATTGCACTACTTATCTACGTATAGTATTAAATGTATTACACATATTGGACACCAAATCATAAAAAGTGATATTAACAACTGAAGATGGGATGTCAGTGGTTGTCCACGAACCGGAGAGTTAGTGGTTTAATCCCCAGAACATCCTGCATGCTAGCGAAGTGTCCTTCACCAAGATGTGCGTGAATGTGTGTGTGCTTGTGTAAGTGAATGGGTAGACGTGTCACTGTGACTGTAAAGCGCTTTGAGTACCAATAGGTAGAAAAGCACGATATAAAAACAAGACCATATACCTTAATTGTTTCTAGGATATTTCATTCTTGAGCAAAGTGGTAGAGTGGTCAAATATCAGTGACTGACATCAACACTCAATCACGCAATCCCACACAGATGAAACGGGAGTAGTTATCCGTTTTTCAGAGAAGTTGCTTAGATGAACAACATCAATGATGGTATATTACAGCACCATGGCAGGAATAACACAACAGCATGGTCCCTTTGATTTCCACCCAAAGTGATATTTAGCACCTTTATGTTGTTTATTCCCTAGGACGAGGCAGAATCTACCCTTCTGTTGGCTCTGAGCAACAGCCTGCAAAGATGTACGACAACAACATTTCTCCTCTCCACCACTGATTTGCGATTCTTGAATCTGGCAAGCCTGGCTTCTCCCCGGAGGCCCGCGCGCTGCCTTCTGTTTTCCTAGCTGGACTCCTGTGAGCACAAATAAACACTTGTTAAACAGAAATTCCAACCTTCTGGGCTGTGTGTGGAGCAAACCAAACAAAGGAGCTAACGGCTGCACTTTGTAGGAAACTAACAAACTACTGCGTGGGAGTCAAAGGCCAGATGAAAGGGGTTAGTAACTCCGATTGAAGCCAAGACAAAAATGAAATCTGGATTGTGGAGCAGAGGGCCATTACCAGTGTGAAGCTGTGGACCTTCCGGGGATAGGACACAAAGTCCACTAGAAGAAAACACCCAGTGGAAACTGTCATACTCATTTTGCATCAGTGAGGTCGAATAGAGGGAGACAAAAGGACAGAGTCGGAAAGAGAGCAGAGGCAAAAGCTTAACAAGGTCAACAAGGCGTTTGAGGGATGGTCGACCTCATCGGTTTTTGCAAAACTGCAAAATACACATACACACAAACGCTGCAACATTTCAGTATGCAATGAGACATGACAGTAGCCAAAGGAAGAATGTTTAAGGTGATCATTGTGACAGCTTCTTCTCTTTATACCGACACAAGATAGTGTGAATATGTCGCTAAGAGCCTGAATATTTTACCCAGAATGTGATTTGCCTTTTGGACACAACACACTACTACTGCTGCTGCTCTACTATAAAATCAACCTCATTTGCCCAAAAAGCACAGAGACATCCTTTGAGTGACACACTTGGTCCCCATATTCAGGTTATGCACCTCAGTGACAAGAGGGAGGGGAGAGTATTTTTTTAAAATTTTTCCCCCTTGGCCCAAAAAGTACAGTTTAAAAGGTCATAATCCCCTTCCAGGTTCTGCCAGTGTCTGCAGAAAGTGTAAGCTGTCTCATCAGGAAGAGGGAACGTAGAAATTCAATACATCAGCTCGGAAAATCATAAGTGAACACATTTTCTTGCTGCTCAACCAAAACAGAAGTTGCTGTACTGCTTCACCCTTAGCAAAAAGAAGTTTATTCAAGTGTACTACAAGTATACTTATTTTATACTAAAATTGAGGTAGTATACTTGAAGTTTACTTTTTATATACTATATTTCATATACTTAAGAATAGTATAGTGAAGTATACTTGACTTATACTGAAAAGTATAAAGGAAAGTCTAAGACTAAGTATATATATACTAAGACTTACACTTATACTTTGAGACTAAAGCTTATACTTGTACTTTGGTATACTTTTTACTACTTTCTGCCACAAAGTACTAATACTTAGTATATCTTAGTCCAAGTATATAATAAGATCAAGTCATTGACTTGTGCATATATTTAATTTAGCAGAATCAAAAGGTTTTTCCACTACACAATTTATTTGTGGTACTACCCCCGTTAGAAACTCAAGATCATATAGTGCTGGACTTTAAAAGTTTACAGTAAATAGTATGTGTGCTCACTAGCATTATCTTTATGTACCTTAAAAACATACACAACAACAGAAACATTGACTTGACTTTATTGATCAAGTTCTAGTCCCTTTCATAAGAGTTTGACAATGGTGTTATGTACACATCATCATCTGTTTCAACAAGAACACATTTAGTTTTAATCATGTCAGGCCACACAGCATTAACAGTTTTGTTTTGTTTTATTCTCATATATAAAGTACTTTGTACTGTGAATCTTTACATACAGGCCTGTGTGATTCAGTAATGAACCTCAACTAAAACACAACATAGTTTGGTACATGAACAAAAAGCAGAAATTTGATGTCAAGACATTTGTTTAAAAATAACCAAGTCATTAATTAAACTAAACATATCATCTTTCAAGCATACAGCACTGTTGTATCTCTTCTTTAGTCTGAAATGTCCACATTCAGTTTGCTTGTGGTAGGGTTCTCAGTGTTGACTTCATCATCTTCTTCACTGTTGGAAGTGTTACTCCAGTGTTCTTCTGTGTTGATTTGGTTATCTTTATTATCATTCTACATGTGAACCAAGGAAAGAGAATGAAAAATGTAGTTAATAAAACGATGACTGAAATTGTGCAGGTGGTTTGCTGTAGCCTTTGCCTTGTGCTGACAATGTTGTCATTCGTCTACACTTGGGTTAGACTAGAGGATAGGTCAAAATGTACCACAATTAAGATAAATTGTCTGTTAGATGGTATGAATGCACTCAACTATTACAGCAAACCTCTAACTACATGTACAGTAAACTACATGTGTGCACTGTTGACACTTTTTCAGGGTGTCACTGGAAGCCCTCTGATGAGTATTATATAAATCAGTGACGTGGCATATGACATGTGGTAATGATTATACCTACCAGGAGAGCTGACAGCACAGTTTAGGGAAGATTCTTAAAGTTGAATCAAGCAGGATAAGAAAGTTACCAGATACATGGGGGAATGTATCCTGGCAACATAAGATGTCCTGACATATTTCAAGATTTGATGTCTGTAATAACTTGGACAAACTGTGTCATTGTGTATTTACCTGTTGAAAGGCAGTATCCAAAAGCCTGGGTGTGGAGGAGCTCCTACTGTTGAATCATCTCTAACTTCTCTGTGGGAAAAAATAGGCCGACTCATGTCATCTTGTGTGTTGTCCTGGAGTTCTGTCCTGTCCTGGAAAGGTGGGGTGTTCACATATGAATGTCAATAATTACTCAAGTCATTTCATTCCCCATACTGAGTGCATTTTTAACATAAAATCATCCCAACATTTTTTGGGAAGATGCCTCCAAATGAGACTGTACATAGTGTATGGGTAGCAATTACCTTTGAAAATAAAACCAGATTCAACATTTCACCTTAAATTACTATAAATATTTGTACAATATATACATATTCAAAACTAGGCTACAAATTGATGAATTCAATCAAAGTTGCTCAACTAAATGTATTACAAATTAATGCAACTAGTAATTTATATAGTCCCCAAATAAACTAAAATAAAACATTACATTTTAATCTGACATTTTCAACTGATAATGATTTTTTTACATATCAAACCAGTTCAACATAAATATGCAACTGGAAACGGTCATTTAATATAAAGTTAGACACATGATAATCTTGGAGCTAACCTCACATCACCAGCAGCCTGTGGAAAGTAATGGAACGGAATATTCTACCAACTGTGTTGAACATAAAGCTCTGCTGCACTGTAAACAGCAAGCTAGCTGCTGTGTTCTGATATTAGACATCATGAAATCATAACAGTCTTAATTCATTATCTGTTACTTACTTTTACTTTCCATCTGTACTTGGTAGTCCTTGGAATCTCTGCTGTGTAATCCTCCAAATGTCTTTATAAGGTCTATGACGTTTCTCCGTGTTAGCTCTAATGAGCTAATTCAGAAGCTTCTCCAGCTCTCGCTGTCACAGTGTCGCGCACATAAACTGTACGGTCGCGCTTTGCACTTCCGGTCAATGTTCCCGCCTCCCTACCTGGCAGCCAATAGGAGCCTAGTTTCAAATTGGCGTCCACCGCTGCAGGTAACGATCTTGTTCTCCAAAGAAAAACCAACGGTCCCGTTCTCAACAAGGAAAGAAGGAGAAAACGACATGGAGGTGAAGTGGAACATTACAGGCAGAGAAAAGTCAGACGGTCCAGCCTTTTTCCCAGCAAAGGTTTTAATGTTTGGTGGTAAGTTGTTGCATTTTATTTCTTCCCAGTTACCTTGATAGCATTGATTTAATCTGTCACTTTGTCATAGCCCAGTTGTTTGCACGTGACGTCACCACCGGCATGCTGCCCATTGTTTTCCATCAGTTACCACTCTGTCATATTCAGTCTAGATCAGGGATGGCCGGGCAACTGGCGGCCCGGGGGCCGCACACGGCCCGCGACCTCACACGAAGTGGCCTTTAGATTAATTTTTGATAATTATAAAAATATGTCCTCTGCGGCACTGAATCAGTTGTAATGACACAGTTGGCCACTAGATGGCGCCTCTAATGCAGACGCCGCCTCGTACACGCTTCCATCGGGTCTTCTCCACCAATGAAGAAGAGACGTTGAGCCGTGGTTAAGAGCGGAGGAGAGAGAAAACTTGATCGAGAAAATCGTGTGTGTGTTTCAGGTGAAATGGGAAGAAGATTATCTGTTCACAGAATTTAAAAGCATATATATATATATACACACACACACACACACACAAACATATTTAAAATGGCAGTTTTATCATATATGGTTAAGTGTGCGGTCCTATGTGGCCCTCTGGTAGTGTTGATGAAAAATTGTGGCCCCCTCCATCATTTAAGTTGCCCATCCCTGGTCTAGCTGATTCAGGTGTGATGTATGTGCATTCCCTCTATAGAGTTTTTTTTCCTGATTGCATTTAAGTTCAGAAATGTACCTGATAAACCATCCTTCATGCCTCTTTAACAATTGTATTAATTGTGGGTGGTGAATAAAAATAACACTGAAGTAATGTTTTGTGTTCTTTCACTAACAGTCCATGTCCAGGCCAAGTTTCCTGACACCACCATGCAAGATGTGAGACCAATCAGAAGAAAGAAATGCAACAGTATAAGCTATGCCAAGCAAGTAGCTGAAAAGAAGTTATAAAAGTAACGTTTTTGTTTCTGTCAAGGTATTATTTTTGGTTCCAAAGACGTGCACTTTTCTTTTACCTTTTTCTTTTGACAAGGAAGGACTTCAGTTCTCAGTTGGAAACACTGTTTTGTTTACATTTTTACATGTAAATGTGAACAGCAAAGAAGGACTCGATTTCATAGAAGCTCTTTGTTTTTGAAATGCACATCTTTAATGATTTAAGCATGTATTTGTAAATACACTGTATGGTATGTTATAAAGTGTTCTATAAATATATCAAACTTGTTCTCAACGTTCTGTCTTGTGATTTTGTAAATACACTGCAGTCTAGTGTACACATGGTATGGGTTAACTTTAAGAATACTTTAAGAAGTATATTTCAAGTATATAAATAGTGTGCTACAAGTGATATGCTAAGCAAACTTACAAGTAGGCCTATACTTGTAGTATAACGACAAGTAAACTAGTAAAATACCAAAAAAAATTTAAAAAGTTTTAGTAATTCTAAGTTCATACTTACCCTTAGTAAAAAGTAGTATACTTGAAGTTCATTTTATTAAGTATGCTTGAGTATAAGTATACGTATAGGAAGTATACTACAGACCATGTACTTGTAGTGTACTAGAAAGTATACTAATTTAATTCTTCTTCAGACTAAATTGGAACATTTTTAAGTTTATAAAAGTATACTTTATAAGGTCATTTTAAGTTTACAAAAGTACACTTTCAAGTATACCACAAGTACACTCATCTATATACTACTAGTGTACTAGGTATATACTTCTAGTCCACATTTTAGTTTATACAAGTATACTTTAAGTATACCACAAGTACACTCTTCAATATACTACTAGTGTACTAGTTATATACTTCTAGTCCACATTTTAGTTTATACAAGTATACTTTAAGTATACCACAAGTACACTCTTCAATATACTACTAGTGTACTAGTTATATACTTCTAGTCCATGTTTTAGTTTATAAAAGTATACTCTAAGTATACCACAAGTACACTCATTTATATCCTGCTAGTGCACTAGGTATATACTTCTAGTCCACATTTTAGTTCATAAAAGTATACTTAAAGTATACTTAAAACGTTCCAATTTAGCCAGAAGAAGTATTAAATTAGTATACTTTCTAGTACACTACAAGTACACTCATCTATATACTACTAGTGTACTAGTTATATACTTCTAGTCTACATTTTAGTTTATAAAAGTATACTTAAAGTATACTTTTATAAGTAAACTTAAAGTATACTTTTATATACTTAAAACGTTCCAATTTAGCCGGAAGAAGTATTAAATTAGTATACTTTCTAGTACACTACAAGTACATGGTCTGTAGTATACTTACTATACTTATACTTATACTCAAGGACACTTAATAATATGAACTTCAAGTATACTACTTTTTGCTAAGGGCAGTTCCAAGACAAACCCATTAATATACCACAATGAATATGTTTCAGCCTGCCGGTTATGGTGATTTAATGTTCACGGGACCTTTCCCTTAAAAAGATTTCTGTTTAAAAGGACCTCATTTACACCAAAACCTAAATTCTGATGCATTTTGTTTTGGAGCTTATGCCACTCATGGTTAATACGTTGCTTCAAAGTGACAAACGCAGTAAATAGGTCTTAAGTGTACATAAGCAGGTATTGTCTTTTCTTGTGCTCGGTTGTTTGTGAAAGCAGTTTCTTTCTCATTTAAAATCAAGCAGTGGTTTATATTAGAGTACCTTACCTAACATAGTTACAGTTAGCCTAGCCACGCTAACCAGTTTAATCAATAGAATAGTGATACGGATCTTGTGATGGTAATGAACCAGGATGGCGTAGCATTAGCCACTTTTCAGTGCCTGTGTTATTCCTGTTTGCACATTCCATGTACTCTAGACTCTGAAGCAAAAAAACAAAACAAAACATTATTCCTCTTGGACAATACCGAGCAGTCTACAGCTTGTATCAGGATATTTTTCCCACTGAACCCAAAAAACCCAACTTGATCAGTCAGTAAAAACTGTAAATGACCCCACCTACATTAAGGCATCTATATTTATACAGTTCTGCTCACAACACATTGATCACTTTGGACAGAACTCTGTACTCAGTATTAGTGTTACTGTGAAAAGGGTTAAATCTCTTCCTCTTTTCTGTTGGCAAACAGAACTGCTACCTCCTCAGCTTCACTACCGCACAGCAAGCTTCTATCAACTGTGCTATGTACAGTCAGTTAGTCTACTTAGTGTTTTCCCCTTACATTCCCGGTAGTCCTCCTGCTCTCTGCGGTCAAGTATACTACTACTACGACTTTGAGGAAGCTGGCTCAACAAAGCGGTTGTTGTCACGCATTTTTGTTTCTATTGCCAGACAAATGACTAAATAGAGAAAAGCCATTTAATCACACTCAAAGATTAGATGTTAAGCAACTGGCAATTGAAGAAGGAAAAGAGGAAGATCAAAAGGCAAGACAACTCAGACAGGATGGATTTTGAAAAATCAGTTTTATGAAAAAAAAAAGTTTCTCTTGAGGATAACAAAAAGCACTGCAATTGCAGGTGGAGCCCTAAATCAGAAGTTCAACAAATGAGTAACACATGCAGAGGAATCAGCCACAACCAAGGAAAGACCAACGGACAAACTGACAAGAAACTAAGGCCTAAATGACCACGGGCTCATAGGGCAACAAGGGACAGGTGATATAATGAGCACAAGTGAGACCAATCACATGGAAGGGATAAAGACAAAGACAGGAAGTACAACTAAGAACTATTTCAAAATAAAACAGGACATAAGAAAGGCGAAAAAGAAAGTTTATTAAATTCACTACCGTGAAGCAACAGTCCATGGAAAGCTGCTGCAGGTTGAAAATCCAGTAAATTACATCTCTGATATGTATTTAAATGAAAACAGAAAGTTAGAAAGAACTAGAGGTTTTCCTCTCAACTTAACTGGCACTGTGTGTACTCTTCAGTGCTACCCATCTCATTGAGTTTTCAAAGTGTAGCTTTACTTGCAGATCACAAATCTACAATCTGGAGCCCCAAAATACCTTGGTTTAATTTGTTTGGATGGAAAGGTGAAACAGAGAGAAAATGAAGCATTTAAATCCTTAAAAACATTATTATCCATTAAGATTATTGATGATTGAGAAGCTAGCATCAACGTAGTTTGACTTACTTTTTTAATTCGGCCGCTTTAATATTATTTCAGTCCTATTTAACATGATAAAATGTATGCAATCGTTGTTTAATATAAATGTTATTGCTCATGTACAGTACTTGATAGATTATTGCATCACATGAAGTCCATACTAAAAGATTACATTAGAAATGCAATGCAGTTCACACACACACACACACAGTACACACAGCAAAATCACTGTAACACAAACTATATGCACAAATACAATTCATGTACACAACCACATCTATATACATTGTAATATACCAGTGAATACTGGGTAAATATTTGTCTGACTGGCAGATTTTTTTCTGAGCAAACAACAGAAATGTTAAAATTGATTCCTGATCTTCCTTCTAAATAGGACTCAGTTCCTCAGTTAATGTTTTTTTTTCTTTCTAAACTTGTATTTGCCAGCATCTAGACTGACTCTAGAAGTTACTCTTATCCTTTTCACAGCGTTCTTTTAATATTAACCTGTGTAACTCTCAATTTATGATATTATTCATTCGTGAAATTCCACACCTTCTGGCTGAATTTAATGGTTTCTGTATCAGGCCCGAATAATCAGACAGTTTCAGCCCCGGCTGACACACTGTATCACATCATGCTCTCGGGCCAGAGCATCTAGTTGTCTCTGAAAGCACTGAAGCATGCACATGGCTGTGACTGAAGCAATTCAGGGGTGCTGCACACAAACAAGCCTCCAAAACCACTACAGGTTGGGAAAGCAAGCACAGGTCCAAACCACGAAGTGCATGCTGTATTCCTTCCAAACCGGCTGAAATGAGAATGAACATGCGGCCAGTCTGGAGGGAACGAGGCCTATCTGTTCTCCTAACACAAACATGATGGGATCTGTTTGGCCACAGATTGCTCGGGGCGATTGAATACCAATGGCTCGACACACACATTTACACACATGTGTGCACCGGCGGCCTCTCTCATCGAAGATGGCACAGCCACATGCATGCATGAGTGCAAACAAAGTTGCCATTTTTGGCCTAAGTGCACATTTGTAATGCACACGCAAACACAGAGACACACGCGCGCGTTTGACTGATAGCATGTGAAAGCTCTCTCTAATACACTTTGCAAATCAGTTCAAAGGGTCACTGCAGACCCTGGAGAATCATCTGTTCTTCTGGAGTCCTTTAACTCTTATTGACAAGCTCATGAAACCCAGAGGGCACAAACTAACAAATGCACCAGCAAACACACACACATACACACAAACAAGAGGCATATTCAAACATTTGCATCACATGCACATGCTTTAACTTGTGCACAGAGAGCAAACATTACTATATTGTCACATCGCTGGAGTCTCTACTGTACACCGGATCTAAATCGGCCTTTGAATATGTTAATATTTCAGCTGGAGGCAATTTAGATAGGAGGGGAGCATTAATGTGAAGTACCTCATCCTCAAATCAGGCGGCCATGCTCAGAGTGACACAGTCATACTTATCACACAGCCTTTAAACCACAGCTCACATATACATACTCTTATAATGACAGCCACATTCACACAGATTCCCTTTCAGCCTTGTCAAACTGACAACTCTCGCCATGGAACACTTTGACTAAATGAGCTTAAGTGGATGAGAATTGCAGCAGGGAGAAAAAAAATAGAATGATCCTTTTGTACTGTGGTTATCCTATAAGAGGTTCAGAGAGTCAGTGGCGAATGGCAGACTCAAACACACACTCATGCACACACACACACACCTGCGAAGAGGACAATATCCACTATACTGCATCAAGCCAACACATCACTACTGTATAGTATGACAGTGACAAACGGCTGATTCAAAACGCACACTTATGACTGAAACAATGAGTCCTTTGTAATGCTGACTAGCCCAATTTTTTTGAATTATTCACGACGCAAACGTTTTTTTTTAAATTTTTTATTATATTATATAATTTGAGGTTGTGGTCAGCTAAGAGGCTTTTTATTGTAAACACAGAGGAGTGTGCAAACGTCTTAGGCAGTGGATGTTTCACACGTGAAACACTTGGTAATATCTATAGTTTGTACTTACGCACACAAGTAGACAATATTATCTTTTATCGTCAAAGATAATGGACACTTTTGGAAATAGTGAAACATTCTAGTAAGGTAATAGCAAAATTAAAGAAGACACGTTGCAGATAAGAAGAACAACAATAAAAAAAGTGAGTCTGTGACGAAGTTGACAGTTTCAATAAGACACAAAGTTGTGGTCAGCGAGATCTCTCACAGGCAAAAATATTGTGGCAGACAGGTGTTTCCAGACGTGCTGTCCTCTGCAGAAGGACAAAGTAAAGGACAAGGCTGATGACCGGAGTCACAGCTGTGTGCAGGAGAACCAAGTGCAGTGGATGTAAGACACATCAAGTTGATTTGTCTTTGAAATCACAATATGTCCAGCATCCCCTCCTCTGAACTGGTAAGTTGGAGCCCTGGTACCCACATTCACTGTCCGAAGCTGTCTAAATTGTATTTAAGGCTGGGATACACCCTTCGCAAGTTTTCCTTGTACTAGCAAATTCATCATGCCATAGACAACTACTTGGTCCCAAATTCATTCTGCAGCAGGACGGCAAGCCCAAACGTACAGCCAGTGCCTGTGAATGGTCCCCTTTTGTTTTCAGTCTACAAACATTAGACCTGGGCCAAGGTACGTCACGGCCTATACGGTGATAAAAGGTCAGCGATATAGCCCAGAGCATGGCCATAAAGAGCTTTAAACCTGAACAGGAAGATGTTAAAATCAAATCTAAAACATAATGGGAGCCACTAGAGACCTGCTAAGCCCGGAGTGACATGATCCCCTTTTCCTGGTTCTGCTAATGTTGAAGTTGAGCAATTAAATTATTGTGCAAACCATAGACAGAAAACAGCTCCTCAAAAGTGAAACCAAAGCAAATAGAGCTCCCCCTGGTGGGTGGCTGCAGCTCCACCTCCTCCATGTTCGTGGATTGGACTTGAGCCAAACTAAAACACTAAAACACACGTCAAATGTATTTTTTTCAAGGATGTTTTTTGTAATTTTAGGTAGTTAACATAATGCTGATGCATACTCAAGTGTCCCTTTTTCCAGATAAGTTTCATTTTAGTTTGTTGTTATTTAACGCTATAGAAACAGGATGTAACATCATGATGGCTACAAGATGCCATGCCAACCGCTCCATAAAGCAGCTGTAGGACCGTGAGAGTAGGAAAAAAGTAAAAATAAACCAAATACAGCGTATAATCCAACATTTCTTTGTAACTGGTGGAAGTAGAGCAGAGTGCGGTATAAATGATATAAACGAAAGCGTGAGTGAGACAGGAGGAAGTGTGCATGGGGCATCGATAACGTGGCTCTGGACCGTACTGCGCTGACTCTGGCTCCACTCCAAACTCCCAAGATGGCACCGCCCATATCCCCAGGAAAATAGCATCAGTACGGGAGGAAGCGGGGCGCATTGTCCATATTTATATACAGTCTGTGGTTCAGACAGGTAAAAAATCTGTTACAATAATCCAGACACAATGAAATAAAAGCAATAAAACAATGTAACCAATTAAATGGGAATGCTTCTCATTGTACTAGCTTAGTGGGATAGTTGAACCAGACACCCAGGTTATTTACAACGGTACTGACAGGTGTTGCAGAGGGAACCAGCCGTGGGTAAAACCTTTATTTGTCAACTACTGTGGTCCAGTCACAAGGATTTCGGGTTTGAGAAGAACTATCTTCATCCACATGGAGAACAAGGAGTCCTACAACAGATGCTCTACAGAACTCTGACCTCAACATCAGACAGCGAGACCACAAAATCTACAGAAGAACAACCTTACTTGCCAAGCACCTTGAAAAACTGTGCACAATTTTACCTGGTGCACTTGTTTAGTAGACACAATTACTCAACAACAACATTTTCGATTCCTAAAGCCGTTGTGTAGCACTCTGCTGTGTTTCGCTGGCTCATAACACAATGCTGATTTGCTCTGGTAAGGGAGGTTCAACAGTCACGTAAGAGAGGGAAACATTTCATAAATGGCATGTATAGACATAATTAGAGCTGAAAGATTATGTAAATAAGGCTGTTGTCATATTGGCACGAAAAAAAAAAAAGAGCGGATGGGGCTGGCAACATCTGCACACACACACACACACATACACACACACTCAAAGCGACAGGATAATTGGCTGCTGAATGAGAGCCCCCTTCGGCTCCTCATTAGCAGCCGTGGACGACTTTAGAATGTGTGCTCGCTCACTCTCGAGCACTCCATGCACACACAGCACGTGCATCTGATCAAAATGCGCGTCACGTCACACTAATATGCATCAGTGATCATTTTTTTGACGCCTTCCTGCAGAGCGATGTTTGATTGCGCTCTCCTGTACATAGTATCACTTCTCCAGCAAGTGCTTCCGCGTTTCTGTGTTCCCAACTACGTGAGAGTCTACATTGTCATTACATGGCCTCCTCCACTTTCCACTAGAGTTTTTTTTCCTCCAAGAGAGGATAATATGAGGTAATCTAGCGGCATTACAAAGCCCCGTGGTTATGTTGGAGAGCTCTCCTCTCTATTGCTGCCCACAGTGGAAGTGAAGTAACCAACACTGAGAGTTTTTTCCTCCTTTTAAGACAAAGCCCTTCACATACAGAATATTCTCTCACCCGAGAACGATTGAAAAGAAAACATAAACCTTCCAAAATTTTGTTTAAGAGATATTTATTTAACGAATATATGCCAAGTGTTTCATTTTGTGTGTTCATTTTCCCATCCAGCACTTCTTATCTTAAAGAGAAAACTGGAGAAAATACCAGCTTTTAACATTTGATGCTTTGTAACAGCGCCTTTGAATCGCTTGAAACATGTTTTAAAAAACCCCAAAACAAACTAACTTGGAGGCAGAAACTCGGATGGTCCAGTAAACAGAGAGACATTCAGGCCCTGGGAGCTGGAGAGTTACCAGATGCTGCAGGCTTGATGCCAAAAGCCACGGCAGAATGAATGGAGCCAAGGTCTATTCATCGATTCCTTGGCTTGTGCACCATCAAGGGCACCACTGGAGTTGTTTGTTATGTGTCAAACTGCATTCTGGATGCAGTTCATAGTCATGGACCACAATTTCAAACTGGTCCTGACCTTTTCAGCAAAGTTTCACCCAGTGAATCAGAATCATATGCTGACTTGAACAGCTGATTTAGAATTAAGGTGCAGCTACGGCTTAAGGACAAGCACCATTTACTTATCACAATGTGCTGCTTTGTTGGAGGGTTTGTCCTGCATTAGTTAGTTTTGTCCTCCCTTTAAAGGCTGTGGTCCTCTAAACTGTGCAACATTACAATCTGATGCCCCACATAGAATTGTTATATTAATAAGTAAAATAGAAAAAGGAGTCGGCAGCCGTTCTAAAGCTAAGAAAGCATTGTGTGTCAAATCTGGGATGATAAAAAAATGTAATCATTTTTCATTAGCTGGGGCAGAGTCTTGGCTTATGAAACGTCGAGCAATTTCTGTTTGCTGGTGGGGTAATGTCACCTAAATTCACAGAAAATCTGCAACACAGATTTAATTCAACACATGCCTGATTGCACCGTTCATGTACTGATCTTGTCAGAGTGTTTATTCTCTTTGTTTGGGATGGTGTCAGCAGCCAGCAGCAAAACGGTGAGCTCAAGGTAGGACAGGTTTATTTCAAGTTTAAATACGTGCAAGCACACTCCTGAATGATGTGTGATTTTACCATGAATTAAAAGCTAAACTATAATTAAATCCATACGCTTATTTTAAACTCTCACACCGATCAGCAGCAACGTTAAAACCACTGACAGGAGAACTAAATAACATTGACCATCTTGTGACAATTCAGTGTTCTGCTGGGAAATGTTTGGACCTGACATTCATGTGGATGTTACTTAGACATGTACCACCCACCTAGAGCAGACCAGGCACCCCACCCCATAGCAATGACACTCCTTGATGGCAGCAGCCATCCCCAGCAGGATGCAGCCTGACACAGACACACACACAAAAACTGTTTAGGAACAACTAAAAAAACATGAAGAACAGCACAAGGTGTTGACCTGGCCTCCAAATTCACTAGATCCCAAACTGATCAAGTATCTGTGGGATGCACTGGAACAAACCTGATCCACAGACACCCTCAGAAGGCCCATGTCCATTCTCTGATGAGTCACTGTTTTGGGGGCCCAAGTGAGACAATATTAGGAAGGTGGTCATAATGTTATGTCTGATCGGTGTATATAAAATATACAAAGATATATGTACATATATGTAATATATATATAAAATATATATACAGTATGCAAGGATATGAAAATATTGGATAATATAAAATGTAAAAACATTGTATATGGTATATAATGATATAAAGATATAGGGCAAAGATGATTAAGGTCTAAATATACAATATATACAATATGCAAGAGAACAAAATATGGCAGGAATGGGCATGAGATATATTGTGTCATTAGGCCATGTTGTGATCTTAACCCTTGGTGAACTCTTAGTCAACTTAAATACCATAAAACTATCCAATCAGTGGATTACGTGACACTTATTTAGTTTGAAGTGTGCCACTGTAATCATAATCCTGAACGTTCCTAAAAGGCAAAAATGGATCAGGGCCAACAGATAAGGCCGTAAAAGCAGAATGCAGGCAACATGTAATGTAGAGAGGAACACTGCACTCAGAAGATGATGGGTACATGGGTATCAGTCTAAAACTTAACAAGTCAGGTGAGGGAGTATCCAATCTTTGTGCAAACACTAGAAACCATAAGACTATCCACAGACTGCTGCTACGCTTGTCACAAGGAGCAAAGACAAACTGGCAGAGAGGCAGAGAATGGACACAGACTAAATGAACTAAGTCAGGGCGGAGCAAGCTATCAGGAGGGAGAGACACTGGGGCAGGAGGAAGGAGTCTGGAATGACACAAGTCGTTAGACAGCAGTTCTCACATGGGTCCAAACCAAATGAACCAGACTAAAGATGTGACATAAGGTCAAACCAAATACGTAAAACAAACTAGTTATATTAAAGGTGTGAAGCATAAAGAAGACAAAGTAATAGAATCATCTCAACATGCAGTCAAGGCCAGCAGACCAACCCTGTATGTTGCAGCTTTTCCTCTTAAACATGAATTACTATTACATGCATTGTGATTATTTGTAATGAATTATAAAGATGTGAGTGCAGAGTCGAACATGTAAGGGCTGAATATAGACCCTTTGGGTCTGAATGAGTGAAACTGAATGAGCACTTGAGGCTGGCTCTAAAAGGGAATCAGTCCTCATAAGCAATTCTTCCTGTTGAAAAATAAGAAATCAGAACACTGTGGTCTTTCCTTGTGTTTAATTCAACATCTGCAAAAGGACTCACATCACAGACAAATTACCAAGCACTGAGAGTGGCAAATGAGCAAAGAAAACACAGTGTAGATCTGCTTTATACTTCTTATCTATTGGTGGTCACACTGTTCACTCCTTTCATCTGTCTGGCTCCCAAACACAGGTCCTGAAAGAACATGAATACTACAGAACCCATGACATATACATCCACAGACTTATAGTTTAATTTCCAATACATGCTCAATGTTAAAATGACCAATTTCACAGCAGAAATAAGCCAGTAGTTTATAGAAAGTAACTTCTTGTCCCTTTCATGAAGGGGTTCTACTGAAATTGCGTTAAGGCTTTCAGTTATGCAGCATTAAGTCAGTGGCCCCTTTGAGCAACGGGTGGGTGGCTTCACAGGTTGCTAGCTCAACTCATGCTCCACATCTTTTTGGAATTAGTTAAGAGAAGTCAGGAACGGGGAAGATGGCGTCGACAGGAACCACCACACTGAGCTTCAAAACCGTCAGGAAACTAAGGGTCAGTTGCAACAGGTTGGTGCACCTTTATAGTAAGAACAACAATATATTACGTGAATTTGAGTTTTGGTTGATAACAGGCATACATACACTGATCAGGCATAACATTATGCCTAATAATATATTCCTAATATTGTGTACGTTTCCCTGGTGCCTCCAAAACAGTTGTGACTAATCAGAGAATGGACTGTGTTAGTGTGGGCCTTTGGGTCCTATGGGTTAAGGGGAGGGGCCTCTGTGGATCATCCCACAGATACTTGATCAGTTTGGGATCTAATGAATTTGGAGGCCAGGTCAACACCTTGTGCTGTTGTTCATGTTTTTTTTGTAGCTGTTCCTAAACCGTTTGTGTGTGTGTGTTCCTGTGTCAGGCTGCATCCTGCTGGGGATGACTGCTGCCATCAAGGAGTGTCATTGCTATGGGGTGGGGGTGTCTGGTCTGGTCTAGGTGGGTGGTACATGTCTAAGTAACATCCACATGAATGCCAGGTCCAAAGGTTTCCCAGCAGAACACTGTATTGTCACAAGATGGTCAATGTTATTGGTCCTGTCAGTGGTCATAATGTTATGCCTGATCTGTATATGTCTTAGCTTTCAGCTAAAAAATAATTAATTACAATAACTTACTTACTACATGAATATTACGTGAAGCTCTGGCTCATAAGATGAGTGGTAGGAATGCCAAAAGAAAGAAGCTCTACCATGTTTCTAGCTCACTTGTGCGTAAGCCAATACCTCATCAGCCATGGTAGTTCACCAGTTAGCCAGTCACCAAGTCTCCAGCACAGCCAATTCTGTGAGGATGAGCAGAAGAGTGACTGGGCTTCTTCTAATCACACGTTTAACCCTAACCAAGTGATAAGTGTCAGTTCTTTGTTAAAATGAAGACTAAGATCTGATTTGTATCTGCTTCCTTTAGAAAAAAAGATCACAGAGAACCAAGAAGAATCCAAGGTGATTTTCTGTGACCTCTTACATTTACTCTGGCCGAGCCCTCGGCTTTGAACAGAAAGGAGCAGACAGTTTGTACAGACACATTGTCCAGGGCCTCTTCTGGCGACCAGAGAAGAGACAAGAAGACAGGGGCACCGTCTCTGTCAGTTACGACCCTGTGTGTTCAGGCGCTCTAATATTCCCTGACAAACGCCAATAATAAGTGCTGGAGAGACCGAGAGGAAACATGATTTTATTCTGGCTATCTAACAAACCCATTCAAAAGGCCAACAAAGCTATGTGTCCTTTTGAGTCATTCACTGCTGGTTAAAAAAGAAAAATGAAATCTTTCAACACCCCCAGGTTAGTGACTCACGGCAGATATCACTCTCAGCACACACACACCTTTCAACTAGAGTTATAAAACCGATTTTTCCATTATATCCTTTGTGGAAAAGCATGTTAAATAGTTTATTCAGCTGCTTAGGTCATGTCATCCAATGTGCTTCCCTGAAAGTGATTAAAATTAGTTTTTTCCTTGCAACTCTTAGTCTCTTAACACGCTGAAACTCCGGGAGGTGACATGAGGAAGCGTGACCAGATATGAGTGCAGAAGCCAGTGGGACATCAAATCTTTTCTTCACAGAATCCATTCTCTAGATGCCGGAACAAAGCTTATTGGCATTCCCAGGGCGATCTGCTAAAGATGAGGAAACACAATGTTTGCTGTTGTCAGGAGGTGTTAATCCTCAAATAGCAGATAGAGCTAAACCTGAATGGCATGGGACATGAAAGTGCACACGCTGAATCCCAAATAGCAGACACAAGATCCTTACACGATAAGCCTGTTCTTAGATATTCACGCTCCAAATGTGTCCGTCAGTCACATGCTGATGACGTTAAGCTCTGTGGAAACTTTAAATCAATGACTCTGCAAACACGCAGACCCAGACTCAGACCCACAGGCTAATTCCCGCAACGGCACAGGTTTGATTTCTTGGAACGGCGGTCCAGTCAAATATGGTATGCATGGGTGTCAGTCAAAAGCAGCAACTTTAGGGTGGTATGTCCGTGAAATGGATCTACAGCCTGTTTCATACAGCACCATGTGGAGATTTCCATACCACTAGAAGTAGATTGTGACTAGACCGCAGATGTCACTGCTGAGGGTGCTATACTACTGCTGTGTGCCCTTGAACAGACAATTGAATCTCCCCCAGCTGCAGTGCTTTTTGCTTTATGTGATGCTGTGCAAGTAAAGTAAGTGGTGTATAGTGTATATACCATCTGATGTGCCATCTTTGTGTGCTTAGCCTTCAATAAAACATAATGTGCAGGAAATACGATATTCTTGAAGATCCAATCTTCACTAAGGCATATGTCATCCAAGGGAGTCGATAGAAACAAATGGTTTTTAAATAATGAATGATCAGAGTTTTTATATTGACATTTAAGCCGTATTGATTGATCCAGTCAACTCTGGCATTGGGTAAAGATGCAACAAAACATTCTCCCTTAAAAGTTGCCGTCAGTGGCTGGTTACTGTCGAGCACACAGTCAGTTCAATCATTTTTCATTTCTGTTTCATATGTTGGGGCAGCAAAGTATCCATTAATTCCTTGGAAGAACGTTGTGATGAAGTTAGCCTGGTGTAGCCAGATTAAATTGGGAGGGGGGGTGGGGGGGGGTCAGGATAGTTCTATAACCAATCAAAGCCATGCTGACAATGCTCAGTTGATTTGTATGACTACATCGCATTTACTCTTCTGTCCATCAATGTCTTAACTTGCCTAGGCACCAAGCCATATTTATTTGAGCTTTCAGATAAAAAAAAAAGTGTAGTTTCCAGTTGATGTTAAATCTCTGATGTCTATGAATATTACGTGAAGCTCTGGCTAATAAGATGAGTGGTAGGAATGCCAAAGGAAAGAAGCTTAGCCATGTTCCTAGCTCACTTGTGCATATGCCAATGTCTCATCAACCATGGTGGTTCACCAGTTAGCCAGTCACCAAGTCTCCAGCACAGCCAAATTTGTGAGGATGAGCAGAAGAGTGACTGGGCAATAAAACATAATGTGCAGGAAATACAATATTCTTGAAGATCCAATCTTCACTAAGGCGCATGTCATCCAAGAGAGTCGATAGAAACAGAAATGTTTTTTAAATAATGAATGATCAGAGTTTTTATATTGACATTTAAGCCGCATAAAGGCAATACATGCCCAACTTTAAAACAGAAATCAGCCAGTAGCTTATAGAAAGTAGCTTATCTTCCCTTTCATGAAGACGATACAAGAGTCTCAGTCATCCAGGTCATGGTATTTCCAAGAAGATACAAGAGGTTCATTTTATATAACCTACTGAAAATGCTTTCAGTTATGCATCATTAAGTCAGTGGCCCCTTTGAGCGACAGGTGGGTGGCTTCACAGGTTGCTAGCTGAACTCATGCTCCACCTCTTTTTGGAATTAGTCAAGAGAAGAAGATGGCGTCGACTGGAACCACCACACTGAGCTTCAAAGCCTTCAGGAAACTAAGGGTCAGTTGCAATGGCGTCGACTGGAACCACCACTGCAGCTGGTTATCCGCTGGTTATCATTGAGCACACAGTCAGTTCAGTCATTTTTCTTCTCCGTTCCACATGTTAGGGCAGCAAAATATCATTCGATTCTTTGGAGGAGCTCAAACGTTATGATGATGTTAGTCTTGTGTAGCCAGATTAAATTCTTATAAGATTTTTATAGTCCTTCAACCACTCAGAGCCAAGAAAACTAATTCAACTCCACAATGCTCAGCTGATGTGTATGGCTACGCTGCGGTTTCTCTTCTGTCCATCACTGCATAAGGCTCACCCAAACAATTTGACTGGCCTTGCAAAACCAATGCCCAACAGAATTAGTCCTGACCAGCGTAGCCACAGGCAACCCGTCTAGTTAATCTGTTGTCTTCTACAAATGTAAATGTCTACTAGTTATTTGACTGACATTGAGACTTCAGAATACATGGCGATTATCCTGCACATGAGAGTATTAACTGGTTCTTTATGCAAATACATGCAACATGATGACTTTACATACTATTCATTATCAGTTATATGTAAACACTGTAGGCTTAGGCTACGTCCCGTATAAATAATGGGACATAGCGTTAAACATGACCCTCAGTTGTACACGCACGCTCAAGCAAAAGCACTGCAGTCCTGTTGCATTATGCTTTAGGCTTGTTTTATTTAATTAATGTCCACTGAAGAGGCTTTGTTTTCAGTACTAAAGAATCATAAATGAACTACTACTTTTAATTACAGGGTTGTTTGATATTTCTGTCAGACATTTACATCTAATAGTAGGAAACAATAAAACTCAGTCAGATCATTTATATTATGTTTATGTTTGCTTTAAAATAATTGTATATCGATATTATATAAAAAATATTCACCCTCAAATAAAAACGAGAGTTAACAAAACTAATATGTGAGATCAGTCAGTAAAATGACAGGTCAGCGTTATTCAGATCAGATGACATTACCTCCATATTGCCTGTTTAAATTGGCATTTCTTGACTTAAACAAAAACCTCCGACGTAAGCACAACACCAGCTGTGGAGAGAGTGCAGAAAAGTTGAAGGTGGAAAGAAAGAGCTAGCTGAGAGAAAGTCTTTAAGGTGCCTGTGAAATGAGCCAAATGCTGATGATTTGTTGGCAGCACACATCTAAAGCCATGACTCTGTGCAGGTTTGTTTTGAAAGCAGAGGAGTGGAGAGGACTACAAAACCAGTGAGAGGGTTCAAGAACATTCATCCTGTGGCCTGGAGAGGGGCATGGTTGCTGCTACTGACCAGCTACAGTCTGTTAGGTAGTGTTTAAATGGTCATTTTCTATTAATTTAATAAAATTCTGAAATGTATCCATAACATAATAAACACAAGTAGCACAATACTGTTTGAAAAAGTAACATGGGTAACTCTTAAAGTTATGTTTTTGGATTATCTTAAGACACATCTCCTAGATCAGAGTGCAAAATCTTGCATTTTAAACAACATAGTAGTTATTAATATTAAATCACATACTATTTACTCCAGTCTTCTTTCATGTTTTTTATCTTTGGGCAGTTCAGATGTTGTAATGAGGAACTGGTAGAGGAGGTCTGAAAAGTACGACTCACGACACAGATGGTGTAGTGAAAGTCTTTACTTAAAAAGGCGGCAAAGAGTCCAAAGAATAATGAGGAACAAAGAAAAACATTAGGAAAAGACAAGAATGTTTCTGACACGGAGTACAAACACAAACTGGCAAAGAGGGAAGGAAACACGGAGACTAAATACAAGGGGAACAATGACACACAGGTGAGACACATCAGGGCGAGGCTAACAATCAGGAACAGCACCTGCGAAGACACCTGAAATGACAGAGAGTTAGTAAATTAAAACAAAAAAAAATGCACAAATCACAGAGATAAACATGACCAGGCGCCGCAGACCTAGATATGATGTGGCATAGAGAATTTTGTTGCACTGATGTCAATCTCAACAATGTGTCGTATGGATCTTCTGCATCAAAAAAGCTAACTGGCTGAGTCAAACTAAGATTACAACAAGCATAAAGCACTGTGGAAATGAAATATAATCATATCCATATGATATCCAAGAGAGAGAGGTTTGATTCTAGCTTTTACATATACTCTTTACTTTGCCCCCAGTGTCTGTTTTAAGTAAAAAAATAAAAGTAAAAGTCAAAGACGGATGGATGATACAGTAATTCTCTATGGGTTTCCCACCGTATGGGACCCACGTCATGTTCTAGATCAGATCAGAACAGAACAGTCATTTGACTCATTGTTAACATTAGAATACTGCTTGATTGGTCCTAAACGTAACACAAAACACTCATGCTCAACTTACCTACTTGACAATACCATAGTGATTATTTAACTTGCCAACAAATATAATGACAGAAGGTGGGTAGACTGAGGAAAAACAACATCAAAATAAATACTGTAACCAGAAATATAATTTTTTACATATATATATATTTGTGCACCTTTTCGTCTCATAAGTGAGAAAAGTGAGCAGGGGATTGCTATATTAGACATTCACCAACAGTTGCACAGGACAAATAATTTATATAGGCAAAAAAGACAAGATTATTTAAGTACTGTTAAATAGTGCCTTGCATTGTGAACAGGCTGTAGGTAGGCCTGTGTGTCAGCTGATAAATGAATAACAAGCCGTGCTACACTGAACACTGTCTTATTGCATCTGGCGTCATAAACTCCTGGCGTATACAGTACTTGTAGGTAAACGAGTAACCATCATTCCATCGTTCAGTTAGTTAGTTCATTTGAGATGTTTTTAAGCATTCAAATCTTTTTTTTTTCTCCGCTACATTTGCTGAAATTTGCTTTTGGTCACAGTGAGAAGATTCAGCTCCTTGACATTTGCTCCCAGCGCACACAAAGGGAGTTGCACAAGGTTTTATTCATGAGGCAGAAACATTCAGCCCAGTTCGAGAACCTAAGAAAGTTGTTCATTTAAGAAGTTTATTCTTGAATTTGAGATCTGATAGGGACACAGTTATCTGGGCACAAGGGTTTTATGTTTGTGTTTGTGAGGGTGGATTGTTATGGACGACTGATTAAAGGTATACACACATGCAAAAACTGCATGTAGTATAAGCATCATATACGTTTGTACATAGCAGCCCATGAGCCTGAGTCAAACTGTCTTAAATTGAGCACACTTACTTACGTATTGCATTCATACACAGAGATGTTCACACACACACACACACACACACACACAAGGACACACAGGCGCAGCAATTTGTAGTGACAAACTGCAGAGTGAAACTGCAGTCGGACTTCTGTTCACCTTTTCACATCTGAAGGCACCATCCATTATAGCGGGGCTGTCAAGGCATGCTGGGAAACTCGCACACAGACACAGGGAGTCTTAGACACAAACACAAGCACCCTTGACACAGATGAAAAGCTTTCCTGTTGGCTGCTTGGGGTTCAGTGAGCATCAGTTGGCTGCTTTGTGACAACAGATTGAAACTAGTTCAAAGTCATTTTGGGGACCACAGTCATGTGGAGGACATTAGAATAAACAGATTACACAAATTGGGCTTTAGGAATGAATCAGTTTTAGAACAAAACTAGCCTGGCTGACGCGACTGCACATCTCAATGAGATGCTGGTCTGGAAACTACGTGTTTATTTTCTCGTATTTGAGGCGTGGTTTTACAAATGCCTAGAGCCGTTTATTGGGCGCTACGAATGTCTATCAAATGCGCCTGGTAATTCCCATGCTGCCTTGCGCGCGATTCATAGCCAAGCCTGTTGGTAGCAGAGCAAACACATCCTTCTTGGCAATGAAGTCTTTCAACGCCAAACGTTGCTCTTTTTTAAAATAAACTTGCGTTCTAAGCTACTTAAAACACTGTCTAAGGCTGCATCGAACGGTAACGTTAGGTCCGCTGCCATGTTGGATTAACACAGTACAAGCTTCGGTGTCGCGCATAGATGTCGTCATCGTCTTGCTGCCCCCCCCCCCCCCCCCCCGTTCTGTGATTGGTTCCCTATCTCAGGAGAAAATATGGGCGATGGTTTCCAGACTGCTTTTGCAGCGAGAGTGAAATCGCGCACAAAGCAGTATGGGAACACCCAGGCTAGAACAAAACAACTGTTCTGCAAACAGAGGCGGCCTTTAGATCAGCCAAGCAGTTTCAGGATATTTTCCTCCTTAATCTTTTTCTTTAAATCTTTGTCACCGTCTTTGTTTCCTTCATGGTTTTTGTCTCCACTTTTGCACCCATGGACACGAAAAATAAAAAGCCTCTTAATTCAAAGATCTGACATTAGGTATCCACATTTGCACAGTGGCGAACTACTGTTGTAGCAATAATGTTACATGTAATAAACCATGGAGTTAATTTCAAGCTTACTTAAGGAAGCTGCACACCAGTTAATCATGTGTAATTTCTTCTGTAGCACAATGAAAAGTGTTACATACAGACATCTTCTCACTGAGTTTGACGTTTTCTAATTCAAAGTACAAGATCAAACAGAGTCTTCAAGCAGTGAAGATGGTATAGACATCATTTCACGTCTCGAAGGTATCAAAGAAAACATTTTAATTTTACTGGTTGACAGTTGTTTGTATGCAGTAGCTTCTACATACTGCTACTTATTTGGTGAGAGAGAGCGAGTCAGGGAGACAAAAGCTGGTAATTGATTATGACTTCCATTATGTGCCAAGAGATGTATGTTACTGTTTGACTGAGTGCAGTACAGCCACTGAATCATTCAAGCAACAAGGCCATAAATTAAACAGGATCAAATAAATAAATACCTAAGGCACTGAAGCTCAGTTACTTTTTGACGTCAATGCCTGCATAATATATGCACACTGAGGCTTATACAGAGAGTTTAGTGTCTTAGCTTACAGTTTCGAATTGTCATAAAATTTGCATTGCAGATTTGTCTTATAGTTTGGTTCTCAGCATGCAGTGAACAATGGAAGCAGAGGAACAAACAGGCTCATGCTGTGACAATCAAGTCCTTGGGATTTTTTGAAAATGAGCACTGAGAATCGGCCGCTCAGCGTTCTACAGACTTGGTGAGGTAACGAAACACTTACGCTGCCTTCAAAAATGGTCACGAGTAAACGCGATATGAATGGCACCCTCTAGTGGTGGTCACAAATACTGCTATAAGTGCAAAGTCGTGGTGTTCGCAAGTTGTGAGGTGTTTGCTGAGGCTTTCCAGGAATGGCAGAGGTGGATAGTAAGTTATTAAGCATTCTCTGTGGCATTGTTTGGATAAGCTTCTGTAATGTCACCAGATTTATTTCCATCCAGTGTTGCATTCATTTTTCACCAAGATCTTGTATTGATGATGGGAGAGTCTGACCACTGTTCAAAGCCTTCTCCAGCACATCCCAAAGATTCTCAATGGGGTTAAGATCTGGACTCTGTGGTGGCCAATCCATGTGTGAAAATGATGTCTCATGCTCCCTGAACCACTCTTTCACAATTTGAGCCCCATGAATCCTGGCATTGTCATCTTGGAATATGCCCGTGCCACCAGGGAAGAAAAAATCCACTGATGGAATAACCTGGTCATTCAGTATATTCAGGTAGTCAGCTGACCTCATTCTTTGGACACATAATGTTGCTGAACCTAGACCTGAGCAACTGCAGCAACCCCAGATCATAGCACTGCCCCCACAGGCTTGTACAGTAGGCACTAGGCATGATGGGTGCATCACTTCATCTCCCTCTCTTCTTACCCTGATGCCCCCATCACTCTGGAACAGGGTAAATCTGGACTCATCAGACCACATGACCTTCTTCCATTGCTCCAGCTGAAAGATAATCACCCATGCAGTAATTATCCAATAGGAGGCTCGTACCTATTTACTTAGTTAAATCCAAGTAGCGACTTCTTTTTTGGCCAGGTAGTGCATTTTCAACATTAAATTACCCAGACAGTTGCCCAGCAGTACTGTTTTTCATCTTGCCACTTCAGATTTTCAGTTTTCTTTTTTTCTATTTTCAAGTTTTTCCCTGACCACTCACCTTCTTGTTTAGTCAAGCGCAGTTTTATTATTTAAGCTTATAGGGTACCAGTAAGTTAGATAAGTGAGCTAAGCGTTTCATCTGTTTTGATAGGCCTACCTCACCAAGTCGGATGTTGTTAGTACTTTTAAAGTTTTTTGTCCGGGTCAACAAAAGTATTTTCAACCCTTTCGAAGAAGCCTAATCTATCTTTAAGAACTATCAGAGCACGTCTGTCGCTGAGGAGAGCCACGGCCAAACCACAGTAGATCCAAGTGGAAGAGAGCCAGCTGGACGACAACATCGCATAAGTAGATTGCTGTTGGATCACATTCTAAACCTACAGTTTTATATTAAAAAGAGCTAATTAAGAGAGACTTAATTTGAGCTCATAACTTTCTGTTTGTCTTCAACTTTAAAATCATACAAATCAAGTGATTATCCAGTTATTACCTGGTCATGTGCTGGTGTTTAATATCTTATTTATTCAACTGCAAACAGCTTCATTTATCCAGTAGTTTGTAGAAATGTGTGTAGAAATAAAATATCTTTCTTTATTACTAAATGTTTGTAGCATAGGCTTAATCAAAATTATAGTTGGACGCCAGACAGGAGAGTAAATTTTTTTGGGGATTAGGGGATTCAGAATTGATAAAGTAAGCCTGGTTAACTCAGTAACTGTGCCACTGTCACGTTTTCTGTCATGTCTTTCATCATGTCTTTCGTCATGGTTTAGTTTCTGTCATGGTTTCTGTTTAGTTCTGTCATGTTTTCAGGCATGGTTAGTGTTTAGTTTTTCTGTTCTGCTTCCTGTTTTATTTTGTTAAGTTCTGGTTTTCCTTTGTGTTGCTCCACGTCCTGTTTTCCATCATGTTTGTCACGTTTTCTGTCATGATTTAGTTTCTTGGATTTTCTGTTTATTGTACTTTGTTTAGTCTTGGTTTTTTCATAGTCATGGTTTAGTGTTTAGGTTTTCTGCTTTTATTTTGTTAAGTTCTGAATTTCCTGTTTTGTTACTCCATGTCTTTTTTCCTTTTGATTAGGTTATTGGTTTCACCTTGTCTCGTTTCTTGATTTGCTTCATCTGTGTCTTGTCACCCCTGCTCCTCGTGTGTATATATAGCCCTGCCTTCCGCTTTGTCCCTGTCGCGTCGTACTGCTTGTTTTCCACGTTCCATGCCATAGTTTATGTTCCATGCCATAGTTTCATGCTACGTCATAGTTTTGTTAGTGTTTTTGTTTTTTGTTTGCTTTTCGGATTTCCTGCCACCTCGGCAGCGCTATTGGTTTTGTAAGTTGTTTTTTGTTAATTAAAAATACCTTTTTTTCGCCTACTCCTGCCTCAAGTCCTGCATTTGGGTCCGTACTCCTAAACCCCAATCCCCGCTACCCTTTTTGTCAGCTACAAAGGGTGTGAACAAAACCACCAGTTTCAGTTTAGTTCTATGAATTAAAATAGTTGTATTTAAACTATTCTATAAATCAACATACGTAAAGATCAAATTAATATGTCATGTCATGTCATGTCGGAAGCAAACACCATTTTCTCAAAGGTCTTAAATCAAACAGAAATTCATCATAAGTTCAGAATGATAAGGTCAAAATAACAAGCTCCACATTTAACCAGTTACAGTAAAAAGAAAATGAATCTTCTGCTTTTCCACAACTCAAAACTAAATCCAAAAATGTTGTGTGAATGTGTGAATCGGTGATGTTTGAATGTCCCTTTCAATTTGAGGCAGTCCAGATCAGTACAGTTCAGTTCAGAGCGTTTGTAGGTGTAAAGAGGTGAAAGGGAGTGGGGCGCAACGAGCCAGGAGTGTTTTTTTATAGTACAAAAAAACTAAAATCCATCAAAATCAATGTTGCTACTAATCACTGACATATCCACCCCAAGAAAAATCCACTTTGCATTTCGATTATTGGAAATATTTCAATTATTGTGTGTTTTTTTTGTGATGCCATCACAAACACTGGCACACAAATGGTTAAAATTTTGAAATGAATCAAACATTTGGTATTTTTGAATTGGACTGAAGCTAATTAAAAGATTTATGTAAAATAAAGTAGAAAAAATATTAGCATATGCTATTTTTAATGCATTTATGAAGAGGGCACTTTTGTCCCTTAATGGTAACAACATAACAATTTTAAAATCAGGTATGAGGGGTAAATAGTTTCCAAAACTAGATTTCCCCTTAGTTATCTTGTTTTGTTACTCCCACTTCTCTGTTCTCCTCCTTGCGGCTCTGGTTGACTGAGAGATTTTGTTCCCTCAGGTGTATCCAATTTATCTGTGTTGACCACAGCTGCTTTAAACTGAATAAACAGCTTCTTTTTTTTTCATGTGTGTCTAATATTCCTTAATAACATTAACCACCGCTTGATTTCATTTAGGTGTGCCAGGACACCACGGCTCTGAGTCAACGTAAACAATGAGGCCGCTGACACAGGAGCACCTAAATGGAACGCAGCCCGTGTCATTAGCTACAACAGCGCTTGACAAGTCAGCATGACGACCTGATGAATTATCAGTGTTTGTCGTGTGGGGATGATGCCGGAAAAACGGAGTAAATGTGAATTATGAATTCAGTGAATCACTTTGTGAGTTTTTCCTCTTTTTTTATGTGTGTATTGATTAATCCATAATAACCTAAGTAAGCGCTGGTGCAGTCTGTAACAGTCAAGCTGTCACGCTGTAGCTTGCGTTGTACAAGCCAGCAAATTGATGGTTTGCTAAAGGCAGAGTGGGCGAGACATGGGAAGGCTGCATTTCCATTAACCCCCCCACACACACACACAAACACACAGTCTCCGCTGGAACACACAAACGCACGTTCTGTACAATAAACTGCACGACCATACATGATTCATGAACGCAAACAGAACCAAAAAACTACACATTTCTAATACGTCTGCACATTTTTTTATGACACCCGTTTTTGATGCTCCCAGATGACTTGAGGTTGTCATGTTGTTTACTGTTACACCTTAACAGACACTGATCTTCTTTTAACTAAGCTGTCTAAAGTCCCGAGATAATTCACACAGCGACACAGATCATCTTCTTCCCAGGTGGTGTGTGTGTGTGTGAGAGAGACTGCGTATCTCCATAAACCCGAGAAAAATTTCCCACCCATTGTTGTTCTTCCTGTTACACGCTGTCAGATTGTTTTCTCTGTTCCCAAAGAAAAGCTTTTCCTCATCTCAGCATCCTTGTCGCCCACCAACAAACAACTTGGACGATGAGGATCAATCACACCGGTGATAGCCTGACTCATACAGCTCCAGTTCTTCCTATTCAAACTCTGCGGTCTTAATAATTGCCCCAGAGAATATGAGCAGACTGGTAAGGTTATTAAGATATGAATCATTAGCCGGTAATGTGGTGGGAAATGGCTCATGACCTCCACCCTTAGTATTTAACATTTAAATGTACTGCGTGACTCATGACAGCCATTTAGGGGAAGGAAGGAAGAGAGAGAGAGAGAGAGAGAGAGAGAGAGAGAGAGAGAGAGTGGATGGTTTGCGTGAGTGAACGAATGAGAAAGAAAGTGAGAGAGAGAGCAAGAAAGCCGGAGCAGAACGACTTGTTAAATTGCAGGTCAGGCGGAGGTGAGATTGGAGTTTCTCAGATGAGATAAGGTTAATGTTATCTGGAGCTGATGCAAATTTGTCGATTCATCAAAACTCTTCATGCAGAGTCACAATAGAACCTCTGTGTTTACTTGTATAATCATCTGAAACTGTAAAAATACATTTGTGTAATGCGACTGACGCGTACAGCACACATTTACAAGTTGTGATTGGTCGCGTGCGGTTGCAGCTTGGTGTTGCAAAGTCACATCCCACCCTGTGTGTGGTGTAAGGAGGTAATTAATATAATACTGAAGGAAGCCAGGTGTTAATTGAGATTATGCTAATGAGGTGTAGTAAGACCAGGTAGCGCCAGTAATCTTGCTAAATGCTAATGGAACACTGCTAGTGTTAAACCGCTCCAGCTCTTCCTCTACCTCTAGAAAACAAACCAATAACTGCTTTTATTCCAAGGTCCAGGCATAAATGCTCAAGCCACTGACCATTGTATCCATTGTTGCTTAAAGACTATGGTGTAGTTTGATTCACACTTTAAAAACAGCGTAGACAGCGTAAACTAGTCTAGCTTTAGCTTTTCTTTACCTATTATATTATTATAGTATATTATTGTTTATTGTTATTCTGTTAAATGGAGTGCACTGTCTCAAATTCTCAAATTTGAAGCAGGCACCCATCCCACACAGGCAAATATCAGGAGCTGAATATTTACCTGCAGCCTGGCCTCAAGCAAACTGACTTATTAATGTAAGTGTACAGACACTCCAAAGAACGACTGGCGACTAAGATTGACTGTGGCGATGCCTTACATCTCGTGTGCCTGGACCGAAGCTGCGCTTGACCCTCCACATCAGCAGGTGGCAGTAGCCAGTATTCCTTCTTCATCAAGGATTTTTAGCATGCGATTAAGATGTAAGACTGTAAGACCAGTCTGTGTGTGCCCTCTTGACTTTCTTACTTACGTTTGTCACTTCCATTGCTCGTCTTGTGTTGTCATTCACTTAGTGATCTCTCTTACTGATGTACTCCAGACTTGTGTACTTGGTAGTTTGGACTTGATGTGTATATTTCTGTACAGACTCTGGAGGACAGGGGGATGCAGGTCGATCATATTGGAATTGGAAGAGCAACTTACTTAAAATGCATTCTGGGATACCTGGCTGTACCAAGTCCACACAAGTTACCTCCCGATGCATCTTTGATGAAACGGCCGTGCAAATGTACATCCAGGTATGTGGACTGCGTTTGCTCAGATGTGTACTTAGATTTGTAATAGTATTTGGGCAACGACTGATGATGTTTCACAAGAAGAAGTACAGACAATCAGAGTCAGAATCAGAATCAGAATCAGCTTTAATGACCAAGTATGTGCACATACAGGGAATTTGACTCCGGTAGCTTTACTCTCTTGTACATAACACACAAACTTAAATAAGTGAAGAAAATTAAAAATAAAAATAAGATAAAATAAACTAAATCTCAATTTATACACATAAAAATATAGAGTGAGAGCAGATATATACAACGAGCCAGGGTTTTGTACAGTGACTATATACAGTAGTGCAGTTATTGTTTATTGTTCATGTGGATGGACTCACACTCTGTGACTGCTCAGAGTTCAACAGAGCGACAGCCCGGGGGAAAAAACTGTTCTTGTGGCGGGTGGTTTTGGCGTACAGCGCTCTGTAACGCCGGCCTGCGGGGAGGAGTCTGAACAGGTTGTGACCGGGGTGTGAGGGGTCTGTGGAGATTTTACTGGCCCGCTTCCTGACCCTGGACCAGTACAGGTCCTGGATGGAGGGAAGGTCGGTACCAATGATCCTCTCTGCAGACCTGACTGTTCTCTGCAGTCTGTCCCTGTCATGTCTGGTGGCGGATCCAAACCAGACTGTGATGGACGTGGTCAGGACAGACTGGACTATTGCAGTGTAAAAGATGATCAGCAGCTCCTGAGGCAGGTTGAACTTCCTGAGCTGACGCAGAAAGTACAGCCTCTGCTGGGCCTTCTTCCTTACAGAGTCTATGTGGGAGGTCCACTTCAGGTCCCGTGAACACAAGAACAAGAACACATATTGAGAAATGTGGTAGGACATAACAGGCACAGATGGCCCTACACAGGTAAACGGTTACCTGCTAGCTTGGTGTGTAGCAGACCTAAGACCTACAAATGGCTGAATACTGTGATCAAGCTTGTTTTCACAGAAATAAATGAAAGCACTTCAAAATGCATCCCTAAAAGGCATAAGAGAATGTTGACTCTGTTGGTTAGATAGATACTTTGTATAACCCGAGGCAAGAGAAAGAAAACTGAACACACTTAGAAAGTCAGAAAGAAGGTCAGCTCAAATAACAAGAAGATCGTTTAATATTTTTAAATTACATTTACACTTAAAAGGGTCCAGGATTCATAAAAATGTAATTATTTGCAATTGTATGTCAGAGATTTTACTGATTTTACTTTACATCTAAAGTCCACTCTATGTAAAGTATAGGTTATGCAGGCACAAGCTGTTGTTCATTTTCGACTGGTTGTGATGGCACAAACACGAGACTCATTTAAGGTCAGATTTTAGTGGAAACCTCCTCTTTCCCACAGAAGAATTTTAAAAGGCTCTTTTTTCAGAGTCAAACCCTGAGCATCATCCCTCACAGTGAATCTTAAACAGACAAGAGAACAACAATGACCAGAACCCATTTTTCGAAAGGGGGGCTTAAAATGACCATGGTGTAGTTGTTGTGAGCTCAGATCCGACCAAACAAATCATCCAAAGGGGGAATACGAGTCTGAAGAGCGGCAGTGAATTATACAAAATGAATCATCAACAACAATACAGCAATGTGTGCCAATTTTAGAGGCCTCCATGTTGTCTGTGGATCTGGATCACTTATGGATCTAGCTGTTCTTACTGAATCATTTTCAGCACGGCAATGGTAGGCAACTGACTCTGTACTTGTTATTGAGATGTTCCAAAACCAAGACAGTCAGATCCTTTTAACCTAAAATAAAACTCCAAAAATCCATTTGGAAATGTAATGATTCAAAAAGAATGACTGAGAAGATGCTTTCAACATTTTAACATTTTAAGAATGATGCTCTTTCTTATTGCAATCATTCTTTCTTTAAAAGCACTTACACATTGAAGCATGGCTGTTTTTAAATTTGCTCTACGGCAATGTACCTGACATGAGTTTGTGTTGTCAGCAGTATATTACAGCCTCTTTCTAAACAGATAAAGAACTGCTGGGGCTGAGATATATCTTGGTCGGGCCGGTTCAACATCCACTCTGCCTGCGCTGAACAGTCATAAATTGTAAAGTAGATGGTAAACAAATTCATCTCTCCTTATTCAGAGCTCTGCAGCTCAGATAGATCATGACTGATATCTGCCTTATATTGCATTCCACCAGACTATTGTATCAGGCGGTAGATACTCGTAGTAGATTTAATGGATGACAAAATGCATTTAAAACACATTAAATAAAGATTGCAGCTTTTAATTGCTCCTCTGTAAATCTTCCCTGAAGGCTAAAATTAGGACTTTGGTCAAAAAGCGAAAGCATTTTGTTCCACAAAACGTGACAAACACAACCTGATACATTCTGGGACTCCAGCCAACATGGATATTGATGAGGTAAGTCACTATGACCTCTGCTAGCTTGGAAATACAGGCGAACTGACCCAGTTTTCAGCAGACACGGGCATTAATATCCTGAGATTCAACATGATGAAGGTCTGAGGAAGAGGGCTGACATAATATTTCACACTAATTATATGCTGAACATCTCTTATAATTAAAGCTGATATAATTAAACTGTCGAATGTGCCTTCAGCTCTTGTTCTCTTTCACAGCTCATCATTTAGCGCCTCAGACAGCACAGATGTGATCTCAATTCCCAAACAGGCACTGAAAACCAAACAAGACAAGACAGAGGAAAAAATCAGGTATATAAATAAAAAATGATGAGGCCGAAGGCTCCTTGGATATGAGAGTTCTAACTCTGTACTCTAAAGAAAAAGTCCAACTGCATTTTCACTCTGCTGCAGAGGAATTTCTCCACAAGGAAACAAGTTTCGCTTCCTTACTGGACCGTCTACGTAGCAGAAAAAGTGAAAATAATTTTTTTGAATTGGTCTATGAACAGAAAAGGATCTTTGTTAGTCGCTATTGTTTAAAATGTGGAACTCCTGCAGCTACCAGTGATCCATTTATGATCAATTCCTGCCAAGGGTGCTCCACATGCAACTCCTATTGCATTGGCTTGATCCCGGTTTCTGTGGAGACGTGCCACTGAAAAACAAAGGTCCAATTCCACTTTGGCCCCTATGACCATTTCTCCATCACAGAGCATAACTGTGTGCTGTTACATTTGTATCTATGGAGGGTTAAGAGCAAGTGTTGAAAAACACCCGCATGCCCTCACCTTCCCCTATAGAAACAGGAACTTTCAATCAGCATCACTGAGATGGTCGCTACGTCTATACCATGGATGTATTAAGATCATGTGCCGTTATCACTTACTTGAAAAGTCTGTTTAAGAAAGTGATATTCTCTTTATATTGAATCCAGACCTTCAGTCTTTTCTCCCTCCTAATATCAGGTGTATATGAAATATTATTTATATTTCCTGAAAAAAATCAACTTAAAATCGGTTCACACAATACAGAGAACAAATAAGACAACATTGTTAAGCTATCGTGTAGCATGTGTCTACATTTATTAGGCCCATTGTATCTTGGGAAACATTATTTGTCAGTAGCGTCGCTGCGACAAGTAGCTTTCAGTTTTCTGCCTCTGGCAAAACACATGCAGCTTATTTATAATTATTATTTGCAATGACTGCAACAACACATTACTCCATAGTTTACACAGATATAAACCACTGTCAATATCTGTTGCTGTATTTCCATTTCATTTTCATCCCATTATATTTACTAATGAGGACTTCTTTCGCACATGCTCTGTGCGAGAGGTTGAGGCAAATCGGCTCGTGGCAGGATTTCAAACAAGTTTGATTTTCTTGCGAGCACACGATTTGTGATTGGGAGGTCATCGTGAGGTGTTAATCTCTCCTCGTTACCCCACGTATACTGCACGAAGCACGACACGCAATTGAGCCGAAATTCGGCCCGATTCAAAAAATAGTCGCACGAGTGGAAAATCATCTCAAAATGAGCCGACAATCGCACAGTGTATGCCCGGCTTAAGTCTGCATCACTACAGACTCTGTGTTGGAAGGGCTTTATAACCCACACCCACTTAAAGCTAATTGGTTTCAAACGATAATGTTGTGGACCCTCCACATGAATGCATAAATACAGGGAGAGAGTAGAGGGAGAAGGTGTAGGGGTCAGACCAAACAGTCTGCAGTGCGAGACTGGATTAGAACTCCTCAAATGAACACAGAGATCTTAATAGAGGCAACACGAAGGTAAAGTAATAAAAACGTCATACTTCCATTGTCAGTCTCATCAGTCTGTGATATCCAGAGCAGTCTAGCAACTGTCATGTTGTCTGTGAGAATATGTGTCGACTGAAGCCATTTAAAAGATGATGATGTTCCAGAAGGGGTTTAGATGGTGGTTTAGATTTCTATTGGGGATTTGCCATTGCAGAAAGTAAATTATCTTTCTTCAGTCAACCGCCCATATAAAATCGAACCAGTAACAATGTCAGTAAATAATTAAAGTGGTCAGACACAAATAAAAGTTGCCTTAAGCCCTTGTCGCAAATTCGCGACGCACTGTCTCCGCTCAGACTGCAGCCAAAATAACGCATGTAATGCTCCAATGTCGGTTTGTGCAAATTCAAAAAATACCTAGGAACCTTTTGCAAGCACTAGTTTCTCGTAGGACCGGTGCAAATGTATAAAGTGGTAAGCAAAAACACAAATAATTAATTTCTTTATATAATTGAAAAATCAATTCAGGCGTCAAGGGGTTAAACTTTAACTTGTAAACAAAAAATTAAGCAACTCAAATAAAAATAAAGCTGATGGGCTGGTCAAGATAACTAAATAAAGAGAAGCCATTCAGGCCAGTACCTGGTGTCTCCCCTCTAATCCTACACAGCCAAGACCCTAATCAAAAAACGTGATCAAAAAGCGACTTCCGGACCCATCAAACATAATACACCAGCAAATGGAAAGGTACAGTAACACCAGCTCCTGCTGCAGTGGCTGAGAGAAGGAGATGTGGGAGAGTGGGCCAAGGTTCATCCCTCTATTTATTGGATCGCTCCGATTACCTTGGATCAGCTTAACCTGAGGGAAAGAACACAAGACACCACGATTAACCTTCTTTTACCTGACCAGCAGGTTGGGAAGAACGAGAGCCTGTAACAATGAGATAGCAACACCAAACACACACACACACACACAAAAATTGGTCTTCAGCAACAAGAAGAACAACAGGGAATCCAGCAACCAGTAGCGAGACTTCAGAGCCCTGATTTTCGCATCATGTCTGGAATTACATGATTACCCAGAGGACACTGAGACAGACTAAATCCACAGGAGAATTGGAACAAGTTCGTCAATATGCTGAACAACCTTTCTGCCAAGTACCTTGAAAAGCAGCAAGTAAGTGCACCAAGGAATCCTGCTGCTGTTTTAAATGCAAAGGTGGGCCACACCATTAGTTCCCTATTTACAGTATTGTGTATGAAATCAGTTGATAAATTAAAATATCCATGCCATAATTTTGTAAGCACACTCACATTCGTTTTTGTACTTACCAAATTAGGGAAGTATTTATTTGCTAACATTTACAGTAATCTTACTTATAGCAAGTCATACACACATCTATTGGACTGCATTGGTGATTTGATTTGAAATACTGCAAATACAGCATTACACTCCAAGTTTAAAGCTGCACTAATCACAATGTCTGGATCAACAACAGATCAAATAACTAAGTGCAATGTGAAATGGGTTGTGTCCAGTGGTGAACCCAAAGAAATTGATAGATTATCCTCAGACTATGTGGCTATATAGACCATATCAGCAGATTGTTTTTTTTTTTTACGGCCCGTAACTTTATTGCTTTGGTTCATTTCCTGCTCAGCACAATTTCCAGCTTCAGCAGACAGCTGTTTTCAGTGAAACTAATACTTTAGATCAATTTCACCAGAACAGCAGACAGAAAAACTTAACTACTGTAGTTGGCTGATAAACAGAGGAGTAGTACATGGAGTTAGTGCAGACCAAAGCAGAACTAAAAAGAGAATGAATACTGAATCTAGATTTCTAATCAGTTGGACAGGTTTTCAGTTTTCAGCAATCAGTTTCTTGAAAACGTTTCACTCAAGTAACTTCTTCAGTTCTAAAGGACTGGTGGGGAGTTGGGGTTTAGTTGAGTTCTTCAAGAAACTCTACGAGTCCAGCTGAACTTGTTTCAGCTTGTTTTTTGGATCCAATCCAAATGAATGCAATTTGTTTCCTGCATATGTGATGTTTTCACCAATATAATAATATGTTAGTGTTGTAATTACAATATGTTATTTCAGAAAGTGTTTCCTGAAGTGGCCAAAAAATGAATCAGGGCTACTTCAGATTAATAATCTTTTAGTGTTATTTTTATGTTTACTCCCCCAATTATATTGTAACTATGCACGTTATCATTATAAGGATGACTATCCTATCAATTCATCTGTCAACATTAAACACATTCCGACCTAACAGTCATAATTGCCTTCTTTCATTGCATAAAACTAACAATTAATTTCTACGAGAGTCATAATTATAGTTTTGAGACACTAATTGGTAAAGTCACAGCTTCTACACTAGAACCACAATATATCTGTAATTGCAATCTCTGACAAACTCAAATGTAGAATGGGCTCATTTTGGAGCTCGAACTGCTGTGAATGACGCAGTTTGGGTTTGATGTTTTCAACTCAGCTTGCTGAAGGAAGGAAGATAATTATTCGCAGTCTGTGAGATAGTGGAGAGGTTTTGCCCAAACAGAGGAAAGATGTTTGGTGACAATTCAAACTGCTCCTCAAATCCTCTTACAAAGTTAAGCCTCAATCTGTTTGTTTTAGCAGCTGGAGGCAGCTTCTGATTGGAGAGGTATGTTCAAAGACGGTAGACGGTGGCACACACATTTTAGTTGTAAGCACACATTTGGTGTACTTTGTAGCATGCTAGAATACTAACTCAAGAATGTAAGACTTAGTCTTAAATAAACAGTACCATAGTTCACGTTTCAATAAATTCCCCAAACTGTGACTTCTGTGCTGAAAAATAACAAAACTAAAAAACAACATTTGACAGAGAGCCTACAGCTGAGTGGTTCCAGTGTCTGGCACAGATGAGCACTGTCCTGCCATCATCTTTTAGAGCCATTTAGAACTGCTGAGGCTGCAGCTTATGTTCCATCAATAAGACCAACCCTTCCACACATTACTGACAACACCATCAAAAACCTACACCTGTGCATACACACACGGGCAGGCATACACAAGACTCGGCGGCGATGAGGCTGCATGATCACACATTAATTATACGATGAAATAAGCAGTTTTGCATGAAAGCTCTCCCATCTCCAATATGTCTGCTTGTGCTGTTCGACGCGATGCATTACTTCAGTCAAAGGGATAGAGCAGCATATATCTTTGCTGCAAGCTGTTTTTAATAGATTGCCGGAAACTGTGCGCGGCTGCGATTTGAGAGACAAAGCGGCGGCAGGAAGAGACGGTAGCAGCTTCTGACTGTGACAAACACATCAGTGGTTTTATGTTCTTCTTTTGAGAAGGAAATGATTTGACGCTGGGGTTTTAAAAACACTAAATTGGCGACACAATGCTGCACAGAGTCGTTCTTATGTGCTGTCTCTACATCCTTGCCATGCATCCTTTCAGTGACCTTTGACCTCTCCAGTTCCCATTTCTACTACCCTCACACTCACCACAGACATTTGACAGCGTTTTTGTCTGAAAAAAAACAACAGCTTTTAGCTCACCCTAGAGGTGTCCTCAAAACGTATGTCCAATGTCCAAGTGTACATTTTTTTGTACATTGCTAGCATACAATGTCCTTGCAATAATTATTTCATCCTTCTCCTGAATTATGTCCCCCTCGCCCCATTGCTCTTTTGAATCCTCCTTCCCTTGTTAAAAGTATTACCTAAAAATATTCAGTTGGCTCTGCACAATCCGTAAAATCTTTAGATTGTCCTTATCTTACCTTAATACGGTACATGTTTTTCACAAGTAAATTACAACAACAGCTGCTGCTCCAACAACGACAACAACTGCTACACCTTGTTGTCACCTCTCCTGGCGCCAACGAGAGTGGCAGCCTTCCCAGTAGCTCGCTTTAGTTATTTCTTACTTGTTTTAATCATATTTGCTTTAAACTTTCTTTCATTATTATTATTTTCTATCTCTTACATGCACTGTGTATTTTCTGTATCCATTTTTGTATCCAACAGTGGTAGTATTGTGTATATAAGGGATCAGCCATTCGCACTATGAACAACAGCCAGCCCCAAAAACATACCCCACTTACCTGAGGAGGTAAGACACCTCATCAGCATCACTGGAGCACCACTGGGGACTGTGCTCTCCCCTGTCCTATTCATCCTGTACACTTCGGACTTCAAGTTCAACACAGAGTCATGTCACCTGCAGAAGTTCTCAGACGACACTGCAATTGTTGTATGTATCAGGGATGGACAGGAGCAGGAGTACAAGAATCTAGTGAACAGCTTCGTCTCATGGTGCAGAGCAAACCACCTTCGGCTCAATACGGCCAAAACAAAGAGATGGTAGTGGATTTCTGGACGTCCAGGCCTCATCTGCATCCTGTAACCATCAATGTTGAGGATGTAGAGGTGGTTCAGACCTATAAGTACCTGGGTCTACAGCTAGATTACAAACTAGACTGGTCGGCTAACATAGACTCAGTATACAAAAAAGCTTAAAGCCGTCTCTATTTCCTTAGGAGGCTAAGGTTGTTTATTATCTGCCTGAAGCTGCTGGACATGTTCTACCAGACTATCATTGCCAGTGCCCTCTTTTTCGCTGTGGTGTGCTGAGGAGGCAGCACTAAGACGTTTTGGAAACGGAAGAAGAAGAAAAAGAATACAAAGAATAAAAATTGAAACAAAAACAATATTTCAACCACTTTCAGTAAAAATAAGAAACTGTAAATTACTGATTCATGATACAATGATATAAAACATTTCCAGTACTGCTTAATGACAACATGGATGAGAATGTCTGTTCAAAGAATAGTATAAATCAAGAATAGAAATGCATCCAATCTGAAGATGTCGAATCACATCCTGTTGAACATCATGTCATCTGACTCCTGAACTGCTACTGAATCAGCTTCTCTCACATTTCCTTCAAAATCAGTCACACTTTCTTCATGTTTCTGCAGTACTGTACTACACCTCTCTCCCATGTGGTTTCTCTCTTTCATATAAAGTCCTGAAATGTAAAAAGCAAACAGGATACAAGGAAGCCCTTTAACTTGGATGGTGTTAACGTGACACATCTCGTTAGTAGCGACCATCTTGTTGCTTTAATCCATCTTCAAAACACATGCTCATAACTAGCTTCTTCTATAGTATGTTTGTGTTGCTGAATTAAAGCTTGTGTAAATGCTATTTCTGAATATTATATATAAATAGAGTTTACATACAACTAGTTTCCCCCAAAGTCCTTCTCATTAAAGCTCTGATCCTGCTTTGATGGTTGAAGCTAAAGGCAGCAGCTCGTAAGCCTAGTTTAGCGCAAATGAGAGACACGGAGAAAACTAGTCTTGCACTGTTTTTGCAAGCAACAAAATCCATCTAGCAGCGCCGAGTGTCACTGAAGCACTCAAACGAGTAAAGCAAACACATGTGATTGGCTGATGCAGAGCATCAGTGGATCGTCAAAAAAAGTTGAAGCCTGCTCAGCATTCACGTTGCGCGTCTCGCCGACGTGTACGGTCAAGTGTCGGACTTCAGCTTCTCACTTCATAGCACTGGCTTCCGGTGGAAATGTGTTCTCACTGCTAGAGTGAACACTGCACGGAGCTTACTGATATTCACACTACATCTTAATTGTCAGATTTCATAACCTTTTAACAGATCAAGGTGTGAAGTTTCCCTACGGGTTTATCAATGTGCGTTCTCGTCTGTACTTTTTGTGAAATGTCATCACTTGCTGAAGCGATACCACTCAAAGCATGTATCTGACAAAATACAAACCCAGTACCCTGATGTGTTCTAGCCCCACCTGTTTTACTGAGAATCCACTGGAAGGTAACTTGTGTATACTTGGTACAGCCAGGTCCATCAAGTGCGCTGCTTGTTGGCAACGTACTTCATAAAATGAACTTGTCAAGTCTGAACTACCAAGTACGTCCTAAGTTACTTAAACACCTCCTGTTTCTGGTAAATGCTACGCTAACCTAATCTGCTGGCTCATGCTTCATATTTACCAAACAGAAATATCTTAAACATTATCTTAAAAATATTGCATGACGCCATTGAGCATAGGCGAAAGTTGTGCAGGACTGGGGGAAGCAACCAAACGACAAGCAAATTCAGCAGTTTATCTAACAAAAACTTAAATTATTCCTCAGAGACAGAAACGGCCTATTGCTTCACTCTTCCCGGTTCTTAGCAGTCGGTAATGATAGAGCATCTAAAATGTGCTCCTTCAGGCATGACTGGGAGTAATGGGGCCTCCAGTCACTACTGTTTATATTTCTGGACAGTTGATGGCCCTCCAATGTGTCATTACACTAACTAGGCATAGCCTGACTGCCTGTGTGTGTGTGCATTTGTGTGAAAGACAATGAGAGAGAAGGGTTCTGTATGATGCAGATCTATGTTCATGGGGACACAAGCAGTGCTCAATTCACAAACAGCTCTGTTATGATTAATTTGCATGCAAAGCCAGTCACAGACAAATGGTACATGGTTACTCACATGTGATCCCGCGCGCACACACACACACACGGAAAAGTGACATTTGCGTTTTAGACTGATGGCTGCAAGCAGAGCTGTTTTGCATTCTGCTGGGTGTGTGAGTATGTTTGCTGGCGTGCATCCACCTGTTACAGATCGGGTGTCTCCCCACCCTGGGACCGATGACAGGCTGGTCTTAAACAACCACACACACGCGTACACACAAAAGGGAAATCTGCACTTAAATGAGTACACACACACACATTTAGATGCAACAAAATGCACGTACAGTACTCTGTGACACACACTGAGGGATATGCGCTCAGCAGCTTACAAACACCTAGACAGATGTACGCTTACACACAGGCCGCCCCCCTGGAAAACAGAATCAAACGTACACACACACACACAAAATGAGCAGTCACCCTTTTAGCTCCCCTTCTCCATCATCCCAGGCAGAGGAGAAAACACAGAGGGGAGGGTCAGGGAGGCTGGGAGGCCAGACAGGAAAGTGACAAGCCCAACCATGTGAATATATTTAACCACACTCCGTCATCTTAGCACTCCTCTCACTTCACTGATTCCATCTCCTTTCCATTTTCCAACTGGAGCTTGAGTGAGCACGGGCTGTCTTTAAAGTGGTAATCCATGAAATTCCTTTTTCCCCCCCGTCTATCTGAGGCACTAAGTGCTCATTAGTGAGGTGTTTCTGCGTTGCACCCTTTCCAGAGATCACCTGTCAATCACGCGGCGTGTTCTGTTACTGTTGATAAAGTTTGGGTCTCTGTAGGCGGCTCTCTTTTCACTGCCTCCTCACTCACAGTGGCTGTCACTGCTCCTGTTAACTACCTCCAGCAGTGTTTTGTCTACATATCCAAACCGTCCTGAAACAAAACTGTACCACATATCTCCCAGGAAAGACGAACCACAAGCCGCTATGAGAGCTGTGAAACTTCGTCATGAAGTGCTGTAACATATCAGTCAGGATTAGGCAGTAAAGTTACGATTACTTCGTTAAAAGTACAGCACGAACTTTTAATCACTACCTCCCCCCTAGGTGTGTTGCAAGGCACCCAGTCAATCTTCTTTCTCACCCCATTTCTTTTTTTTTTCCCACTCTACATTCAGAACAAATATAAAGCAATAACTAAACCCTTCAGCCTCACAGTGTGCTCATCGTCAAAGTTTCAGTCAATCTGTGCTCTATCTAGTTCTGAGCCAAGAGGTGAAAGGAATCTTTCACCCTTAAATTGTATTTTCATGTGTCAAAGTCTCGCCCTGCTCTGCCAGGAATCGCAGAACAAGAAGTTCACCTTTTTCACAGAGATTTCACCACTGACATGTGATAAACAAAGGGCTGTAAAAATATCATGCTTCCTGTATTTCTCTGAATTACATATGCACTTACAAAACTCATGCATTTAATACTTCAAGAACTTATTGCAAATATAACTGAATCGACAGATTCGGATTTTTACTGCATGTTTAGAAGTCAAACTTATCAGTATTATATTATTAAAGGATCATTTTACAGTTATAGCAGTTGTTGGAAACAGAGCTGTAACACTATCTTGGGGATGCAGTTGATTACCGTAATTTTACAGCAGCACAGATGACTCTGGATGTACTTAATGTTCAGTCAGCTCACACTGACTGTAATTTCAAAGCGATGCTGCCAACTCTGCAGAAATCTGGTGTAGTGGTGTAGTCGACTGGGAGTAAAGTGCCACTTTACAGGTGTCAGTTTAGTGTAATTCACTGTAATTTGCTATCAATACCTTGACCTTAACACACCATCCTTCTATCAGTCCACTCATACCATTCTGGCTCACAGTTGTACAGCGAGACACTCTCCAGCTTTACGCTCTGTTTCATTTTTACAGCGATGTTGCGGCATGAGAAAAGGTTAAATGAACGTCCACAATGATTTTCAGAGCCCAGAGGTGACGGAAAATCTGTTGCCATGACAAAAGCAAACCAAACTGACCTGGCAATAGTAGGTACACAGCTGTGCTATTATTCTTTCTCAAAGGACCACAACACAGCATATTATTTCATCTTGCTAGGAATTAAATTTAATTTAGGTTACACCTGAAGGGAAGCAAACACACACCCCTCTTTGCGTTTGGTTTTACTACATTGCACTCTTGGTCTCACATTACATTTTAGGCTTTTCCTTTACCATTTCACATTACTTATTGACGCAACAAATGGTCTGTGCAGAGCTTACGCCTTAGGGTTCTATGTCAGTGAGAGTATTTATAAAGCATTGTGCAATATTATACCATGTTTTTTGCATTGTTCTGAAAGTGTTCCGCTAAAGTGCTAAGCCACAACTTGCAAGCTGTGCTGAGTTTCTCTACTTCAAACAATGAAGAGTGGACCTGAGGGGCTCATGTTGAAGCTGATAAATGTTGAACAACAGTTACAGCAGTTGTGGTTTGCATGGACATAATGCAACCGGCTACAATTAAAGTGCACAACACTGTCCACATCTATGCCTTACCTATGCCACAGCTACGGTATGTAAGCATCGACTGTATATAAATATGGACAAAGTGTCCCCACTTCCTGGCTTTGGCCAATCTGACGGTATTTTCCCAGCAATATGGACGACGCCGTCTTGTTTGGAATCAGAGTCTGCGCAGTATGATCTGAGAGTGGAGCCAAGCGGAGTCACGTTATTGATGACCCACCCACTTCCACCAGATTCAGTTGCATTTTCGTTTAATTACAGTGCGTCCGGAAAATATTCACAGTGCTTCGCTTTTTCCACATTTTGTTATGTTACAGCCTTATGCCAAAATGGATTAAATTCATTTTTCCGCCCAAATTCTATACACAACACCCCATAATGACAATGTGAAACAAATGTTTGCAAATTCATTAAAAATAAAAAACTAAGAAATCACCTGTAATCATCTTTATACCGTCTATGCTTGGAAGTGACGAGCAACCATATATCTAGCTATGGATGTAACTAAACAACATTTACTAGAACAAATCATGCACAAATTAGAGGTACTTGTGCTTTACTTAATATTTAATCATAGTGAAATCCCAACATAGTAAATGGTCTTGTAGATTTTTGTATATTCATGATGCAACCATTACCGATTAAACTGTTAAACTGTTAAAATTGACATTTGTCTTAACAATCTGCAAAATTTGTGCAAATAATCCTATAAGCACAGTATATGGGCTGAATCACAATAAATGTACTAGTTTCTCAGATATTTAATGATGAATTTTAAAATGTTACGCTCAGTGCCTTTAAAAGAAGAAAAAAACACAAGGTAATGATGACTAAAATGATCCTCTTGTGCCTCTCTGTTGTTTTTGCTTTACATGTCATTTCATTTTACTGCAGTCTACAAAAAAAAAGAATGAAAACACCTCCCGTGTATCCTACCTATATCCTCTGCCTTCACTTGTCTGTTTTGAGTGGATTCTTGTGGGATCTGTCTAAAGTGAGCAGTCAGTCAGTCATCAACGGGCAGCGAAGGGAAACATATAGCAGTTTGGACAGAGGGCGAGTATTACATGTAGCCTATGGCCGGAGACAAGACCTGTCTGTAGTGTCAGAACTAAAGATGGACATACTAATGCATCACAGCAAGGGCCAAGAGGGCTGCAAGAGGCAGTGTGCCTATGTGTGTGTGTTATGCATTGCTGCATGTAAAGATGTGTTTCAGTCCTTTTTTCAGCATTTAATTGATGTGCTTTTAAGCGTCTTCTTGCAAGAAATCTGGCGTTCATACAGACGTGTGTACGTGCGCTTCACTGGTGCAAGTGTGTGTGTGCTCTGGTTTGTGTGTGTGGCCTGGAAATTATCTGGTCATTCATCACTGCCTGAGCAGCCGAGGCTAAAGACCATCCATCTTCCCCGCCTTTCACAGCCAAGGCTGACACTCAAGGTGTTTGTATGACTTAATGTTCCTCTCTGCAGGATTTTGGAGCAGCGTGCACATAGCTCTGAGTGTTTGTGTCTGTGCGTGTGTGTGTGTGTGTGTGTGTGTTTTTTTTTTTTTCCTTCTGTGCTGGTGATGTGACTGTTTCACCCTTTGTTTACCCGCCTCTGTGTGGATGTTTAACCTGCTTCAACAATGTCTCAGTGTCGAAGGCCCCATTAAATCGGGTTTGCATAAACATATAGCACTGACGCTGTGTGGAGGAGAGGGAGATTTTAACAACAAGACTGACAGGATGTGAGTACGTGTGTGTTTTCCCATCAGTGTATCAGAGAAGCTCTTTCTAATGTTTATCTCTTGCATATGTTAGCTGGCGAGTATTGGCAAACACAAAAGCTCACCACTCTTATTGACCGCCTCGGGCTATGACCTTAGAGAAGTTCCTATTGCTCTTCACTTGTGTGTGAGTGGGTGCTTACAGTTACGGGCCTTTCTCATTCTACTGCTAAAGGTCACCCGTCAGACGGTATTGAGCAGCTCTAAAGGTGAAAGGAACGTGAAATATGTTAAATGATAAACTATGGAGGGGAACACTCATGCTCTTCAGCTGTCCAGCTCAGTTTGAGATCTTTTCTGGCGATGTGTCTGAACCAGAATGAATACGAGAGTAAGGTCGATCCTATTCAGGTGGATTACGAGCGGTGAAATTTACAAATTTTGATTTGGGTCTTTTTTGTTCCATAACAATAAACGGTTATCACAATTTTAAAGCATAAAAAGAATGAAACACAACCTATAGGGAGGGATTGTCAAATTTGAGGAGATGGTCTGGATTTTCTGTGACCAATTAAACCTTTTGCGTGTTAATACTGTCTGACAGAAAAGGTCAGCGTGAGTTTGACATTTCCCAGTGGATTCCTGTTTTATACGTTTAGGTTTCCACATCAATAAATCAGTAAGAAGGTAAGGGTGAATCTCCTACAGATCTTCAAAAATAACACCATCGGCTTTCTGACAACTTGTCTTTGTTTCTCCTCCGTGCCCCACTCTACCTCACTTTTTATTCGGATCCAGTCTTCGTCTGTTCACTGTTGACACCAGGTTTTCTTCTTGCCTGTCCTGTGAAAAATTTATAATACTGGGCATATTTGAAACTTGTAGTCACAAACAAAAATATAATGTAGCTGATGAAAGGTGAAAAACATGTACATCAAACGTCACTTTGAATAATTAATTGGTTTTGTGTGCGTCTTTGCAGTTTTTGAACAGCTTTTAACTGGAAAACATCAGCTGTATCTGGCAATACTAGTTGGAGTACACCTTGATGTACTTTATAATCCAATTCAATTCAATTCAATTCAACTGTTTCAAGACGCTTTACAAAGGAAAGGAGGGGAGGGGAGTTGGAGAGCGGGACACACACAACATGCTATACAGTAGTAGCACACAATTGCATGACTAGTAATAGAGAAGAAATTAGATAAGAAATTAGAGGATAGGAGCTTGGTGCAAGAAAGAGGAGAGCAGAGGACAGGTGCTCAGTGCATCGTCCCCCAGCTGACTAAGCCTATTGCAGCATAACTGAGGGATGTTTCGGTCCAGCCCTAACTATAAGCTTGATCAAAAACGAAAGTGTAACTTCAAAAGTAGAGACTGTGTCTGCCTCCCGAGCCCAAACTGGGAGCTGGTTTCACAGGAGAGGAGCCTGATAGCTGAAAGCTATTTGGAACTCTGGGAACCACAGGTAAGCCTGCGTTTTCAGATCGAAGTGAGCTGTTAGGGTGATATGGTACTATGAGGTTTTTAAGATATGATGGAGCTAGGCCATTAAAGGGTGTGAAATTTTAAAGGGAGCCTATTAAGAGAAGCTAAAACTGGAGTATTATGGTCTCTCTTGCTAATTCCTCTCAATGAATGAACACTTTGTAAGCAAATTTTTATTTAATCATTTTCCAAATACATTTTTCCAGGCAAAAATCTGTAATGTTTTAAGAGACTATTTTATGTTTAGAGACAAATACAGTTATACTAGCTCATTTGCTAGCACGAGGGTGCTGGCTTTAGCTTTAGCTTTAGCTAAGTTGCTGTGAGAAGGTGAGGTGTTGGATGCCATTTATTTTATCCTTTTTTTGGTTTGTTTGGATGGGTGTGAACAATGTAAGAGCACTCACTGGTGAGTACCCAAGCAACCATGCAGAGAGGGTAACGTCTTGCTTGTGTTCCAAACTGACTTTTCAGTTTTGGTGGGAAGTTGATCCGACATCAATTCTACACAACTACTAGGTGTACGCTAACTTGTTCTGCTCAGTCATCTGAAGCAAGCATGTCTTCTGTGCAAAGTGTAAGGCAGTCACATCTGACCAGTAAGGGAAGTGAACGTGATGTCTTGAAGTGACAAACTTTTCTCCGAAAAAAAACAAAAAAAAACGATAAAATGCTCCTTGTAAACAAACTCATCATCTGATTTGGACAAAAGCAAATAAACTATAGGCATGAAACTCAACTTCCTAGTGTTAAACCTTATTGCAAAGTTTACGGAAAACCAAACTGAAATCAGCTAGCTCCTAAAACCTGCACAGGGCTGCAGAGGCGATTGTTAACACTGAATGGCCACCATCGATCACTTCCAATTAAGCACTGCATTATAAATTATCATTGTACGCGATGTTAATATCAAAAGAAAAGGGATCAAATGAGGGCTCATTTCGACGTCATCCAACTTAAATAAGTAAAAAATATAAAAAGGCATTGTGCTGGTGAAATCAGCTTCAGCAACATCACTAATTTACACGCACGACTAAGGAGGGTTTATTTTTCCTCTCTAATGGAACAAGACCTGCATTTTCAGTACAAACTAAAGAGTTACAGCTTAATCTTCCCTGCAGCACAGCCATGCCCCAGTGAGCTTATAAATGAAATATGCCACCATGCCAAGCCACTGTTCCTCACGACCTTTCCCAAAACTCCCCAGCTCCCTGCTCCCCGATGCTCGCCTCCCTCCAGCCATTTACGCACACACACACGCGCGCACCTACGAGCCCAAGTAAATGTCCGCACACATGCATTCCTACACATCATAGCAGTGGGACTTCCAAATGGGCAAGCAGGCAAACAGCCAGACAAACACTCACACGTATACGTACACTCTGCCCTACAAAGGGATTGTTTTTCTTCCCTTTTCTCCGCAGGCTTAAACAAACGCGCCTAAGATGCTCTTAGTATTCATCTGCCGACTTTTGTGTCAACGTATGTTTTAATTTGAATGGATTTCAGGTGCCTACATTGCCGACGTCTGCCTAGCCTTTCTCCGCTTTGATGCAGTCGCTGACATTGAAGCAGTCTCCCTCTCCTTCTTTCTTTCTCCCTCTTTTTCTCACTTTCCCTCAAGCCTCAAGAGACATCACAGTGTGTTATTTATCACTCTCTCTTTCACTCCTCCAAACCCCCACCACCCTACTCGTGAAGAAGAAACAGAACTTTGAAATCTCTAGATTCTCTATGTCTTACTGTACACTCTGGGGGGAGGGGGGGTTACTCACCGTGGCTGCTGACATCCAGGGTTCAGGAGGTCACCATGGCACTCAGCCTCTGCGGCCTTGTATGCAGTAACACACACAGATCTGTGGCATCTGAGGTCAGGTCTCACCCGCCCCTTACAGATGAAACGCTGATGGCACGACGCAGTCCCATCCTCCTCATTTCCCTCACCATCGCCTGAAGCTTCTGAGTTACTTCACACTAGGTGGAAGATGTAGAAAAGGAATCTGTCATGTGCTTTTTGAAAAGGGTTTCATTCATCTGTCAGTCTTTCCGAAAGCAAGATGAGTCTGTCTTCAGCATGAGTACAAGGTGATGCGGATGCACTTTATAGATCACAATTCTTTATGGCAGTATGACTGTACAAACCAAGATGACTGTTGAGATCTGTGAAGGTAAAAGCAAATGATCACTTAAACTGTTACTCTCTCTGCTTTGACCTGCTGTAGTTCGTGTGCGTCAATGACAGCGTGCTGACTCTTGTACATTCTAATGACGCTAAAGGTTACAAGGCCCCTTTAAATTACACAGCAGATGATTCAGTAGCTTTAGCATGTACATTTCAGCATGCTCTCCCATACTAAAGACACTAAAAGCTCACGGGCCATAATCACATATGACAGCGGTGTCAAACATATGGCTCGGGGGCCAAAACCAGCCCAGTAGGGTGCCTAATCTGGCCCGCGGAATGAATTGAAGAGATCATCTGAAATTGTTGTTCCTAATTTGTCCACTAGGGATGCACTATTTTAGTAAGATAATATATAATAACATGTTCTCCTTGTTTGTGGTGGAAAATACCTCGGCAGGATACACTGGAATGCCCACTAACAACCAAATGTCAGCTACAAAGTGATGAGTGACAATTCAAATTCTAATCAAAGTCCCTGTGGAATGGGTTCCACTAGCCAGGTATTTATTTATATGCTACAAATCTCCATAATAAATTTGACACCAATAGAAAGTCATTAAAAGGAAGTATTTGGGCATAGGCGCTATCTAAAGACAATACACTGGCAGATACCTGATAACTTTTATGGTCAGGACGCAGGCATTGTGATGAGCTAGTGCAACACTGGCATAAACATAATAATATTAGCTTTTATGAAATGTATAAAGTATAACAATGACAATAACATTTCTAGATGTGAACATTTTTGACAATTATTAATTCAAAATGAATAACTGAAACTCTCTCACCTTGAATTTCTTTTCTAGAAATCCATATCCCTGTCTTTGATTTGAGCAGAACTCTTTATTTTCCACTAGCAAGCCTGCTGCTGCACCATTCTGTTTTTTGTCCAGTAATTCCAATACATGGATTTACTATAGGTATGGGACAGTAAAAAAACAACTTGTGACGCCCATAGTGTATTGTGGCAAGGAGGTAGGGCCCAAATGCTGACCCAAGGAGAAGCACGAACACTAAACAAAAGAAATTTAATGAAATTTACAAGGTAGGAACAGTAATCAAAACAAAAACAAAAGCAAGACAAAAACCGTGGAAACAAGGAACAATGAGAAGTAAAATGAAAACACATCGACCTAGGAGCTGGCGTGGAGTCGACTGCAGACCCAAGGTCTGTCTCTGACATGGGAAGGATATTAGATGCCAGAACATGGGGAACATAAGCAGACCAGGACACTAGGAGAGTCTCTGACACTCTAGACGTCAGTAGACTGGGACACCAGGAGGTCAGGAGAATCACAACTGGAGAGGTCTAGGACTAGCAGGATGGTGGATTGTAGGTCGGGAGACTGCTGGCATGTGGTTGGCAGGACAGGCAGGGAAATCCAAAAACAATCAAAGGCATAACAAAACCTCAGTAAACAAGGAACCACAAGAAGTAGAACGGAAACACTAGGGGGAAAAGAAACAAGGTACAAGAGGGAAACTCAGAGGTAACTTCACAGTCAGACGTAACTCAACAGGGGTAACTCCACCGATGACTTGTCAAGGGACAAAGAAAAAGACAGGACGATACACAATCAGGCATAACATTATGACCACCTTCCTAATATTGTGTAGGTCTCCTTTGTGCCTCCAAAACAGTTGTGACTCATGAAAGAATGGACATGGGCCTTCTGAGGGTGTCCTCTGGCAACAGAATGTTGTTAGTGGGGGCCTTTGGGTGCTATGGGTTGAGGGGAGGGGCCTCTGTGGATCATCCCACAGATACTTGATCAGTTTGGGATCTAATGAATTTGGAGGCCAGGTCAACACCTTGTGCTGTTGTTCATGTTTTTTTAGTTGTTCCTAAAGCGTTTTTGTGTGTGTGTCTGTGTCAGGCTGCATCCTGCTGGGGATGGCTGCTTGCATCAAGGAGTGTCATTGCTATGGGGTGGGGGTGCCTGGTCTGGTCTAGGTGGGTGCTACATGTCTAAGTAACATCCACATGAATGCCAGGTCCAAAAGTTTCACAGCAGAACATTGTATTGTCACAAGACGATCAATGTTATTCTTCACCTGTCAGTGGTAATAATGTTATGCCTGATCGTTGTACATGGGCTGAGGGTTAAATGTGACAAAGTTCACCAGGTATTAATGAGGGAGGAACACACAAGGAGAAACTAATCATATAACCAGAGGGAAAACACAGACAGGAAGTAAAGCAGGGCATGAGAGAGCAAGAAGCTGACAAAATAAAAAGAGGAAACACATAAAAAAAACAACCAGGGTATCAGAAAATATATAAAAAATCTATCTCATGAACAGAAAAAAAGTTCTAAAATCAATAACACACAGTTCCTTAAGCCCTGCAGCCAACTTACCCTTACTTAAAATCAAAGTATAAAAATGCAATGTACTCCAGAGAATGAATGGATGGATCTTTGTTTTAGTGTTTGTAGTGTTTGCCATTCACCATGTTAAAGTAAAACAAGTTTTTTTTAAACTTGCCAACGATGAGTGCCAGCTTCAGCCTACAGCCGGTGTTGTGCCATAATCAGCGACCTACAGCAGCGCAATAACAAGTGTGCCTTTTGGTAACATTAAGAGCATGCCAAATGCTGGCAATTTATTCAGCTGAAATCCACTGAAAGATGAAGTAGAGTTTGAAATATTTTTTAATGAGACTTTCCACTTTGTCTTCTGCAGCTGAGCCACCCCAGTGAGGAGCAAATGCAAGATTCCCTCACAGCAAAAGCCAGATGAGTCAGTGGAGGGTTAATGAATGTCACAAAGCAGTGATAAAATATGTGGTGATAGCAATACAACACTTTTGCACAGTCAAATGTCCTTGAATCGTGGAAAAGCCCACTCTGTGTTTCTTAGAAGTTGCTCCCAGGAGCTTTTCGAATATGCTTCAAGAGGATATATTAACTAGAAACTTTAAGGGGCCTGTAGGGAGACTCTTGGTCCAGGTCCAGGATAATTCGTTAACTTGAATCATAGCATTGCTCAATGTGTTGATAAAAGTTAAATCCTTCAATTTCATCTCAAGGTCCACTCGGTGCCTTGTATCAGAGATTTCTACTATAGTGTATCACTGGACCTTCATCACTTCAATAGTCTGAGCATTTTCAACTCTTCTCATTCATGTCTGCCTAAAGGTTTACCTCAATTCCTGAAACAGCTGCTAAAAACGTCTGTGCGTTCATGAGCTCCAGAACCGGCGAATAAGCGGACCTTGATTCTCTACTGTTAAGCTGACAATAAATGCTGTATTGCAGACAAAGATTGCGCTTGTTTTTTTTTTGTTTTTTTTTTTCATGGCTTAACGGACTTAGTTCTTTCTCATTTCCGCGTCTCAGTCGGCTGTCATCGTCGTTTCCAGCTCTCCCCTCCTTCACGCTCCTGCAGCAGGAATAAGCGGCTGCTTGATTGAATTATGATTTCAGTAACGACTAGAGGGAATGTTCACAGTTTTTCCTCGTGGCATGAAATATCTCTCTATTGTTTGGGTAAATGGCTGCGTTTTGTGGCACTCTTTGATTAGTTTTCTTTATTAAACAGTTGACAGTGAATGCCTCCAAAACCCAGAAGGGGATTGGCGTTTTCGTTTTCAGCCTGCCTAAGGCAGAGTACAATCAATTTAAATATATTACTTAGGGAAAGGACTTTGAATATATGGACAATTACTTTCCATGCACGAGCACAATTGTAACAGTGGTACGGAGGCTGATATTATCATTTAAATGGACTCAAGTATGCTTATTTTCTTAAAATGGAAATTACTGTCATGGCTTTCTAAAGCAATAGCATCTACCAATATTTGACACAGGAGAACACATGCATTAATTTTGAGAACGGCTGCTTATAGAAAAGAGCAAATAGTCCTGACCTTTTCATTTACAGCTGGATCCTCTGCCAATTCATAACTCGCTGTGACTCCTTAATGAATAGTTTGGCCTGAACTCTCATGTGTAATCGATCTCCCATGTTGGTAGTGTGGTGTGAAGGCCAAGGTGAGTATGAAAGGGCAGCTTTTTATCCAAACAGTCACACACCGTCAACCTGCACAACCTTTCATTCCCTCGCTGCATGTTTGACATAGAGTGATATATTCACCGGCTGCGTTTTCCCCAACAGAAAGATGTGGCTGCTGGCCTTAACGCCATTGAGGTTAAATTGTTTACATAAACCTGTGATAACCTGTGACTGTGTGTTGCCGTGAACGAGCCGGTTAACAAACTCAGAGGCGCCCACCGGGATGAAGATATGAAAAAGGCTCAGAAGCAGCTTGCCCCTTCTTTTACATTGACCAGAAGGTCAGTTGTAATAGAAGAAGTGATAGCAGCAGGAACAGTCAGTAATGCTGCCACTTAATGTCTCTATTAAACTTGCAGCAAGTACTGAAACAGTACGATAATGATGGCTGAGAATTTTTAAGCACTCTCGTCCCGGGCGGCTGAGTTAATGCAGGCGGCACAATCGCTGCTGTTTAAGGTTCCCTGACATTAAGATGAATAACAACGTGAAGGATTAATCTACTCTGAGTAGGTTTTGCAAAGTTGGAGGACTTGCAAGAGGCTGATTCTTTTTCTAAAGGTCAAAACTTGTGCAGGAGAATCCGAGACTCTGTTTGCATCGATAAAATGGGTCAATCTAAAAAAATAAATAAAATAAATAAAACTCCATAACTCTAATGCTGCAAGCATTCAGTAGTACACAGGGCACCCCAAATAAACATTGGGAACAGGCACATAAGACAAACTCAATAAAAAACAAACACAAAAATGCAGTTAAACTCAAATACTTTCTCAGTTCAAATTCAATTCAAACCAGGAAAGGCTCTCCTATTAAAGTATGTATTAAGTCGAAATCTAAAGATGATCACAGTTAGTATTATATCCAGGGGCAGGGCCATGAAGAGATTTGAAAGTAAACAGTAAGATCTTAAAATCAATTCTAAAACGTACTGGGAGTCAGGGGAGACCTGCTAAAACTGGAGTGATATGATCCCTTTTCTTAGTTCTGGTTAAAAACCTGGCAGCAATGCCCATCATGAACAAACACCAATAAACAAATCACAGAAAAAGACGCACCTCGTAACTTAGGAAGTTGCTTGACAATTGTTGGGTTTTTAAGTTTTCTTTAGGAGAGTTGTCTGTACATCTGAGGGTATATGTCCAATGTGAATTGCGAATCCAGAATGTTTTTTATGGTGTACTTCTGTACACCATAAATTAATTTTGTTGCCCTTAGCTATTCTGTTGTGGAAAGAAATAAAGTTTTTAAAAACAAAACACAAATTGCAACAGTGTTTCCCACAAAAGTTCGTGAGACCCCTTTTTTTTGGGGGGGGGGCTCCATTGTCTTAATAAAAGCCCCTAATTATTATACTGATACAGTATATGGCACATAAAATAAGAACACGCGTTTTGTATCAATCTGTCTTTAAATTACTGTAATGAAGTGGATATTGGATTTAGCGACAAATAGTAGCAGTCTTTACTATCTAGCGCTCATAAAGCGCTTATAAAGCTAGTTCACACTACGTCTGGAGTCGTTTCCTTTGTGTTTTGACCAACTGTCTTTGAATAATTGTAAATCTCCATGGTTTAAGAGTCAAGAGCACAAACGTCGGGCTTTAAAAAGCGGCAGTACCGTAATTGTTTATTAGTGAACAACACAAATAGCTTCTCATGCTACGTGAGTTGGTCGAGCCATTTTCTCCGTCAGGTTAAATTCAAAACAGGTGAGTGACCGGTGTGGAGAGTCTGGGAGGATGCGTCTTTGAGGAGGGGAGGGGTGGAGAGATGCTTTTTGGAGCAATAGGAAAAACAAAACGAGCACAATGTTGTTTGAAATGTGCGAAAATATTTCCAATTCGCCATAGAATTAACATTGTATGGGAAACACTGTAGCAATTAAGAAAGGCAGGAAATAGGGTTCAGAGAAAGAGAGCGGACGATGCGCAGCGAAGGGTGTAGGCTAAAATCAAACCTGCATCACTGCAATGAGGACTGTAGCCTCAATTCATGGGGTGCCCACTCAATAAGGTGAGCTATTATGGTGGTCCCCAGAAAACAATGATTTTTTTTGTCATAAACACAACTAACCAGGTTTTGAATTGATTTCCAAATCAATCATTTCCACACTGCACCTTACCAAGACAATCAGGCAGGTACGAAGCTAAAGCTGTGCTCACTTAGCACATGCATTTTATGTCCTCCAGTGGCAAGACTGTCAGTAACAACTAAGAAGAGAATTTATCAAAAGTGGGAGGAAAGGCAAGTATATGCGCCCTGACAACATGAAATGCTTTGCAAAGTAGCTGCAATCCAAGTTTCTGAGTTTTCAGCAGTTTAGTTGCCATGGAAACTAAAACCTGGTAGTTGTCCAGATAGAGGAGCGAAATGAAGATGCAGATGCATTCAGAGAAACTAAATAAGAGAAGGGAAAGGAGAATGAAGCAAACATGTGCCCAAAAAAAGCACTTAATGGAGATAATGTTGAGCTTAACATATAGTTTGTGTCAAAGCTTTAAATGCTAGTCAGCTGTGTGATTTGTATGCCACTATGCTAGGCAGAAGACGCCAGGAGAGGGTGTGCACGTCTACTGAACCAGTAGATGCAGAAGGAGGGTGTGTGCCTACTGAGAGACATGGACATATTTCACATGCTGTTAACTTTCAAATATTGTTTAATACAGTTCAATATAGTTCAATATAGTCTAATATAGAAATGGCAGACCAGTCACGCCTAGCTTCTTTCCTGTAACACGTCAGGATACGGCATGGGGTGCAGATTCGCTGCATCCGAAGCATAGATTCGACACAGAAGCACAAATTAAGGCCTATGATTTAGCGAGAAATGGCACAAAATTGACCTTTACCTAAATGTTTGAAGTCTGCTCACTCTAGTTCCTATTAACCTCTCACATCAAGCTACTGTTATTGTAGCAGAATGCCCTGCTAACTGGAGCTGCAGCAGCCTCACTCCCAGCCTCTGAGGTCTGTTCCCGGAGTGAGTGGAAGACTTAGCGGGATACTTGTGATTCTCTAATGAACCATCTGTCTCATCAGCTGAACATCACAGTTTTTATTATTTTATTAATATATTTTTTTTAATTTTTTTTTTAGGATTCTCAGAAATCTCCATATGTTAACACACAGTTTTTTTGTTTTCTTGTGTCAGTGAGAGTGACGAAAAATAGGGAACACGTGTATAATTTATGGTTTCCTGTCCACGGAGGGCAGGTAAGACGATGGTGGGTAAATCTCTGAAGGTCGTTTAAACAAATAAAGGATACGGATCAGGCCTCGCAATCCATATATGTGCACTGTGCAGAAGAGAGAGAGATGTTGCTCCACCTTGTAAGAAAAAAGGGTAGGAAACATGTGTTTTCAGTGACTCATGTTCAGTTTCCAGCGTATGCCAAGTAATTCGTAGGTGTGGAGATGGATTCTCCGCAAGACACGTGTAATTATCAAGCAGGTGCACCAGACTGGAGTGGCAGTTTGTGCGTCATTACACATCCACCTAGTAATTGTGCAAGTAATGATGGATATATGTTAACATAGGACAATTATTTTGCAGGATTTATTGAGCACAAGTTGCAGTAGTTATTTTGCGGGAACACGTGTGAACATAGAGCAAACAGAACTAACAAATACAAAATGACAGCTAAATAGACCGAAATGTCAATCACTTGCCTGCTACAATGTATACACAGTACATATAGTACACATAGTACAAGGACATCATTCATTCATCTACTGTAACCTCTTGTCCTCTGGAGGTTTGCAAAGGGATGGAGCCTATCCCAGCTGTCATTGGGCAAGAGGCAGGGTTTCATCGTTTGGCAAGAGGCAGGGTACACCCTGGACAGGGTCAATTTGGAATCACCAATTAACCTTATGTGCTCCTAGCATGTCTTTGGTCAGTGGGAGGAAGCCGGAGTACATGCAAACTCCACACAGAAAGGCCCCAGACGGCCAGTGGGTTCAAACCCAGACCCTTCTTGGTCTGAAGCACCAGTGCTAACCACCGCACCACTGTGCCACCTATGAGGACTTCAAACAGGAGAAAATCCACGATCATGTCACACAGCTGAGCTCTTGCAGAATAACCAAACCAGACTTTTAAAAAGCCACACTCAGTCTGCAAGAGAAGTCTGGGTTAGAGTTAGGTACAGACACGGGGCCGTCCTGCTTGAGTGCTGCAGGCACATGTCAGCTTGCTTGAACCTTTTCTAAAGAAAGAAAAATAAAATCTTTCTCCTCACCTCGCGCCTTCTCCAGGGTGTTTTTCAGTCAGCTAGGGTCCACTGAGGATCTGCTGTCTCCACTGTAACCCAGTTACTTCACTGTGAGAATTATTATTCAAGAATAGGTGGGTAGTTGAGACCTCTTAGATTTCATAGTTTCATGGTTTGGAACCGCTATAAGTAAGAGTAAATAGTAAAGATAAAAGCTATTTAAATATGGGCATGTAAATACAGTATGGCAGAGATACACTGATACACCCTTTGTGTCTGGCTGTTTAGTACCAAGCACTAAAACTACTTAAGGGCGCCATTTGGCAAGGTAAAGACTGGCAGCAGCAGGAACCAGCTAGCTAGCATGGTGATCATCAACACAGGCTTTGTTAAAGTAGCACTGTGTAATCTATTTCTTTAATTTAACTGTGAACTTTGAAAAAAAACAAAAAACTAAATGTAGCTTAGTGGTTACTGTAGCTAACCAACAAAACATAATTTAACTAAAGTGAGTTAATTCACCGACTTTATGACTGTTGCTTCTGTTTAGATAAAGGTTAGCAGGATTTCTTTATTCAAACAAACAAATCATTTCTGTTATAACTTAGCCTGAAAGCCAGACCAAGTTGCCCACCCACACATTTTTTGCGGTGGAAAGTTGGCCTGGATCTGCTCTATTGAGCACAGATTATGACAGATAATTTGCAGGGCAATCATTTAGGTTGGCTTTATGCAATGATGGACAGAAGCCTAACAGCAACGAAGTGAATCGTGTAAATTGAGCGCTGTGAGTTGAATTCTAAAACAGAATGGCTCTGATTGGTTGTAGGTGAAAAATTTGGACCTGGCATTCATGTGGATGTTACTTAGACATGTACCACCCACCTAGACCAGACCAGGCACCCCAACCCCATAGCAATGACACTCCTTGATGGCAGCAGCCATCCCCAGCAGGATACAGCCTGACACAGACACACACACAAAAATGCTTTAGGAACAACTAAAAAAACATGAAGAACAGCACAAGGTGTTGACCTGGCCTCCAAATTCACTAGATCCCAAACTGATCAAGTATCTGTGGGATGATCCACAGAGGCCCCTCCCCTCAAAGGCCCCCACTAACAACATTCTGTTGCTGCCAGACACCACAGGACACCCTCAGAAGGCCCATGTCCATTCTCTGATGAGTCACAACTGTTTTGGAGGCACAAGGGAGACCTACACAATATTAGAAAGGTGGTTTTAATGTTGTGGCCAATCGGTGTAAGCTAATGGAAAGGTTTTGTGTTGAAGCTTCCTTGACAGTAGATTTTGTTCTTCCCCATGCACACCTCCTACCTTTCTAGAGTTCCTAAAAAAATGTGCTTTTTAATGTGTTTTTGATAACCAAGTTTGAGTCCACAATTTGGCATAGGTGATGTAATAATAAGTGTTGTTGCATGTCTTCTGAATTTTTTAATTTCTCCATGCAATGTGAAACTTTTCTGGAAGAATTCCTTAATCTTCTCAAGAAATTTACTGGATATTTTGATTGGTTTACTCTAAAAAAAATAAGATGTTCTTAATTGTTTGGTCAGCTTTTTTTGTCATTTGTAACAAAAAAAAAAAAAAAAAAAAAAATTCTGTTTCTTCTTTCTGAATCTGCTTATGAAATAATTAGTAGAACAGCTCTTTGCCTTTTTCAGTTTTTTTTTTTTCTCTGTCCATGTGAATGCACATTGACAGATGCTAACCGTTGCGCATTTGTCACTCTGTAGGGGGGCAACGGTGGCAGCATCCAACTGGTGACATAAAATGGATCCTCTATAATTAGTCAGTAACAGCTGATACGTACCATGCACTACTTTAAATAACCAGGCATGTTTACATTAGATGTGAGCAGGCAGACGATCTCTGTGGTAAAATAAAATCCATAAAGCTGCATAAAGAGAACAGGATTTTATTTTGGTCCGTGATCTGCTCCTTGGAGCTAAAAACAGTGCTGTATTTTTATCAGCTGTATAAAACAAGATCAAGGACGAAAGGTTCATCCAGAGGTGATGGCAACAGAAAAGCAGTGCAGAGCTTCTGCCCTTGTCACCGCTCACCTCCCCTTGACCTCTTTGTGCAGACAGACCACACAGCTGGGTCAGCTGAGAAACCTCTGTGACCCACACAGACAGCTCCTCACTCCCAAACATGCAAATAAGGAAACTTGTGCCGCCCTGGCTCGTGTTTAGGTTGAAATCCACTGACACCTCCATCTGTTTGGTGAGGTGGGAGGGAGGAGGAGGGGAAGCAGGTGTGTGAGGAAGAAGAGAAGAGTGCAGTGGGAGAGGGAGCTGAGGAGGGAGCGAGCAAATTGGTATGACAGTGTCATGCATTTCAGCTTGGGGGTGGTGTGCGTTATGCAAATTAAACCACGTGTGCGGGTGTAAACTCTGTTTGCTCTGCTTTTTGGTTAATGCAAGTGCCGAACGTGTTCATTTCGTGGCATTTTTCCAAACTGTCTTAGAGCTGTTAAGGAGTTTGGGAACCCTATTACACTGGCTGAACTCATCACTCACAGTCAGACAACACAAATACCCTCAAATCCAGACAGCACATGGACTCAAAACTGAAGACTAAAGATTCACAATGAACTGGTAGTGTACATCATACACACTGACAGCTGTTTTGTGGGCAATTTTAAAGCTGGGTATTCAGGGTTTCCCATACAATGTTAATCATACCTGCCAACTTTTCAAAAAACCTTGGAGTGAGATTTTGTCGTGGGTGACCAAAATTATGGCGTGCACGCAGTCACACACATTGGTGGCTCAGATATAAGATAATTGGAATTAATTTGATGTTGTACCCATGTTGTACCCTGCATTCTGGTGGTTTGTGGGGAGGTCCAAAGCTGTTGATAGGGGCAGCCCACTGAAGATGGACAATATTGGTTACATTCTGTGAAGCAGACATAGCTGAAGGTCCACCCCCAGGAGATTTTGGATTAAGTAGATGTGGTTTCCAGCATTCTAGTGCATTTTTGGGCGGTCTGCTAAAGATGTGCAATACCTGAACTTATTCTGATTCATGTTCGGCATCATGACTTGTAGGTCTTAGTCTGTAGACTTGAGCTGAACATTCAACCAGAAAACTATCGGTGTGCCTAAATGACAATAAAGCCTTATTCATAGATCAGTGTTTAAGATTTGACCTAGGTAGGTTGATTGATATTTTGATTAAAATGGTATTAAACTAATTCTTAACTAACACCTAACCTATGTTGTGAATAATTGTATTCTTAAGAGCACTTAATGATTTATGTTCAGCCAAAAACGACACAAGATAGGGAGGGACATTATTCTTCATTCAAAGTCTCCCACCACATGGTCCATCAGAGACAAATAAAGTGCAACAAATAAAGTGCAACAAATAAAGTGCTTAAACAGTACAACTTTTTCAAGCAATAAAACAGATGAATGCATTACAAAAATAGCTAAAATGAGGCATAATCAGTATCAGATGCAGATCAGAAGCTGGGTAAAGTCCTTGTCTATGATCTGTGTGCATGGTTATACTGGCCTAGTCTCAGCTCAGATTCTCTTCTTTATCAGACTTCTCAAAGTAGTTTCTGGTTTCTCCTGCTGTCTTGGCGGTCTCTGTATCTCTTCTTCTGTCTACTTCGGGGTGCAGGCATAGATAGTAAAGGGGTGCACTGCAGGTGTAGCGCAGCGCAAAGGTTCAGGGGAGCTCATCAGCGCCATCTACCGTCGCGGAGTTTGAAAAGGAACGGAAGAGTCTCGGACCAAGATCGGATTATTTATTTTTTTTGCGTGAGAAATTGGATGTGTGGCGTGAGTGCGTGTGAAAACAGGCAAAACCGTGTGTCACACGGCGAAAGCGTGAGAGTTGGCAGCTCTGATGTTAATACTATGGCATCTCGCCAGGGTCTAATTTACTCTGCCCTGGTCTCATAATGAATTGGAAATATTTTTGCACGTTTCAAACAATGTTGTGCTTGCGTTGTGTTTTTCCTATTGCTCCCGAACACTTCCATGGAGATTTACAATTATTTAAAAAGAGTTGGTCAAAACCCGAAGGAAACGGCTTCAGGCTTAGTGTGAACTAGCTTAATTTCATTAGAGCTAAGTTAAAGTCAACTGTTTATCCAAAAAAGGTTTAAAAAAGGCAACTGGACTGGTGGGAAGTTTGAGGTTTAAATAGGAACTCCTACTGAAACACAAAACAGCCAGACTTCCCACCGGTCCCCTAGAACTGAAGAAGCTACTCGGATGAGTGGTGAAACGTCTTCTCAAAAAACTCTACAAGTCCAGTTGCCTTTTTTAAACCTTTTTTGGATATACCATGACCTGGATGACTGAGAACCTTCACAGACAAGTCAACTGTTTACTATAAAGTCGATTTATTCGCTGGCTTCATGGGGTAGTCACTTTAAATGGTTTTCCAGCAGTCTTAAAAGAGTTCCCAGAGGCGTTGATCACTGGTTGGCTGCTTTGCCTTCACTCTACAGTCCAAATCATCTCAATTTGGTTTAGGTCTGGTGAGTACTGAGTCCAGCTAATCTGAAGCAGCACTCCATCATTGTCTTTCTTGGTCAATTAGCCCTTACATAACCTGAAGATATGTGGAACGTCTACATAAATAATTAATTAATATGCATCTATGTAGAAAATATGTAGAGGCATGCGAAGGCCAAGCGTTTGCCTCCTACTACATACGGTGTATGCCTACACATACACACTGCGTCTCTGTTTAAATAGATCTCTCTATTTATAGACGAATGTACTGTACTTCAGTCTGTAGAGTATGATTACACCATTGTCACTGTGAAGGCTAATGGCTGTCTCATGTTCCCCATCCTCATTAGTGTGGAAAGTGCCACTCATCCTGTCTGTGCCGAGTCCCTGTCGAGTCCTAATTCACCGCTGTGTCCTGATATTCAGCTTGTTAAATAATTTCATTATCCCATCTTTCTGTGTTTTAATGTCTACGTAAAGTACGGATTTGGAGATAAGAACATTCTATTCCTCCAGCCTATTCCTCCTGTAGCACTGGTATGATTAAGCACAGAAAAACATGGTCCTGCTTGAAAGCAGTGCCAGTGTCTTCATGTCAGCGGGGGAAAATGTTGCTAATTGTCCATTCCATTGCAGAAGAGTATAGTAAATGAGGAAGAGTGACAGTCCAACCTTGGATTGTGGCTCTTTATGACTTTTAAGATAGCTTGTGTTTTGAATCTGCAGTGTAGATCCTCCCAAGCTCTGTACTATACACTATTGCTTATGCCAACACCCATGTCCCCAGAAATTTAACTACATAATGCAGCCATGTAGATGGCAACAACTGTGTTCAGCTCAAAATGAACTCCCTTCCATGTCTTTCAGTGGAGTCCAGACAGTGCACATCATATCTCAGATGTCTTCTTTCTTTCCGACGTTGCAGTGACTTCAACAAAAGCATCTGTTTGCTAATATTTATTAGCTCCAACTCCAACATGATCTGTTTGGCGTGCACAGAGAAACTCAACACAGCTGACTAGCCAGAGACTAGCGCTTTAACTTTACAGAACAATGGCGACACACTACTGCACACCAATAAATGCATATAGCAGCACAGGCAGCTCATGTATACAAAGAATGTGCATAGATCCCTTGCAGAAGTGTAAACCAAGCTTTGGCCTACTTCATTTTGTCAACCTTTGCAAACTACTGTCCTTTAAAATGTTGCAGTCTCCACCTTTTTATGCAGAGATATACATAAAAGAGCTTACTATAATGACCTGACTCAAGGTTTTCCAAGAAACCGCATGTAATTCTCCATTAAAAACACACTTTTTCTTCTTCTTCTTCTATGGATTAAAAAAAGAAAAGGACAAATGTGCTATATAATTTATTAATTAGTCAGCATCAAGGCAGCTTGATCAAGGCAGGGTAGCTGTTTACCCCCTGCCTCCTCTTTTTATGTCAAGCTAGGCTAATCAAAGTCAGGTTAATCCGTACACACATGAGATTGTATCAATCTTCTCATTTCGAAAATAAATGTCACATTTGTCTTCTGCAGTGGACGCAGGCTGGATCTGTGAACAAGCTGCATCTGGTCAGTGGTGTTTGATGTCTGATTAAATTCATTCTAATTCCCACTTGTGGCTGCAGTTTCATTGTTTGTTCCCAGCTCTGAAGAACTCTCGAGTCGGGTCTGCTCCAGCTGCGCCTGTCGAGCCCCCCTGGCACCTAGCCCTGACGCTGCTGAACAAACACACCTGGAGCTGGAGCGAGTGTAATGGTATTTGCTGGCAGCGCTGAATTCACGAGAATCTGAGAGCATGCCAGTGCGATTTTGTTTTGGAGTAAATGGCTGCTTTTAACCTGTCGTTGTAATTTGCCTTGCCACTTCATCTCATTCAGAAAGGAAACACAGTTTAAAGCAGGGACGGGGACACTGCTGTATGAGAGAAAGTGTGATGATCTCTCATACAGCGGGGACACTGCTGTAAAGATATCGCCAGCATCGTGTCCCTCTAAACGATTGCGGCATGTATCTTTTAAAACCGAGAGGATCTTACAGATGATGTTCAAAATTCAGGACTGACTACTCAGCAGCACAAACACATGCTTAAAATAAAACATTTATCACCTTCAGTAGGTCTAGATATGTATATAATTGAATGACTTTTTTAAATTGCAGTTTTAATTAGACATTCCAGATTTGATACACAACGTGCAAAGGGCTCTACTTTGGCCCAGGTAAAACTAGTTTTTTCTTTCATCGTTCCATCCCTTATCATGCTGTTAAATTGAGATGTTGCCTCCACTGTTCATGCTTAACTTTCAGCATAATTTGTTTTCATTCAAAATAAGTCTGCCATAAGATCACTCCACCTCAATGAGCTAAAAGTCGTAAAAGACAGAACAAGTTTCCTCTCAGTGTTTCCATTAAGCTGAGGATTACAAATCGGTGACATCCGTCTCCTCTGATCATCACCTGGAGCACACAGACATCTGAGTTATCCTAAAGTGAAGAGAGAATGAAGGCAGGAAAAGAATGAGAAGAGTTACTGCTCCTGGAATAATGAGTGAATACAGAAATCACTTTTTACACAAGTAATAACAATTCATTTATGCGATTTCCTTAGAATAATGTGCCCAACAGTGCTCCCTTGGGTAGCCGTCACATGCAGTAGACACAACTTCTGTCCCAGCAGTGTTATCTCGCTGTCCACATCCAGCCCCAGATCCAGCTCAAACACCGCTCCTCCCAGGCCTGTGGCTCTTGGCTGGGGTACACCTCCATCTAGGTCAACAGCACCAGGTCTGTACTATCTGACAACTGATAACACAATGATACTATTAGTGTTGTAGGCTTGTGCCGTGGGCCCAGCCGGCTCAAGTCTACTTGTGCCAGCTCCGGGCCAGAGGGCTTGTCTCCTAGAGATTAATGATCCCTGGTGCTGCGCAGAGTAGGCCACTCCTTGAGTGTGAAATACGCCTCAACTGCCTGGCTGGAGCTCTGATTTATTCCCGCCTGCATGTTTGCCCTCAGTGTCTGCAGGGGATTTGTCTTTGTTTAGCAGTCTGTGTGTGTGCATGTGTATGCTTTTTTTTTTTTTTTTTTTTTTGAGCGCCCTCTGTCTTGGCTTGATCCAAGCCAAGTGTTAATAAGTATAAAATCAAACTAATCTCTCTCAAAAATTACTTCAATGTTTTGTTTTACTGGCTTGATCATGCACGAGTGCCCATGCTTATCTGTTTGCATCTGAAATAGAATTTGAGTAAGCAGGCAATAGCTTGGTGTTAATTTGATTTGACTCATTTTTGCTCTTTTTCTCTGTCAGAGCAGCATTGTGTGCTCGTGCTTCATGGTAAATCCCTTTATTTAAAAACGTTAAAATCCACTCCCCTTTATTGGAAAGATTGTGAACATCCCACATGATTCAGCTTCAAACTGCGTGTCACTTTAGGACCATTACGCCCTGTCTTTTTGTGTATTTAACCACTATGGTCTCAGGGCCACAATTACTTTTGAGAGTGACTCATACTATGGCACACTTACAGCCTTTACTCTCTATCATCACAGCAGAGTGGATGGAACCTCTTTCCTAAATCTCTTTGGCAGCCTATATATAGAGAAATTATACAACAATGCACAGAGCGTGTTGGTGATGAAACATTGTTAGAGTTTGCACATATAGAGTACTGCTGTGAGTGGTTTTTCTGGCACAGCAGAAGAAATTAAACTCATCCCGGAGGCCCTGAACATTTTGATCATCTCGTCCATTCACACTAATAAATCTAATATTTTCCACATTTGTAGTGATTTGTTTACTCAAACAGTCTAATGCAACACAGCTTTTAACCATAAGGACCATAATTAGTCATCATGAGGAAATGTTGTTTTTGACCTGTCTGGAACATCACAACAGGTTGTGGATAATTTGAGACTGTGCCACCATACATAAAACAATCCCACAGGTCATTTGCAGGCAATAGCTTGGTGGGGCGGCTGTGGCTCAGTAGGTAGAGCGGGTTGTCCACAAACCAGAGGGTTAGCGGTTCGATCCCCGGAATGTGAACATTCCGAAGTGTTTGAGCAAGACACTGAACCCCCAGTTGCTCCCAGTGTCTGGCACTGGTGTGTGAATGTGTGAGTGCTTGTGTGAGCGAATGGGTAGAGCGAATGAGCGAATGTCTGTGACTGTAAAGCGCTTTGAGTACCAATAGGTACTAGGTAAGCAATAGGTAGAAAAGCGCTATATAAAAGCAAGGCCATTTACCATTTGTGTAGGTATCTTCTAATTCTGTGTAGGTGTAGGTATCTCTTCTAGTGCTTTGCTACTTTCAAGCTAGGGAAGTAGGAAAGAAGGAAATCAGGTTATAGATTCACAAATTTAACATAGGGATGCGGTTGGGGTGGATGGATGGGTCCAGGAAGCACTGGACTTTGACACAGGAGACTCCTGTTTATCTCCAGTTTCAAACCAGTTGGCATTATTTCAATGACTTTCCATAATCTGAATACTGCATGTATTACTGTAACCATGACGACAAAGGTCTTGTTTTTTTTGACCCACATCCGCCCCCATTATGGACTGTTCACACTCCTACCTTCAGATCAGAGGTACAGGAGTGTGAAATGCAGGACCTCAAAACTGAAGAAGTCCATTGTCCCCATTGCCGTCAGACAGACTAAACATCTGATTAGGAGTCAATAATTATGAACTAAAATCATGGACTACTTAATGTCATACAATGCAATCTTCACCTTTTCTGTTGATATTTGCACTAGTTATTTTACATTTTGTATTATATGTATCTTTTTATTCTATTTCCAAAATTTTTTATATTGGGTGGACGGCAAAAGAAGAATTTCATTGTACAGGGAAACATGTTTCCACACTGTGCACATGACAAAAAACTCTTTGAAACTTGAATCTTTGAATATCCTGAGGAATGTGCGGTGGAAGGTTTTCCGTGTTGATCAAAAGATAAAATCCTTTCTCTCTGTGAAGTGACTTTGGTGGGTAAAGGCGGATTTAGGTTTGCACGCTGGTGTCTGTTTGTGCAGCTCTCTTTCTACGCAAAGTGAAGAATTTTGGGAATTCAACCGGCACAGAGGCTTCCATGCCATTTTTGACTTGTTTACTTATTATTATTGTTTTGGTGAACCAGTCGCAGTCATTAAGCAGCACCAACGGGGCGTTCACAATATGCGTGTCAAAAGCTACAATTTGGTTACCGTCTCAGCAACACCATGGGCAAGTTACATAAGACCAACACATGGTGTCCTAGAAGTACAAACATGGAGGGAACTTGTTTTGATGGAGCTTTGTCATACAAGTAGGCAAACACACCCAAAGAAACTGACAAAAACAGATGTACAATGTGCTGACCATGTAATGCAACTCTATCGATACATAAAGATGCACATAATTTGATAATTAGTGCCCTTTAGGTTAAGGGCTCGTATGAGGCAGAATGGAACATTGGTCAGGTCACTGGCACATCCCACTGCCGAAGTAAAAAGATAACTGATGATGGCAGTGACAGAAAACTGATGTGCAAGAATGTCTCTGTTAGACAAACTTTACAAAACAGCTAAGCATGGGCAGCTACGACGTTGGCGAGTGCCTGTTGAATTGATGCTCTATCACTTAATGTTAACTCCAGTGACACAAATGTTGTAAAACATATTCTTTGTAGGCATACAAGTATTTATCAGGATAGCTGGTCTGCCTTATTTCATGATCCAAGTCTTTGTCAAACTCTGCCATTTTCACCATGTAGTTTGATATCGCAGTCGTTTCTGTCTCCTCTAGTGACATGGATTTTGATAAACTGTAATGCAGACAGTGCGAGAGAAGGAAAATGAAACGAGAAACATGCACCCAATGGCACACATCATCTCAACTGTGTGCATCCAGAGACTTAGACTAGGCTTTGATCAACACTCAGAATGTATAATGAAAAAACACATTTCAGTTCCTCCATTGTGATAAGCTGTGGCTGATGAGGACTTATTTGACAAGGCTTACCCTCATATCGCCATCTGCCCTGCCTCACACCTACATGCTTTAAAAGTGTACATCAAACTCTGCTTTTATCTCAGCGTTTGATGTCTATTCCATTAGACACTAATGAGACAGACATAAAGCGGAGAATTCAAATGAGCTGGGATGTTTGGCTCACCATCAATAACAAACCAAGAGGAAGAACGTCTTAGTTCGAGTCTTTATTCAAGCCACCAATACCAGACAGTGGATTTAACAAGACAGACAGGTCACAAGCTATCCAACAATGGGATGGGCACACAATGCCCTATGGACACAGCTGAAATGTCTTGTGTGTGCCTTTCTAGCGCAGCAGGTGTTGATAGCAAGGCCTGCAGGGATGAACAAAGTAACTGAACTTTAATATCCACCCTTTAAAATGAGTTGCAGATTATTCCTGGCAGATCTGAGGATCTAAATAGTCCAAATGATCCTGTGTGTGAAGAATGGTTTGTTAACAATTAAGAGATTTTTCTGAAAGCCCCATCTTTGTATCTTGGCTGAATGTAATTATGCTATATCCAAGTACAATTTGGGGGTCTGATTGTGTTTTTCCATCTTACTTCTACATCATTGTTTTTTTTTTTTTTTTTTTTCAGCATCAGTCTGCCACGTTATTAGATGTAAGAGTGAAACATTTCGGGCTCCAATGACTTAATTGTTTTTTAATACTTCAATTAAATCCAAAATGATGGCCTCTTCCGTTTCAGTAAATGCTGAAACTACGTGATCAGGAAAAAGCCTGAAAGCGATCATTAAAAATGTGTGAATTCTTCAAACAGATACCTATGAAACAAACACGCTGCAAATACAGCAGAACAATTGTTACAAGCATCTCAAGATGAAAAATCCTGGGACTTTCCGACATTAAAACTACAAGAGAGTCGCATTATTTGGACTATTACAGTGAGTTAGATTGGTATGATGAATAGCATCCTTAGCTTTTAGCATTAGTTCAAGATTGGAATGGTTTCTTCATTCATAATTTGCGAGTTAAAATGTATAATGAAAATTAGATGATGTAACATAAATAATGTGTTGCAGGCCAACAAACATTACACTTTTATTTCGCTATATTGACTTGAAAGATATGTTGATCACATAATTATGATATGCAGCAATAAGCATGGTAATCACCTTATCCGGCTTCTGGTTGTAATAGGTATAACCAACACAGGTAATCCCAAATTGACTCCTAACCCATGATTTCAGAGACACCACAGGTTTGCGCTCACCAAAGTGAAGACTTTCCTCAGATGCTCTGGTATAATTTTGCATAATTAGATTACAATTTCACCCCTCTTACCCGTAGCTCTGTGTTTAAGTGGTAGAGCTTGGATACAGCAAACTGTGGCCTTGTGTTGAGGAATACAAATTTGCTTTGCACCATTTCAGTTGTCCATGAAAAGGTCCAAAATAGGTTCATGTATTACATAAAATCAAGTATTTGAATAAGATTTAAACACGGTCCCTGTGTTTTGCATTGGGCTACATAAGATAAGATAATCCTCACAACAAAATAGAAGTGGAATCAAATACTAAACATTTCCTGCAATGATTTTACATAATGCCACATTATACAATGACTGTTTTTTAATTACATTTTCAAATTTTATTTAGAAATGTGTGCGACAAGCAATATGAATTTAATTTAACTCAACTTATTTTACTAAACACCTTTATTTCTGTCACTCATAAATGAAAATGATAGAAATGAAAGCCCTTCCTGCTTCCTCTTTTGAAGACATTTCAGTCACCGCCCATCAGGTACGTCCTCATTCAACAGGAAAATAAATTAAACACTGAGACGGTTTCACATCCATCAGAAGCAGAGAAGCAGAGCGGCTTATCAGGTAGGTTTTACATCACTTAATTCACCTGATTAACATTTTCACATTATTCTTCCAGTCTTTTAACTAGCTGATGTTAAGACAAGATAGAGTTCAATAATGCTCATTAACTACTACTAGTTTTTTGGGGGGAACATCAGCCCATTACAGGACACTGTCAGTCCATTCTAACTGGACAGGATAGTAATAAAGATCATTATGTGATGATAATTCAGATGACTGTATTCATTATAGTGGATGAAGTCCAGTATGGAAAAAGCTGCTCTCTGATCATCCAGCTGCTCTCAGGTCAGCAGTATGAATAACTATACTGTAATGAATTAACTAATCGGTCAATAATGACATGGGAATTGGTGTCATTGGGGCTATCAATATAAAAGTTAATTTCAATTATACAGTATGTACAGTACAGAGGCGTGTGTGTACATTCAGGTCTATTTATATCTATTTCAACATATTACTGGATGTTGTTACTTCTTTAAATAATGTAACGTTCACTGAGGCTATAATCCTCCCTGCGGTAATGTTGGTTCAATTCCAGCAAGGTTGCCAAATACAGCTGATGGCTAACCACCCAGGTTGTTCACGCTAGTGTAGCCCATTATAAAGTAACCTATCATGCAGCTGAAGCATAGAAGTCATCCAGCCACAAACAGCAGCAGCCAACTACCACAACTACTTACAAGCATGCACGAGCACACTGTTTTGGGAAGAGTAAAACGTAGCTATTCTTATATGAATGTGAGAATGGTAACACTCCACTGGAATTCAGAGAAATAAACACCACAGCATTCAGTTGGATAGTCCTACAACCAATGAGAGCAATGAAGTATGAGACATTAGGCCATTAAGGAATTTTAGACAAATGTCTGATTCGCTGTTAATTGTTTGTCCTTTAAAGTTATTTTGCGGTCAATAGCTTTTACAACGGCCCCGATAGCGGACTTAAAACAGCTCACTTCTCCAGCGACGCCCATTTTCCTGTAAATAAATTCAAGGCAACAACGCTCAGATGAAGTGTATGACTACTTCACTGTTACTCTTCTGTCTGTTACCACAAAAAGTCCACCAAAAAGATTTGATTGGTCTGGCAGTTCTATGCGGGAGCATAATCGGTTCCCAACGGAGGGGTTCCAGGAAAACTTTGCTGGCGAGGAAGTTGCCCAGGCTTCCAGGCTAGAATGACAGTGTGGATAGACATTTGTCATCACAGGGGTAGAGGGTATAGCAAGGACTGTGGTGATGAGCCTGGTTGGTGAGGTATGACAGGGCCTGGCATATAGTCACATTTCCCCTGTTTGTTGTAGTATTACAAACATTATTACTGTGAGTATGTCTAGTATGTACTGTATATATAGTAGCGTGTCAAACACGCACAATACAACCAGGAGCATGGCTGTAATCTTTGGTATTTTTTGCTAAACATTTGATAAATTCATGGCCATCTGCATGATTAAATATCTCTTGTCTTACTTGTCTCATCAGGACTTCCCTCCTACGCTGCCTACTCATTTAGAGAATACCACTTTGTGAAGGAGAAAAAGATCTGGGCTGATGCTCAGAGTCAGAAGTTCACTAACACGACCACCATCTACAACAGCAACTAATGAATGAGGTATTTTGTGGAAATTGCTTGCCTGTGTTGTACGGTATGCCTAGCTTTCTAAGATTTTTTGATTTTTATGGTGCACCTGTTTTAAAACGCACACCTTTCTTTCACATTTATTTTCACAGTAATTTCTGTTGATATTTGCTTTTTATCACATGCAGGGGTTTCTAGGTTCTGGTCCCAAATAATACAGAAAAATGTAGCAAAATAAAATGAGATAGAAATTGGAAATGTTTTGGATGTGTCTTAAAGAGAGTAATTGAACTAAATGTATGACAATAAATATGATGAATAATATAAAATTCCTCAATGTTTAGACTTGTTTTGTCCATTTATTAATAACAGACTATAATTTGTCTTCCCTTCTTTCCTCTATTCTTGTATCTTATCCAGTTGACAGCATGCAAGGGAATTCCTGGTAATCACATTATCACATTTTTCTCTCTCCCAGTCGTCAGCATGGGGTCACCTCACACCCATCTTGTCCTCTGCAACTGCTTAGCACACATTTAAATTGAGTAACACCGCCAAACACACGTTAAGATGGATAGCGTTGCTTATCAGGCTTCTGTTGGCAGTTTGTCTTGGTTATAAGCCAACAAGGGGAGTGCTGTTGCTAATGACCTTGGGGGTGAATACAACATGTGTGTGTCTCTGTGTGTCTGTTATTTGTGCGTGTGTGAAGTTAGGCATGCTTGAGGCTCATGTGGCTCCACCTATGTTCACTCGTGATCGTCGTACAGGCCGGTGCCACTGAACAGATTGTATGTGTGGACTCCGCTGCATACTAGATGTGACTGACCTCCTCTCATGGCTGGTCTCTCCTGCTGGGGATAAATCATGGGAATCTGTGGCAGTCCAACCCCGCTGAGGTGATTCATGGAGCTGCCTTCATGACCTTCCATTCAGGTACACAGCTGGGCCCACTTGCCTGATGTGACCATTCATTCCTGTGACTAGACAACACCATTTCTGTAGCTGCATAATGACGTACAGTATGTGTTAACAGAGCAAAAGTATAGACAAACACCAGTCAGGTCTACAAAGCATCAGTTTGAGATGATGACTTGGCATTGAGCATTGGTTTTCAAAACATAGCGCTTTCCCTTAATGAGTGAAGCTCACTTTTAACCCATCAATATGATTTCAATAAAGGTAAGAAACATGATACTCTATAGAAGTACAGTGCTATCCAAGTCTGGCACTCAATTGTGACTATTTAAAGTGATTAGCAACTCTAAACATGTTGCGTCCATGCTGGGGCGCCTGATGTGTTGCGAGGCTCCTGCCTGTGACGCCGGCTGTTGCTCAGTCTGGAAGCTTTGTCCCAGTTCACCTACCCATTTCCTTCCATCCTTTTAGCCAGTCTTCACACACATTTTAGACAGAAAAAAACACATGCACACAATCGTTTGACAAACACATTGATCACTTTTTTGGCTTATTGTTCTTAGTTTTACCTCTTTGTTGAAAAGGAACAGATGGCAGTTGTCCCTTATTTGACCCAGTATACAATGGAATAAATGCCTCCAGTTGATTCAAAATGCCGCAGCAAGAGTATTGACAGGAATTAACAAGAGAGATCATATTACTCCAGTTTTAGCTTCTCGTCACTGGCTCCCTTTAAAGTCTGGAATAGAATTTAAAATCCTCCTCCTTACATACAAGGCCCTTAAAGGCCTAGCTCCATCGTATCTTAAAGACCTCATTGTACCATATCATCCCAACAGATCACTTCCGTCTGAAAGTGCAGGCCTACTTGTGGTTCCTAGAATTTCAAAAAGTAGAATGGGAGGCAGAGCTTTCAGCTATCAGGCTCCTCTCCTGTGGAACCAGCTCCCAGTTTGTGTTCGGGAGGCAGACACTCTCTCTATTTTTAAGGTCAGGCTTAAGACTTTCCTTTTTGATCAAGCTTATAGTTAGGGCTGGACTAAACCATCCCTTAGTTATGCTGCTATGCCTTGGCTGCTGGGGGACGATGCACCAAACACATGTCTTCCTTCTTTCTTCTCTCTCCTCTCTCACATCCTCCACTTTCTTTTCTCTGGCACAAAGCTCTTGCCCTCTAATTTCCTATCTACTACTAGTCATGCAATTCTGTGCTATTACTATATAGAATGTTTACTGCTGTGTGTGTCTCCCCCCCTCCCCTCCCCTTCCTTCTTCTTGTGAAGGCTATCTCTGGCCTGGGGTTGTGCGTTTCCTGTGGAGCTCTATACTACATCTGTTGTCGTGGTCTCATCAGCCTGCCCAGTCTTCATGGAATCCTGCAGTTATCCACTCCTACCTGAATGAACAATTCTCCAACCTGCCTATGATTCCTCTTACATTTTCAAACTGTCATGTAACATCATCAGTTTGTATCATAAGATTCCACATGTACGCTTTAGTCAGATATGTGTATCTATGACAGATGTATGTTTATCATGCCGTTCTCTTCTCTTCTCTCTTTGCTGTTCTCTCTTTTCTGTCTCTACCCGGCTGGCCTTAGGCAGATGGGTCCCTCCATATGAGCTGGGCTCTGCTCAAGGTTTCTTCCTGTTAAAAGGGAGTTTTTCCTTGCCACCGTTGCCTTCAGGCTTGCTCTGGGGGTTTCAGGTTTTTGTAAAGCGTCTTGAGACGATTTGTATTGTTATTGACGCTATATAAATAAAATTGAATTGAATTGAATTGAATTACATTTTTTTCACTGAAAACCTTAGCTTGAGGTTGGGGACTCTACCACAGCTAGGGAAAACATCCCGTGTAGTACCTGCTCCTAAGATCCCACACCCCAAAGATCTCAACAACTACAGACCAGTGGCACTGACACCTCACCAAATGAAGACACTGGAGAGATTGATCCTTGCCCATCTGCTCCCTCTGTTGAGCTCATCGATGGACCCGCTTCAGTTTGCCCACCAGACCTGCAATGGAGGATATAACGTCTACCACCTCCTGGAAAGAGCTCTTTCTCAGCTGCAGAATGCTGGGAGCACAGTGAGAATCGTTCTTTGATTTCTCCTGTGCTTTCAGCATCATGCAGCCTGTCATACTGAGGGACAAGCTGGTGCACGAAGGAGTGGACCACCACCTCACATCCTGGATATTGGACTACGCGACCAATAGACCACAGTATGTGAGGACATGGGACTGTGTCTGATGTGGTCATCTGCAGCACGGGAGCCCCTGAGGGAACCGCCTTGGCTCCCTTCCTTTTCTCCCTCTACACTGCTGACTTTAGACAACTTTCAACCAGATTCAAGATTCAAGATTGTCATGCGCAGTGTAGAAACATGTTTCCCTGTACAAGCTGACAAGATGTCATCTGCAGAAATTCTCAGATGACTCTGCAGTCGTCGGCCTCATCCAGGATGGAGAAGATAGAGAATACAGAAGACTCATCCGAGACTTTGCAGTTTGGTGCCAGGAAAAATGCCTCCAGCTGAATACGGGTAAAACCAAGGAGCTGGTGGTGAATTTCTGCAGGGACAAACATACACCACACACACCAGCGAACATCAAGAGAATGGAAATAGAGATAGTGGACTGTAAGTACCTGGGTGTTCACCTGAACAAAAAACTGGACTAGTCTGACCATGCTAGCGCAATTTATAAGAAAGGCCAGAGCAGATTGTACATGCTAAGGACACTTAGGTCATTCTGAGTGAAGAGAGCAATACTGAGGCCCTTCAATGACTGTGGAGGCATCAGCTATATACTATGGAGTGGTCTGCTTGAGTGGCAGCATCTTAGCAGCAGACACAAAGAGACTAATTGATTCGAAAGGCTGGACATGTGATCGGCAGAGAGTTGGAGACATGTGTCTCAGTGAAGGACATGAGAACACTGGACAAACCGCTCTCCATCATGGATAATGCGTCACAACCGCTTCACCGGACTATAGAGGGGCAGCGAAGCTCATTCTCCAAAACAGTGATCCAGCTCCGCTCCCACAGTGAACGCTACACGACTTCTTTCATACCCTACTTTATCCACCTTTTACTCACCTTTGTGCAACAGATAATGTTAATGCACATTTTGCACGTTATTAATTATTCCTATGTATATTATATATATTTACTTCTGTCTCTATTTCTTGTGTCTGTTTCTTGTTGGCCCCCAAAGGGCCAGCATCTTGTTCTCTCCAGGTCAGCATCTTGTTCTCTCTGTTATTCACTAATCCAAATTCCACCACGCAGAGACCACTGTACAGTTTGATAAAAGCCCCTGCTGGGTTCAAACTGCAAATCAATAGAAACATTCCGTCAAAAGGTCCTCAGTGCAACTATTCATCTGACTGGTTGTGCTGTTGTCTCATTTTTCTTTGGGACTAAAGCAAAGACAGCCTTGTCCACGCAGCACAGAGAATACCATATTCGATAAACAAGCTAAATACCAACTCATATGTAATCGATGTAATTATACCTTGAATCATTTCTCTGACACTGTAAGTCATTTATGTGAGTGCAAACGCCTTCAACAGCTTCAGTGCTTTCTGCTCATACCTCCAAGGAAAACAGAGAACTTGGAAAGAACAAAATGGAGCCAAATTCACTGTGACATAATGGCAAGAATCAATATGACTTTTCCTTCCTAAATGGAAGATAATGGTATCACAATGGAGGCGTGTGGAGCTTGTCTACTCAGCCAGCCCTGATTGATCTGTTACTGCAAGAGTCACTTTGGGACCCGCAAGGTGTCTGGACGCATTAGCTTCACCATGTGTGAGCCAACACACACACACACACTTTTGTGTGCATGCAAACACGCACACACACTCTAGGTTCCCTGTGTTTCTTCAAAGAAAATTCATATTTTGAGCATCTTACAGATCTTACAGAGCCGTTCTGTAAATTATCATTATATGTTACATGCGTCCAATTCACATATAGAAGCATCTCTTAAGCAAATTTAAATTTATCTAATCTGTTATGGTTGTAGTTGGGCATATACATGTATATGCCCAACTACATATACACATTTAATCAAGTATTTTTATTTTTTTTAAAAAGTAAAAAGAAAAGAAATATCCCTGAGCGCAACTGGATAGTCCTACAACCATGCCTAACCTTAAAAGATTAGAGGTATTGACCATCAATTCTAGAGTCCAGACTCTCTGGAGACTCTGAACTGGAATGGAGAATATTCATACCGTACCAAGTCAGAGACGAAGAAAAGCTGCTTGACTCCCAGGTCACTTTCGGCCCTGTTGGCTCCACAACAACTACCGGAGACATGGACTCAGCTGTCCCCTGTATTTACACTGCTGCAGCTACCACCCGGACGGATCACTGGACTGGAGTTGGGTGCAGTAGCCGACTATGCGGTACAACCTCTAGTAGGTATACAGTATGTGCTGTGAACATGCCTTGCCTGACAAGGTGCTTTAATGACCTACAGAATCACAAACAAGAACACATGTTGAGCTGCACCAAGTTGTTGCAAGTTTTGTTCTCTGTGGTTAATTGCAGTTTTTGACAAAAAGGCATATGCCTAAATAGGGCTGCTGTTAATAAAGACCAGTTCTATGTTTCATCCATTTTTTCTCACTTTTATTCTCTTTGCACTGCGTATACACTACGAGCCTTAATAACAAATTGGGGATGTATTCATAGGAACTTGAAATTCTTTTCTTTCATATCGTTCTGTGCAGAGGGGAAACCTAATTAAAGCCAGCAAAAGCATTAAATAAAGCCCACTACAGGCAGCCATGAAGAAACAGAAATGAGCAGTGAGCTTTTACATTTTTACTGAACAAAATTGGAAGAATCACCGTCCATAGCTTCAGTGGCGCTGGTTGACTGTGCATCTATCACGACTCTTCAGTTCAGTAGATCAGCACATGTACAAATATTAGAATTTAGTAGTATAAACATTCTGCTAAAGACCTACAGTTATTAAGAAGTAACCTAGTAAAGTGTACAAGCCGCAGTACTTAAGTTATCTTAGTTTAGCATAAAGACAGTTTTCTCCAGAGGCAAAACTTTTCTACAAGAAAATCTCAGGCTGAATTATTGACATGTAATGACTGTGGACCATATTCAAAGATGGACATGTCATTTTTTTAAAGAGCAGCTTTGGCACAGAACCTTCTTGTGTCTGATAGGGGGAAATGAAGAGACTGTTTACCACGTTCAGCATGACAATAATCCTCCAAATCAACAAAGAATGACTTTAGCAACAAAAGATGGTAATTTGACAAATATTCCCAACCTATTATGTACAAAGCTGCCAGACTCAAAGAGACGTACTGCTGCAATGGGGCATTTTAACATCCTATGGGGACTCATTTTTGGTGCCTGCCTGTTACGGCCATTTGAGTAAGTGTTTGTGGTGCTGCCGGGATGGCTTTCAACTGTTTCCGACCCCTGTTTTAGTAAAAAATAACAGATCTAATGTCTCAGTTTGTGAGCTTTGTGAGTGCTATCAGGAAGATTTTTCACATGCTTGGAAAGGCTGGGCATGCTGTTTCACCCTGCTGCTAGCCTTTGTGTCGCCTGCTTTTTATTGAGAAAGCTTATTTTCTCTAGCCCAACAAAGAAGATAGAAGTTCAAAGTAATTGTTATATTGAGCAGTATATTTAAAATTTAAATACAGTGTACCATCGCCTAACTTCCCTATACACCCAACTTTTTGAAAATGCCCCCCCCCCCACACACACACACACACACCCGCCTTTTGTCTTCACCTTCATTAATTCACTAACTCTGATAAGTGTAGGAAGGAGCAAAAAACAAGAGAAAGGGGACATTGCTCAAAGGGAAGAGAGTGAGAGTCAGCTTCTCCCACCCCTTGTCCACCCTGCAGTACACCAGAGAGAGGGAGGTAAACAACTTTCTATGCATAAATATTTAAATGTTTCATTAGATGCTGTCTCGTGAGAAGACAAAGTGGAGCTTGGGGATTTTGCAGCAGGCACAAAGTCCAAACCAGTCAAAGACAAATTCATTCTATCAATAAGAGCAAGTACTATTTAATGGTGGTAAATTATAAATTAATAAATTATATACAAACACATAGTAGGTACTAATATCTCTTAAAATATGCACGATTAACAGCATGCATCATGTTAATTTATTGGCAGGCTTGAAAGTGACTTTGTTTTAAATCATTTAACATTTTGCTGATTTTCCACAGGGGTGTACTTAGTGTAAGTGGATACTGGATGCAAAGAAAAAGTCTTATATCATTTAGACAGCAGCACAGCAGCTAGAATGGCAGCAGCCAGCTGGACGTGACACAGTTGCATCCAGTGAACACTGGGGGCCAGGCAATGGCTGCCAGAGGCAACTCCAGCTTTTCTCACCTCACATTCCTCTCCTTCACTGCTAAAAGTTCAAAATAATGCAGGGAAATTTCAGAAACGTATCTTTAAAATGCCATACCAAGAGATCAAAGTCAAACTGAAGATTTTTGGTCTTAATATGGCATTTGGCAGAGAGTTTTAGTAGTTTACATGAGATACCCAGAAAACTAAACAAATACAATAAAAGAGAAACAAAGAAACTACAAAAAAAAAAAAAAAAAAGCAAAGACTCATTTAAGTCAACAAAATATAACATAAATCCACAACTCATCCCAATTTAAAGGCAGTAGAATTTAATGAACCAGATACAATATAAGTAAGTTGATCTGGGAAAAAGCTTGTCTATATAAATGAGTTTTTAAAAGGCTCTTAAAACAGTCCAGACAGCAGTCCTATTGTTTTTAGGAAGTTGAGTTCACATAGTAGGTGCTAGAACAGCAAAGAGACACATTTAGAGGAGTGGTATGGAGTTATAATGATGGAACTGGAGACAAGGTCATGTAGTATCTTAAACATGATCAGGACCAATTCTGGGTGCTGTTGAGTCACTGACTGAGGCATGGGTAGAGGAAATACCATTAATCCAGGTGGGAGAAGATTAATAGAATATGTTATATTCCATAGTATAAGTTTAATAATTTGACGGTCTTATAAGTACAGAAAGTAACAAAAAAAAAATAATAAATCAAGCATAGTGGTGTGATTTAAATCAAGTTAATGCTGCACCAGAGAGGCTCACCCAATGTTGTAGTCCCTCCAGAAAAAGGGCATGATTGATGGTATCAAAGGCCACAGGTAGGTCAAGGAGGATGAGGATTGTGTATTCACCACTGTCAGTGCACATGTGAATGACATTTGTGACCCTGAAAAATTACTGCCTCTGTGGTGTGCTGGTGAAAAGTGTTAAAGATATTGTGGGCATCAACTATTTTCTTCCGAGGTCTTGACATGAATGGTAAATTTGAGATGGTCTTAAATGATGTTATTGTGAGAGGTCAAGGGTGGGTTTCCTAAGCAAGCGACATCAGAATAGAATTTTAAAATCATCTCAAAAGGACCAAGATGAAAGAGAATGGTTTATGGTGGAGAGCTAGGTTGGACCTCGTATAGGTAGAACAGATTTGGGAAATCTTGTAGGAATCCTGTCACCAAGACATGCATCTGAGTTTCATATTAGTGGCTTTAAGAAGGCTCTGAAAGGAACAAGGGGCAAAGAGTGTTGTGGTGGATTGTGGAGAAGGAACAAGCAGCCCTTTTACAAATAAGTCAATCCAGCGGTGAGTCCAAACTACCCAGGCTTTAGCAGACCATGACGTGTAGCTGGTTAACAGTTTCCTCTAGTCTTCTACACTCTTCACCAAACCTGGGTGTGTGTTTACCACATAGAGCTTTGTAAGTAAAGAGAAAAAAAGGAAAAAGAGAAAGAAAGTTTGGGTTTTAAAAGCCAGTTATAATGAGCAACAACCACTGTGTACATAATCAGAGAGAAAGAAAGAAAGAAGTTTGCTCAAACCTCTGTAGTCTACTTCTCATCTCTGCTTGGAGCATTGAAGCTAGAGTCTTGATGTTAGATCAGCTGATATTAGCATGGAGCCCAAAAACTCACACCAATCTATTACTGGTAGAGTTGCATTGTGGGCAATACATACACAAGGGTTTGTAGAATTTGTGCAATAAAAAATACAACATATATTGCTCTGCTTCATCGGTTTAGATCTGTTTAAAGTGGGTCCATCCTGAGTCCAATGCTTATTGGAGTCACACCAGTCTTTGTTATCATGACCATGCAAGCATGCTGGTCATTGAGTCCAACTTTAAGTTTCATAGAATACAATCACAGGCGGTTCCTAGAATAGCTGGAGAAAAGAAATGATACTTACATGGTTCAAAACAGCCTCCTGCACCTGGGGATCATTCATGTCCACCGATCCTTCAGACTTCACTGCAACCTTGAACAGCTTCATTATGGGAACTGCAGATTGTGGATAGCAGTTGGCAATTTTTGGTGCTGCTAGACAAATCTGTCTGATTGAAATTGAAATTGGTTAATCCATTGGTGTGATATTTGAACGCTTACCTGAGCAGATGAATGGGTATTTTCCGAAAACCCCACAACCACCCCTACCACTGGCATTGTCCTCTTCAAAAGCAGATCATTCTCCATATCCAGTGTTTCCATTTACCTACAGTGTGGTAACTGGTTACCACGACAACCAAGAGTACAGACCAGGAGGCAGAGTCGTAGTCTATACATACTCCTCTGCTGCTTCTCTAAGACTGTCTCTCCCCCAAAACTTTCTAAACTCCATAGATGTTGGCAGCAGGATTATCAGTATGCCAATTTAAATGAGTCTACACCACCTAGTCATAGCAATTATCACATTCCTTGAAGCACAGGCAGAGGAAGAAATCCTAAACCCAAGAAGAGCTTTAACTAACTCCTCAGTCTTAATCCAGACTGGAAAACACAAAAAATATTCTTTTTGTTATGGTGTATCGCCCACCTGCTCCTTACACTGAGTTTTTAGCTAAAGTTTTTATGTGATTTAGTCCTTAGAACAGATGAAGTCATTATAGTAGGTGACTTTAACATCCATGTTGATGTTGTAACATGGACATAACATCATTATTAGATTCAATTGGCTTTTCTCAGAAAGTAAACGGATCAACCCACTGTTTAAATCACACCTTAGATCTTGTCCAAACATACGGCGTAGAAACTGAAGGTTTAACAGTATTTACTCAAAACCCTCTTTTGTCTGATCATTTCCTCATAACATTTGAATTTACAATAATGGATTACACAGACGCTTATCTGACGATGCTGTGACTAGATATAAGGAGTTAATTCCTTCATTATTTACCTCAGTGCCATGTGCCAATGATGTGGATGACAGCAACCACAATTTGACTCCTACACAAATTATTTTGTTGATGGCACTGCAGCATCGCTTAGTACAACTCTAAACTTAGTTGCTCCTCTGAAAAAGAAGGTCATGAATCGGAGGAGGCTAGCTCCATGGTATGATTCATAGTTGCGCAGTTCAAAGCAGGCAGTCCGAAAGCTGGAAAGAATTTGGCATTCCACTAATTCTGAAGAAGCTCTCATAGCCTGGAAAGATAGTTTAATAATTTATATATAAATAAAACTCTCCTTAACGTTAGAACAGCATATTATTCATCATTAATAGAAAAAAAAAAGAACAACCCCAGATTTATGTTCGGCACTGTAGCCAGGCTGACAAAGAGTCGTAGCTCTGTTGAGCCATCTATTCCTTTAGCCCTCAGTAGTAATGACTTCATGAGCTTCTTTACTAATAAAATTGTAGGCATTAGAGAAAACATTCAAGACATCCTTCCGACAGTTGTCAAAGATATAAGTACAGTGGCATTAGAAACTTCTATAATACCTAATCAATATCTGGAATCCTTCTCCCCAATAGATCTTTCAGAGCTCACTTCAACAGTTACAGCATCTAAACCATCAACTTGTCTTCTAGATCCAATCCCCACTAAGGCCTCGTCCACACGTACGAAAACGATCTTTTCCCCCTCCGTTTTCCCTGGCATCGTTTCAAGAATATCTGCGTCCACACGGATCCGTTTCAACACGACTGAAAACGCTACTTCATATTCCAGGCCTATAGGTGGCGCTGTTTCAGTTTCAGAAATTCACCAAAAACGGAGAGGAAGAGGCGGAGCATGCGCATAAAGCTTGAGCGCTGTTTACAAATCGGCTTTAGAAGAAACCAAACTCAAGGAGAAATGATATTTTTCCCTGGTAACCCTAATAGGCTCAATATCTTCTCCAGCAGGAACACGAGCATGTAGTCCGCCATTGTTGTTGATGTTGTTATGAGACGTCTCGCGGGATATAAGAAGTGGAAGGCTGCTCGAGGGGTGTGGCGATGACATCATCGAAACGCACTTCTCCGTTTTCACTGTCCACACGAAAACGCAAGAGGTGCGTTTGCGAATTTTTCCACCCTGGGGCCCGGTTTCAGAAAAGTGCATTTTAGGGCAATGCATTTACAGGATTCGTGTGGACGATCGGCCAGAACGATGCAAAACATCTGCGTTTAGACCAAAAAGCGTCTCCGTGTGGACGGCCCCTAAATTACTCAAGGAGGTTTTATCATTAAACACCTCCATATTAAAGCAGATAAATCTGTTTTTATCAGCAGGATATGTGCCTCAGTCTTTTAAGATTGCTCTAGTTTACTTAAGAAACCCATTCTAAACCCAGATGTTTTAGCCAACTATAGACCAGTTTCCAACCTTCCTAAAATTTGAAACAGGAATGGCCTGTTTGAAGAGTTTCAGTCAGGTTTTAGAGTTTATCATAGTACAGAAACAGCTCTGGTTAAAGTTACCAACAATCTCATCCTGGCTTCAGACGATGGACGTGTCTTCAGAGACTTGAAAGTGTGAAAGTGGTCTACTGACCACTCCCAGCCTCCGTTTTTATAAAGTCCTATCCATGCAGCTCCACTCCATTTTACTTCTCACTATTAACCAGTCCTCTTCATTCTCCATGGTCGCCAGGTCCACAAAATTCTCTCTCCAGTAACTCTGAGCCTCAGTCAGTTTTTCAGCAGATCTACATAGTGGAATCCCCTGGTGACGCCCAGTGAAGGTGCTGTGGTGCTGAAAGGAAATTAATTTATTAAGTAGTAACATGTCATCATAGTGAGAGAACAATAATATATTAATGGTTATCAGTGAGCATGTACCTAGAAGCAGCAAGAGCACCAGTCCTGACGTATTGTCACACTGTACAAATACGCAATAATGATGAAATAAAAAAATAATGAAGAATAATAAAGAAATGTAGTATTAACAAATAAAACATTAAACACAATAGAAATAATCACTGTGAGTTGGGTTTTAAGTTTTCTGCTCTTACCATTGTTTCTGCTTTGATATTGTGTCTGTGTAGTTTTTCTTCATAATGTGGCTGGTTTTCTGAGCCTTGTAAAACGTCAGGCAGCTTTTAGCTTTTCCCTGACCTTCTTACCTATGAATGGTGCTCCAGCAACCCATTATCAGTGAGAGGATCCAGCCTCAAGGTGTGAATGGGGTTGAAACTTCTTGAGTTAAGACCAAATTGTAAACTGATGACACATTATATTTCAGTCCATCTCATCTGTTCAGAGAAAGTTTTTCCGCTTCGACATAGATGGCTTCCTTTACTCCTCTTTCAAATCATCTGTCTTCTCTGGCTAAGATTTGGACGTTGTTATCTTCAAAGGAGTGTCCTTTGTCCTTCAGGTGTAGGTGGACCGCTGAATCAAAGGAGTGTCACAGGAGCTTTTGACTGATAAAGAAAGGACTCAGATGCTGAAAGTTTGAAAAGTCAAAAATCTGTCCCCAAGTCTGATCCAAGTTAAAGTTGAGAACATCCAGTGCATCATCAACGTGCTGTGTGCGGTAGGTTAGTTTCAGTTAATTTAGTTTTCAGTTGTTCTTTGGCTTATAAATAACTACACTAGTTAGAGATGTAAATACATACTTAGACATATTAGACAAATACACTTTTTAGACATATTAGTATAGTTCTGATACTGGTCCAATCCTTGAGTTTCAATTGATTGGCTGAATAGCAGGCTTATACATTGCTTGAATAGTTGGACGTGCCCCAAAAGTAAGTAGAAGACTGCAATTAAGCAAATGAGCTGTTTACTGTCTGGACATAAGGTAAATGTCAGGACCACGCAGTGTTTGTTATTTTTTTCAGTTCAGTTTTCTGTCCCTTTTGTCACTTCCTGTTTTATTTTGTAGTGTGAGTCTCATGAAGTCTGTCTTCCTGTCTAGTTCTGTCTCTGATTGCTTTCCCCGCCCTCATGTGTTTCACCTGTGTCTCGTTGTCTCCCTCTCCCTCGTGTATTTAAGCTGTGTTCCCCATTCCTTCTGTGTCAGATTGTCTTTTTGGTTTACCTGAAGCGTTTGAGACGTTTTCTTCGCAGTGTTCTCTAGTTGTGACCTTAGCATGTCGTTTTTACCTGAGTTTTTGCCTGCCGGATAATTGTACCTTTGCCAGTATCCTGACTTCCTGGTTTTGACCCTGCAATTGAAATAAACGACCTCTGAGTTTGCCTGATCCTGACTCCTCCATTTTGTCCATTCTGTACCTGATAGTAAATCTTTGAATATCCTGACTTAACCCTTATATTTTTTATGTCAGTTTGAGAGTCTTATACCAAAAGCAATCAGCATTTTAAATAAGATAAAATACACTTATTAATTTTATGATTTTGTATTTTTAGGAGTATCTTTGGACCATATTTATTTTCTGAGTTTCATATTCCTTTACTGTTTTTTTTGTTTTTTTTTTTGTTTTTTTTTAATCCATCCATCAGATTTGGTTGTGCTATTTTGAGTGTAATATGAAAAGCAGTGCCACGAAGATAATTTGTTTAACATTGTAATAACCTACAACAGCCTGAAAAGGTGAGACCAGAATTCTGAGAACTGAGGTTTACATATCAAGGAAATGAATCTGCAGAACCAGATTTTACTATTAAAGTTCATGTTAAGAGGAAAGCACAACTTGAGAGGGAAATTGTAGGCAAATGGTATTAGACACAAAGACAGAACACTGGGAAGCTAAGTCACTAAACACAAAGGGCTTGTTAAGACTGTCACACTGTTCCAGTTTTTGATGAATTTTCAGATTCATTTCAGCATTAATGTGTAAATCAGTCCTGAAATACAACAAATTAAATGAAGTACTATTAAACGCTATTGGCTATTCTGTTTTGTTCTATTAGTTGACATTGTTTATGGTACTGACGTGGTCTGCGGCCAACAGTAGCCTACAGTATGTTCAAGCTTCAGTTACCTTGCAGAAAAGCCTCCATAGCTTCCTTTGTGTGAGACACTACAATAAGTGTCCAGGTCAAGAATATAGATTTCATTGTTGCAAAGCATTATTTTCTACTGTGTTTTTATGTGTGACGTCATCAACTAGTCGACATAATTGCTAACGAAACTGTAGAATGACTTGCGCTTGTGTTTCTCCAGAATAAGCCAGCTACCTATGTAGCCATTGGTGTTGAGAGTTTGTTGCTTAGAATTGTCTCCATTGCAATTTATGAGAGATCTCTGCTCTCAGCTGCATGCTTGATCAGCTGATAACTCAATTCACATCAACAGTAAATGCAGATAACTTAGTTCTTGTCTTGAGAACAGGGACGTTCAAAAGACTAATTTGTCGATTCATTTCTGCTTGCTTTCTTTTTATTATTCTTTTGAGATTTTTTGGCAGTTTGGCAAATAATGTACTATGACCGCACTTCGGATTCAGCTTGCTTTCCACTGTGTTTTCTGCTGCTTTGATCACTTCCTGATTTCCCAAATTAAAGGCCATGTCGAGGTCATAGTAACAGATGTTTAAAAAATTATGCCATTTAATCGACTTTGCATTTAATACCAAGTATCTTAACAGTATACACAAACAGCAATTATTCATTCATTCATTCATTCATTTTCTATACCCGGTTATTCCTGTTAATGGTCGCGGGGGTCTGCTGGAGCCTATCCCAGCTGTCATCGGGTGAGAGGCAGGGGTACACCCTGGACAGGTCGCGAGTCTATCGCAGGGCTAACACAGAGACAGACAACCATTCACACTCACACGCACACCTACGGCCAATTTAGAATCACCAATTAACCTAACCAGCATGTCTTTGGACGGTGGGAGGAAGCCGGAGTACCTGGAGAGAACCCACGCAGACACAGGGAGAACATGCAAACTCCACACAGAAAGGCCAGCCAGCCCATGGATTTGAACCGGTGACCTTCTTGAACAGCAATTATATAAAAACAAAAGTGAAGCTGTGTAAGGTATGAGACAAACCATCCAATAACAACTTTAATAACAGAGTACAAGCTTTAAAATACAAGCTTAAATCTTAAAATCTATTGGAAACCAATGAAGACTAGCTAGAGTCTGAGGTCATCATTGAGAGCCTAGGTGGTCAGTGGATATCATTCCTGTAGGGAAAATCCATCTTTACTGATATAACTCGCCACTTCTCATCTAGTACCAACACTGAACTCAATAGAGTTCCATGTAGACATGAATACATGGTTCAAATAAGCTGCTGCTAGGGAATGGACTTATCATGCTTTGTCAATACACTGATGTACTGACAGGACTGAACTGAAATTTGCCTGAAGTGAGTATGACTCTCAATCAATTTTATTTGCAAATAATGCAAACTAACACTACACTGTAGGTGTCTTTCAGTCATCTGTTTTGGTTAAAATAAATCTGGAATTTGTCACAGTCTGATCCTCTCGAAACACATTTGTGGAAGTTTATCATAGGACAGACAAAGGAGGACCTCAGAAAAAGAGTCACTGATCTTCGTTAAACTGGAAAAGGTTCCAGAGCCATGTAACCATGTCTATGAGCTGAATCTTCAGAGAAACTGGGCCAAGCAGTCAACAAAAGAACGACTATAGAAGAATGAAATTAATGTTTTGGAATAGCCAAATCAAAATGCTGACCATAATCATATTGAAATGTTGTGGAAGGACCTGAAGCAAACAGATCATGTAAGGAAACCCACCAACATCCCAGAACTGAAGTGGTTCTGTAGTTGCTGTAGACAACTGATCAGCAGTTACCGAAAACGTTCAGTTGCTGTTATTGCTGCACAAGGTATTAACACCAGATACTTTTGCTACTCACAGTTATGAATGAATGGTTAATATTCTAGAATAAATAAATGTACAAGTATAGTATTTCTGTTTAATTTGTGTGATTTCCCTTACTACTTTCAGGACTTGTAAAAATCTGCTGAAGATTTGGGTCATTTTTAGCAGAAATGTAGAAAATTCTGAATTGCACAAAACATTTTAAGCAACACTGTATGTCTTAATCATTTTAAATTGAAAGTGGTTCGTCTGTCTTGCTGCCCTGCTGGAGTTGTGATGGACAGTACATCTGCTTTGAAGATCCTGCCAGTTTTGTCAGAAGCAACCTCTTCTACCTTGCACATTTATTTCCTTGAAACAAGATGACACTATCTCTCAAGTATAAAAGGCTCTGGTCAAGCATGTACAAATTGACGGGAGACATGAAGACTTCTGATTGACTTCTGGTTTACAAAATTCTGAAAAAAATTAAAGATCAAGATTAGTTTTGTCCCTGGGCTAAGTTTTTAAGTTTCCTATTTTTGATCTCAGCATAAAATGTAAAGTCAGAAAGACAGAACATTATTTGTTTTCCTGTATCACATTCATAAAGAAAAAAAGAAGAAAGGATCATACATGGACCATTGTGTCATCCCTGCAGAGCATTCATTTGCTTAATGTCTATGAACTGACAGGCCCACAAGACTAACCTATATTAGGACAGACTGCACAGACACAACATCAGAGACGACACAATGGTAAGAGCAGACAACTTAAAACAGAACTCACACTGATAAGTAAAGTTTTTTTTTATTATTTATTAACACTGCTTTTCCTTTTATTTTCTTTGCATATTTATACAGCACAACAAGATAATTTTGGTGCGCTTGCTGCTTCTAGGTTGGTACATACTCATTATTAACCATTAATATATTATTGTTCACTCACTATGATGACATGTTACTACTTAATGAATTAATTTACTTTCAGCACTACCAGCACCTTCACTGGGCGTCACCAGGGTATTCCACCATGTAGGTCTGATGAAAACTTGGCCCGAGGCTCAGAGTTACTGTAGAGAGAATTTTGCGGACCTGGCGACCATAGAAAATGAAGAGGACTGGTTAATAGTGAAAAATAAAATAGGCAGTGGAATTGCATGGATAGGACTTTATAAAGATCAGGACTGGAAGTGGTCAGTAGACAATACACCTCTCTATGTGAATGGCAAGACTGGTTATGGAGAATGGTTTGTTTTTGTTGAGGACAGTGGGGATCATTGCATGGTTTTCTTAAGAGGCGGACTATATGACGAAAACTGTGATGTTTTCCGAACGTTTGTGTGCTATGATGGTGAGTGTTCACTTTTTAACAATGTTTTTTTATTATTTAATTTCAGTTACACTGATTGATAGTCATGTAGCAATCCTGTCCTTTCAGACACTGTATTTAACATTTCTAACAGTACTCTTTGCTATGGATATGCTGAATTTGTTTCAGAACCCACCAAAAAGTACATCCCAGTTACTGTTCAAATGTCCTGGGAGTCAGCTCAGAGTTACTGCAGGGAGAAATACACAGACTTGACCAGCATGAGAAGCCAACAAGAGAAGGAAGAGATCATGAAAGTGACTGATTCATCAGGCTGGTGGGTTGGTTTGTCTAAACATAACTGGAGATGGTCTGACCAGAGTAAGTCTTTGTTCAGAATGTGGATACCTGGTGAGCCCAATGCACTACATGAATACTGCGCAGTTGCTGATGTAAAAGGATGGAATGATGTAGAATGTGCGCATAAACATACATTCATCTGCTCAGGTAAGCATTCAAATATCACGCCAATATCCAGTTTTGATTTCAAATACAAAACATTAATTATGAGCTTGACTTTCAAAGTTTATATATGCAGCACTAAAGTTTGAGACTTTTATCCACAATCTGCAGTTCCCTTAATGAAGCTGTTCAAGGTTGCAGTGAAGTCTGAAGGATCGGTGGACATGAATGATCCCCAGGTGCAGGAAGCTGTTTTGAACCATGTAAGTATCATTTCTTTTCTCCAGCTGTTCTAGGAACCACCTGTGATTGTATTGTATGAAACTTAAAGTTGTACGTGATAACCAGCATGCTTACATGGTCATGATAGCAAAGACTGGTGTCTTGGTGCTGTTGACTCCAATAAGCATTGTTGGACTCAAGATGGACCCACTTTAAACAAATCTGCAAATCGAGATGCAGTAGAGCAAAGACTATATTTGATGCATTTTAAATTAGTTATTGCACACACTGATACTCATCTCAAAATGGTCACAGATGCATGTTCCATGATCTAAAAGTGAAACATGAGATGTGTGTGAATTTGGGTGTTCACAAAAGTATACCGAGAAATTTCAGAAAAATACATTTACAAATGTACACATAGCAGTCTGAATAAATATTATTATTTTGTGCAGATTTATTGCAAACAGGCTTCCACTGAGTACAAATGTCTAAGTGTACGCGTATGGATAGGCAGATATGCACACATCAGGCTGTGCACACACGTGGAGTTTTAAGATTGTTTTCACGCTGCTCAGATCCACACAGATCCACCAGTGCATGATGCGTTTTGCGTCACCAAGAAATCAGGAAATGTGGGCCTTGGAATGTAGTGAGACATACACTATATTACCAAAAGTATTCGCTCACCTGCCTTTACTCATTCTATGAACTGAAGTGCCATCCCATTCCTAACTCATAGAATTCAATATGATGTCGGTCCACCTTTTGCAGCTATTACAGCTTCAACTCTTCTGGGAAGACTGTCCACAAGGTTGAGGAGAGTGTTTATAGGAATTTTTGACCATTCTTCCAAAAGCGCATTGGTGAGGTCACACACTGATGTTGGTCGAGAAGGCCTGGCTCTCAGTCTCCGCTCTAATTCATCCCAAAGGTGTTCTATCGGGTTCAGGTCAGGACTCTGTGCAGGCCAGTCAAGTTCATCCACACCAGACTCTGTCATCCACGTCTTTATGGACCTTGCTTTGTGCACTGGTGCACAGTCATGTTGGAAGAGGAAGGGGCCCGCTCCAAACTGTTCCCACAAGGTTGGGAGCATGGAATTGTCCAAAATGTTTTGGTATCCTGAAGCATTCAATGTTCCTTTCACTGGAACTAAGGGGCCAAGCCCAGCTCCTGAAAAACAACCCCATACCATAATTCCTCCTCCACCAAATTTCACAGTTGGCACAATGCAATCTGAAATGTACCGTTCTCCTGGCAACCTCCAAACCCAGACTCGTCCATCAGATTGCCAGATGGAAAAGCGTGATTCATCACTCCAGAGAACGCGTCTCCACTGCTCTAGAGGCCAGTGGCGGCGTGCTTTACACCATTGCATCCGACGCCTTGCATTGGACTTGGTGATGTGTGGCTTGGCTGCAGCTGCTCGGCCATGGAAACCCATTCCATGAAGCTCTCTGCGTACTGTACTTGGGCTAATCTGAAGGTCACATGAAGTTTGTAGCTCTGTAGCAATTGACTGTGCAGAAAGTCGGCGACCTCTTTGCACTATGCGCTTCAGCATCCGCTGACCCCTCTCCGTCACTTTACGTGGCCTACCACTTGGTGGCTGAGTTGCTGTTTTTCCCAAACGCTTCCATTTTGTTATAATAGAGCTGACAGTTGACTGTGGAATATTTAGGAGCGAGGAAATTTCACGACTGGATTTGTTGCACAAGTGCCATCCTATGACAGTTCCACGCTGGAATTCACTGAGCTCCTGAGAGCGGCCCATTCTTTCACAAATGTCTTGTTTCACAGTCTGCATGCCTGAGTGCTTGAATTTATACACCTGGGGCCAGGCCAAGTGATTAGAACACCTGATTCTGATCATTTGAATGGGTGAGCGAATACTTTTGGTAATATAGTGTATCATTCCTGAAGGGAAAATCCACCTTTACTGATATAACTCATTTCTTATCTAGTACCAACACTGAACTCAACAGAGTACCATGTAGATATGAATATAGTTCAAATAAACTGCTGCTAATGGATGGATTTATTCTGCTGGGTCAATACACTGACGTCCTGGCAGAATCTCCAGATAATTTGCCTGAACTGAGTATGACTCTCAACCTAATTTATTTGCAAATAATGCAAACTAACTCTTTGTCATAAGCTCTGTGCTGACACCACACCCAGTTATCTTTAATAGATCTAGTGTTAGCCCAAGCAGGACTGGGGAAAAGACTAGTGTCTGTCACATCAAAGCTGTGTTTGTTGCTGGTGTGTTGTACAGATGGGCTTGTTGTGACACCAGTGGTGTTCGCGTTTCCACTCATCTCCCTTCTCAGTGCAGAGACAAGGGCCTGAGCTGTGTTCCTCACAATCTGCTGTAAAAAGACAAGTATTTCTGTAATATCTACCAGCAGTGCATTTATATTGATAGTCCCTTTATAGTACATAATGGATGCATTAATATAATGCTGGATTTTAATACTACATATGAAATTAAAAACTACTATGAGCCATAAAGCTATAATGGTTTCTGGTTGGTTGCTAGTTAAGCTAGTGTTAGCGTTAATAGTCGTCATATTTACCAGTGAATGGCAAATAACAGCTCACCAATCTATCAAATGTAGCTAGATATCGCCATCACAGAGCTTATGACAAAGAGTTACTTTGCATTATTTGCAAATAAAATTGATTTAGAGTCAAACTACTGGGAAGTGCTGCCAGGACATCAGTATATTGACCCAGCAGAATAAGTCCATCCCCTAGCAGCAGCTTATTTGAACCATATATTCATATCTACATGGTACTCTGTTGAGTTCAGTGTTGGTACTTGATGAGAAGTGACGAGTTACAGTATATCAGTAAAGATGGATTTTCCCTACAGAATCACTCCACCCAAGGACCAAATTTCCCAGTTTCCCTGTGACACATAAACACACCATACATGGATCTGAGCAGTGGGAAAACAATCTCAAAACTCTTCGTTTGAGTGCAGCGTGATCCGAGCGTATCTGCTCGATTTTGAGAGTACTCAACCATACTCAACATTATTGCAGGTAAAGAGTCTTTTTGTCTTGTAGCTGGAGAAACATCTGAAGGACCATGGAATCCATCAGAGGTTCAGACTGAGATGGAGGAAACAACCAAATGGAAAAATCTTTAACAAGATGAAGACTGAACAGTGACCCTAATGCTCTGTTTTCTTTCACATATATATGAACACACTAAAACTGACAGGTTATTTTATTTAAGTACATGGATACATACTTTATTCACAGAATTCAATATATACTTTTTGAACATGAAAACATAAACTTTCTAAATATACTTCATAGAATTCAATAGAAGTTTAATTTGCATGTAATTACCAAATACTAAAAAGTTGTTCAATGTATTTGTAGATATTAAAACCCAAACTTGCCATATTTTACTTGTAGCTGGATAGGCTTTTGTCTGAAGGATCATATTCCTCCTTTTGTAACGAGTGCATAACTTATGGAAATATTATGTGGAGTTTGCATGTTCTCCCTGTGTCTGCGTGGGTTCTCTCCAGGTACTCCAGCTTCCTCCCACCATCCAAAGACATGCTCATTAGGTTGATTGGTGATTCTAAATTGGCCATAGGTGTGCATGTGAGTGTGAATGGTTGTCTGTCTCTGTGTTAGCCCTGTGATAGACTGGCGACCTGTCCAGGGTGTACCCCCACCTCTCGCCCGATGACAGCTGGGATAGGCTCCAGCAGACCCCTGCGACCATTAACAGTAATAAGCGGGTACAGAAGATGAATGAATGAATAGAAGAACATCTGGGACTCTTAGAATGGAAATGAGGAAACTGCTATGCTGTAATAGTGGCTAAATACTGTACTTAAACTGATCCATATCAATGCTTCTGCTGCTACTTCTTGGTGTGATTAGTATATTACAGTTATAAGTTGCAATTATTGCCTTTGCCTTCCAAAGTGATCATTTGGAATTAAATGCAAAGAAACTGTAGAATGACTTGCCTTTGCACATCAAGCAGGTCGACTCACTTCTTGTTTTTAACTGCTCTCTTAAAACACATTTTTTTCTCTTTTGCTTTCAACTGAGTTTGAGATGTAGGTTCTTATTGTTTTTATGATTTTGTTTCTAATTCTTTTTTTGTGTTTAAACTGTCCTTTTGTATGTGTACACCCTTTTGGCCAATTGTGCTGTGTTTAAAGTGCTTTATACATAAAGTTAAGCTGAGTAATGCTTAGTAGATCAGTTATAAACCATTAATGAAAACATATGCTTACTAAAGAAAAAATAAAGAGTTCCTACAATAATACATCATTCTGTGGATCATTGTCAAATACGGTAGCCAATTTTTTTTGCAATAATACAAAACAATGAGAAACACTGCCAAGAATATTCTCCAGAATAAGCCAGCTACCTATGTAGCCATTGGTGTTGAGAGTTTGTTGCTTATAATTGTCTCCATTGCAATTTATGAGAGATCTCTGCTCTCAGCTGCAGGCTTATCAGCTGATGACTCAGTTCACATCGACAGTAAATGCAGATAACTTAGTTCTTGTTCTGAGAACCATCTTGCAGGGCTTTTAGCTGAACTGGCCGTTCAAAAGACTAATTTGTCGATTCATTTCTGCTTGCTTTCTTTTTATTATTCTTTTGGGATTTTTTGGCAGTTTGGTAAATAATGTACTATAACCACACTTCAGATTCAGCTTGCTTTCCACTGTGTTTTCTGCTGCTTTGATCACTTCCTGATTTCCCAAATTAAAGGCCGTGTTGAGGTCATAGGAACAGAATGTGTATGCATTAATCACATATTATAAAAATGATGCCATTTAATTGACTTTGCATTTAATACCAATTATCTTAACAGTATACACAAACAGCAATTATATAAAAACAATCTCAGTCAATTCTCAGTCTGGTTAACTTTCCCATCTCAAATTACATTTACGCGCAACAGCAATTATATAAAAACAAAAGTGAAGCTGTGTAAGGTATGAGACAAACCATCCAATAACAACCATATAATAATAGAGTACAAGCTTTAAGTGTTGAAAAGTACATCAACACTTCCTCTGGCCAAGGAACCCATACTGTGCCTCTGGATTCCAAGTTATCCAGTCTGAGATCTAAACTTGACCCCACTGACAGCCTTGTAGGTTATTCTACACTTTTAAATTTCTCGTTAGGGCACCACCTCCTGTTATCGTAGGAAGAACACGGTTTAAATCAATTTATCAGTCTCAGTTAAATCATTTGCATATCTGAAGGAGTGAATCCTTTTCTACAATTTGTACCATTCATTCTCTGCCGTAAAACAACATCACAAACAACTTCTTAAGTGTGAATAAATATTTATCTAATGAAGTGACAAGTATGAATAAATGAGGTACTAATAGAATATAGGAGTGTAATCAAATAAAACGAATATGATAAGGTATGAAATAATTTCTTTCTGGAGCGATGGTGAGAGATGGAGATGTTTTAAGTCCTAAACTAACGGGAATAGATTTGATATCTTCTCTAAAATATGTTAATAGGGAGTTTCAAAGTAGTGACACCAACTTGTCTTAAGCGGTAGGAACGATTCAGCCTACTTTTCCGTAGAGTCTTCTCGGCAGGGTGATGGCGGAGCGTCGGTATGACGAGGTGGTGACGAAGCGGCACAGCTGATGCAGGTCTCTCTGGGACCGGTAGACGGGACTTGTTGCTTGATCTGCAACTCCAACACCCAGCGTCTTGAGAGTGTTGTAGGTGTTCAGTCAAAGGCAGTAGATGACAGACGGATCGTCACGTCTTCTCGGCTTGTTGCTATGGCGACAGCCTCTTGGTTTCTTGATCCGTCGAAGAGATTGGGTCTTTCTCTGATATCCCAGCTGACTATGCTGGCTAACTTATAAACGATGTTGGTTCACTTAATCAGTACTTTTAGTCTTAAAATGGTAATGGTAAATGTGTGTTAATTAACCACAAGTGAAAAATCTGATTGAGAATTTGGGTGTTGACAAACTGAATAAATATTATTGTTTTATGCTGATTTTTGTTGCAAATTCACTTTTCTGACCATTCAAGTTTACAAAGCTCATCATTTTCACTTTCAAAAGGCTTCCTGTGCTCACAAATGTCTAAGAGTGCAGGTCAGGTGTGTACACAGATCAGGCTGTGCACACACGTGGAAATCTGGGTCTTGGGCGGAGTGAATCATTCCTGTAGGGAAAATCCATCTTTACTGATATAACTCATCACTTCTCATTTAGTACCAACACTGAACTCAACAGAGTACCATGTAGATATGACTATATGGTTCAAATAAGCTGCTGCTAAGGGATGGACTTATTCTGCTGGGTCAATACACTGATGTCCTGGCAGGACTTCCCAGTAGTTTGACTCGCAATCAATTTTATTTGCAAATAATGCAAACTAACACTACACTGTAGGTGTCTGTCAGTGATCTGTTTTGGTTAAAATAAATCTGGGACTAAATCTTAAGAGAAACTGGGCCAAGCAGTCCTTAATCATATTGAAATGTTGTGGAAGGACCTGAAGCAAACAGTTCATGTAAGGAAACATGTAAGGAAACCAACATCCCAGAACTGAAGTGGGTCTGTAGGAATCGAGATCGAGGAATGGGCTAAAATTCCTCCAAGCTGCTGTAGATGACTGATCAGAAGTTACCAACAAGGTTCAGTTGCTGTTATTGCTGCACAAGGAGGTAACACCAGATACTTTTACTACTCATAGTTATGAATGAATGGTTAATATTCTAGAATAAATGAATGTACAAGAATAGTATTTCTGTTTAATTTTTTTTCCCTTACTACTTTCAGTACTTGTAAAAGTCTGCTGATGTTTTGATTCATTTTATGCAGAAATGTAGAAAATTCTGAATCGAACAAAACATTTTAAGCAACACTGTATGTCTTAATCATTTTAAATTGAAAGTGGAACTTGCTAAGTCCGTCTGCTTTGCTGGAGTCATGTTGGACAGTACGTCTGCTTTGACGATCCTGCCAATTTTTACAGAAGCAACCTCTTCTACCTTGCACATTTATTTCCTTGAAACAAGATGACACTATCTCTCTAAGTATAAAAGGCTCTGGTCAAGCATGTACAAATTGACGGGAGACATGAAGACTTCTATCATGATTGACTTCTGGTTTACAAAATTCTGAAAAATGAGAGATCAAGATTAATTTTGTCCCTTGGCTCAGTTTTTAAGTTTCCTATTTATGATCCGAGCATAAAATCTGAAGACAGAGCATGATTTGTTTTCCTGTATCACATTCCTAAACAAACAGACAAACAAAGAAAAGGATCATACATGGACCACTGTGTCATGCCTGCACAGAATTAATTTGCATGTTGTCTATGAACTGACAGGCCCAAAAGACTAACCCATATTATGACAAACTGCTCACACACAACATCAGAGACGACACAATGGTAAGGGCAGACAACTTAAAACAGAACTCACAATGATGAGTTAAGTTGTTTTTATTAACACTGCTTTTCTTGTATTTTCGTTGCATGTTTGTACAGCACCACAAGACAGGATTCTTGATCTTGCTGCTTCTAGGTTAGTAACTGCTCATTATTAACCATTAATATATTATTCTTCATTCACTATGATGACATGTTACTACTTAATGAATTCATTTCCTTTCAGCACTACCAGCACCTTCACTGGGCGTCACCAGGGGATTCCACCATGTAGGTCTGAAACAAACTTGGGCCGAGGCTCAGAGTTACTGTAGAGAGAATTCTGTGGACCTGGCGACCATAGAGAATGAAGAGGAGTGGTTAATAGTGAAAAATATAATAGGCAGTGGAGCTGCATGGATAGGACTTTATGAAAACAGGGACTGGATATGGTCAGTAGATAATACACCTCTCTATGTGAATGGAGTTAGACTATTTAACATGTCTAACAGTAATCCTTGTTGTGGATATGCTGTATTTGTTTCAGAACCCACTAAAAGTTACATTCCAGTTACTGTTCAAATGACCTGGGAGTCAGCTCAGAGTTACTGCAGGGAGAAATACACAGACTTGACCAGCATGAGAAGCCAACAAGAAAAGGAAGAGATCATGAACCTGACTGATTCATCAGCCTGGTGGGTTGGTTTGTCTAAACATAACTGAAGATGGTCTGACCAGAGTAAGTCTTTGTTCAGAATGTGGATACCTGGTGAGCCCAATGTAATACATGAATACTGCGCAGTTGCTGATGTAAGAGGATGGAATGATATAGGATGTGCGCAGAAATATCCATTCATCTGCTCAGGTAAGCATTCAAATATCACGCCAATATCCAGTTTTGATTTCAAATACAAAACATTAATTATGAGCTTGACTTTGAAAGTTTATATATGAAGCACTCAATTTTGAGACTTTTATCCACAATCTGCAGTTCCCATAATGAAGCTGTTCAGGGTTGTAGTGAAGTCTGAAGGATCGGTGGACATGAATGATCCCCAGGTACGGGAGGCTGTTTTAATCCATGTAAGTATCATTTCTTTTCTCCAGCTATTCTAGGAACCACCTGTGATTGTATTCTATGAAACTTACAAGTTGTACGTGATAACCAGCATGCTTACATGGTCATGATAACAATGACTGGTGTCTTGGTGCTGTTGACTCCAATAAGCATTGTTGGACTCAAGATGGACCCACTTTAAACAAATCTACAAATCTAGATGCAGTAGAGCAAAGACTATATTAAAAGTGAAACATGAGATTCACAAATGTGTGCAACGATTTGTGTGTGAATTTGGGTGTTCACAAAAGTATACCGAGAAATTTCAGAAAAATACATTTACAAATGTACACATAGCAGTCTGAATAAATATTATTATTTTGTGCAGATTTTTTATTTATTGCAAACAGGCTTCCACTGAGTACAAATGTCTAAGTGTACGCGTATGGATAGGCAGGTACGCACACATCAGGCTGTGCACACACGTGGAGTTTTGAGATTGTTTTCACGCTGCTCAGATCCACACAGATCCACCAGTGCATGATGCGTTTTGCGTCACCAAGAAATCAGGAAATGTGGGCCCTGGACGGAGTGAGACATATCATTCCTAGGAAAATCCACCTTTACTGATATAACTAATTTCTCATTTGATACCAACACTGAACTCAACAGAGTACCATGTAGATATGAATATATGGTTCAAATAAACTGCTGCTAATGGATGGACTTATTCTGCTGGGTCAATACACTGATGTCCTGGCAGGATCTCCGGATAATTTGCCTGAACTGAGTTTGACTCTCAACCAAATTTATTTGCAAATAATGCAAACTAACTCTTTGTCATAAGCTCTGTGCTGACACCACACCCAGTTATCTTTAATAGATCTAGTGTTAGCCCAAGCAGGACTGGGGAAGAGACTAATGTCTGTCACATGAAAGCTGTGTTTGTTGCTGGTGTGTTGTAGATATGGGCTTGTTGTGACACCAGTGGTGTTCACGTTTCCACTCATCTCCCTTCTCAGTGCAGAGACAAGGGCCTGAGCTGTGTTCCTCACTATCTGCTGTAAAAAGACAAGTATTTCTGTAATATCTACCAGCAGTGCATTTATATTGACAATCCTTTTATAGTAATATAGTGGCAATCCAATGCAGGATTTTATTACTACAAAAAACTACTATGAGTCATAAAGCTATAATGGTTTCTGGTTGGTTGCTAGTTAAGCTAGTGTTAGCGTTAATAGTCGTCACATTTACCAGTGAATGGCAAATAACAGCTCACCAATCTATCAATCTATCAAATGTAGCTACATACCGCCATCATGGAGCTTATGACAAAGAGTTAGTTGGCATTATTTGCAAATAAAAATGATTTAGAGTCAAACTACTGGGAAGTGCTGCCAGGACATCAGTGTATTGACCCAGCAGAATAAGTCCATCCCTTAGCAGCAGCTTATTTGAACTTGCTTTGTTTTTATTATTCTTTTGGGATTTTTTGGCAGTTTGGTAAATAATGTACTATGTCTGCACTTCAGATTCAGCTTGCTTTCCACAGTGTTTTCTGCTGCTTTGATCACTTCCTGATTTTCCAAATCACAGGCCGTGTCGAGGTCATAGTAACAGAATGTGTGTGCATTAATCACATATTAAAAAAATGATGCCATTTAATTGACTTTGCATTTCATAACAAGTATCTTAACAGTATACACAAACAGCAATTATATAAAAACAAAAGTGAAGCTGTGTAAGGTATGAGACAAACCATCCAATAACAACTGTATAATAATAGAGTACAAGCTTTAAATACAGGCTTAAATTATAAAATCTTTTGGAAACCAATGAAGACTGGACACACCTGTTAGTACATCAACACTTCCTCTGGCCAAGGAACCCCCTACACATACTGTGCCTCTGGATTCCAAGTTATCCAGTCTGAGAACTAAACGTGACCCCACTGACAGCCTTCTAGATGACGGCCTATAGCAACAATCACTGCTCCTATTCCACTTCTGAGGAAGGATGAAAGTGAAATTCCCGGCCCACAGGTTGGACACTCTTTCTCATGATGTTTCTGTGAAGACTGGTGGAAGATTTGTCTTCATCTGTTTGCCCCTGATGGACCTGTCCTGGTATCAAAATACTTTGCTCTGCTTGAGAAGCTAACAGAGTTGGGGGGTTCATGTCCCCGATGTCTCTGGAGCAGCCTGTCATTCCAAAGAAGAAACTCCCTTCTCCTGCTAGTCTACCTAATGTGAAGTCTCTTTGAAACAGGGACAGAACAGAATTTACTTCAGTTCATAGGCTGTTGCTTTCACTGTTGCGCTAGTCACGCTAGATTTGAATGATACAAAACACTTGGAAATATGGTGTGAGTGGCCTGAGCATCCAGGCTGTTGTGGAACAGCAATAAGATTGGCCACAAATGCACTTATTCATTTTATAATGTTATATTTTAATGTATTCTTAGGGGTATCTCTGGACCACATTCTGAGTTTCATATTCCTTTACTGTTTTTCATCAATCCATCAGATTTGGTTGTGCTATTTTGAATGATTTTGACAAACTGTGAAGAAATATTATTGTTTTATGCAGATTTTTATTGCAAATTCACTTTTCTGACCATTCAAGTTTACAAAGCTCATAATTTTCACTTTCAAATGGGCTTCCTGTGCTCACAAATGTCTAAGAGTGCGCACATGGACTAGCAGATACACACAGTGTGATATAATTCCTGTAGGGAAAATCCAACTCGCCACTGAACTCAACAGAGTACCATATAGATATGAATACATGGTTCAAATAAGCTGCTGCTAGGGGATGGACTTGTCATGCTTTGTCAATACACTGACGTCCTGACAGGACTGAACTGAAATTTGCCTGAAGTGAGTATGACTCTCAATCAATTTTATTTGCAAATAATGCAAACTAACACTACACTGGAGGTGACTGTCAGTGAAATCTGGGATTTGTAACAGTCTGATCCTCTCGAAACACGTTCGTGGAAGTTTATCATAGGACGGACAAAGGAGGACCTCAGAAAAAGAGTTACTTATGTTCATTAAGCTGAAAAAGTTTACAGAGCCATGTAACCATGTCTATGAGCTGAATCTTAAGAGAAACTAATGTTTTGGAATAGCCAAATCAAAATGCTGACCTTAATCATATTGAAATTTTGTGGAAGGACCTGAAGCAAACAGTTCATGTAAGAAAACCCACCAACATCCCAGAACTGAAGTGGGTCTGTAGGAATCGAGATCGAGGAATGGGCTAAAATTCCTCCAAGCTGCTGAAGATCCAGCCAATTTTTACAGAAGCAACCTCTTCTACGTTGCACATTTATTTCCTTGAAACAAGATGACACTATCTCTCAAGTATAAAAGGCATGTACAAATTGACGGGAGACATGAAGACTTCTGATTGACTTCTGGTTCACAATTTTGTCCCTTGGCTCAGTTTTTAAGTTTCCTATTTATGATCTGAGCATAAAATCTGAGGTCAGAAAGACAGAGCATGATTTGTTTTCCTGTATCACATTCCTAAACAAACAGACAAAGAAAAGGATCATACATGGACCACTGTGTCATGCCTGCAGAGAATTAATTTGCATGTTGTCTATGAACTGACAGGCCCATAAGACTAACCCATATTATGACAAACTGCACAGACACAACATCAGAGACGACACAATGGTAAGAGCAGACAACTTAAAACAGAACTCACAATGATGAGTTAAGTTGTTTTTATTAACACTGCTTTTCCTTGTATTTTCGTTGCATGTTTGTACAGCACCACAAGACAGGATTCTTGATCTTGCTGCTTCTAGGTTAGTAACTGCTCATTATTAACCATTAATATATTATTCTTCATTCACTATGATGACATGTTACTACTTAATGAATTCATTTCCTTTCAGCACTACCAGCACCTTCACTGGGCGTCACCAGGGGATTCCACCATGTAGGTCTGCTGAAAAACTGGACTGAGGCTCAGAGATACTGTAGAGAGAATTCTGTGGACCTGGCGACCATAGAGAATGAAGAGGACTGGTTAATAGTGAAAAATATAATAGGCAGTGGAGCTGCATGGATAGGACTTTATAAAGATCGAGACTGGAGGTGGTCAGTAGATAATACACCTCTCTATGTGAATGGAAACACTGGATATGGAGAATGGTTTTTTTTTTAAGTGGACAGTGGAGATCATTGTGTGGTTTTTGTAACAGGCCGACTATATGAAGAAAACTGTGATGTTTTCCGAAAGTCAGTGTGCTATGATGGTGAGTGTTCACTTTTTAACAATGTTTATTATTATTATTATTATTATTATTTAATTTCAGTTACACTGATTGATAATCATGTTGCACTGTCAGCCACTGTCCTTTCAGACACTGTATTCAAAATTTCTAACAGTACTCCTTGTTGTGGATATGCTGTATTTGTTTCAGAACCCACCAAAAAGTACATCCAAGTTACGGCTCACTTGAACTGGGAGTCAGCCCAGAAATACTGCAGGGAGAAATACACAGACTTGACCAGCATGAGAAGCCAACAAGAGAAGGAAGAGATCGTGAGTGTGACCGATTCATCAGGCTTTTGGGTTGGTTTGTCTAAACGTAACTGGAGATGGTCTGACCAGAGTAAGTCTTTATTCAGAATTTGGACATCGAGTGAGCCCACTCAATATGAAAATAAAAACTGTGTGGGTGGTTCTCCAACGGGATGGTATAACGGTGGTTGTGACCAGACAAATTCGTTCATCTGCTCAGGTAAGCATTCAGATTTAATGCAAATAAACAGACAAGTTTTATTTAAAACATTATTGGCTAGTTTTTTTTCCTTTTTTTACATTTGTTTATGTATACATATCTAAATACATTTTCTATCCATAATATATAGTTCCCATAATGAAGCTGTTCAAGGTTGCAGTGAAGTCTGAAGGATCGGTGGACATGAATGATCCCCAGGTGCAGGAAGCTGTTTTAATCCATGTAAGTATCATTTCTTTTCTCCAGCTATTCTAGGAACCACCTGTGATTGTATTCTATGAAACTTAAAGTTGTACGTGATAACCAGCATGCCTACATGGTCATGATAGCAAAGACTGGTGTCTTGGTGCTGTTGACTCCAATAAGCATTGTTGGACTCAAGATGGACCCAAATCTACAATAACAAATCTACAAATCTAGATGCAGTAGAGCAACGACTATATTTCATGTATTTTAAATTAGTTATTGCACACACTGATACTCGTCTCAAAATGGTCACAGATGCATGTTCCATGATCTAAAAGTGAAACATGAGATTCACAGCGATTTTTTGTGTGAATTTGGGTGTTCACAAAAGTATACCGAGAAACTTCAGAAAAATACATTTACAAATGTACACATAGCATATATTGAATAAATATTATTATTTTGTGCAGATTTTTTATTTTTTTTAAATGTTTTGTTTATTGCAAACAGGCTTCCTGTGAGTACAAATGTCTAAGCGTGTGCATACGGATATGCAGATAAGCACACATCAGGCTGTGCACACATGTGGAGTTTTGAGACTGTTTCCACACTGCTCAGATCCACACAGATCCACCAGTGCATGGTGCGACCCTAACCCTATGTCACAGGGAAACTGGAAAATCTGGTCCTTAGACGGAGTGAGACATATCATTCCTGTAGAGAAAATCCACCTTTACTGATATAACTCGTCACTTCTCATTTAGCACCAACACTGAACTCAACAGAGTACCATGTAGATATGAATATAGTTCAAATAAGCTCCTGCTAGGGGATGGACTTACTCTGCTGGGTCAATACACTGATGTCCTGGTAGGACCTCTGAGTAATTTGCCTAAAGTGAGTTTGACTCTGAACCAAATTTATTTGCAAATAATGCAAACTAAATCTTTGTCATAAGCTCTGTGCTGACACCACACCCAGTTATCTTTGATAGATCTAGTGTTAGACCAAGCAGGAAGAGACTAGTGTCTGTCACATGAAAGCTGTGTTTGTTGCTGGTGTGTTGTACATATGGGCTTGTTGTGACACCAGTGGTGTTCACGTTTCCACTCATCTCCCTTCTCAGTGCAGAGACAAGGGCCTGAGCTGTGTTCCTCACAATCTGCTGTAAAAAGACAAGTATTTCTGTAATATCTACCAGCAGTGCATTTATATTGATAATCCTTTTATAGTAATATAGTGGTTGACAAATCATCAGCCAATGCAGGACTTCAATACTACATATAAAAATTAAGAAATACTATGATCCATAAAACTTCTATGGTTTCTGGTTGGTTGCTTGTTAAGCAAGTGTTAACGTTAATAGTCGTATTTACCAGTGAATGGAAAATAACAGCTCACCAATCTATCAAATGTAGCTAGATACTGCCATCATGGAGCTTATGACAAAGAGTTACTTTGTATTATTTGCAAATAAAATTGATTTAGAGTCAAACTACTGGGAAGTGCTGCCAGGACATCAGTGTATTGACCCAGCCTGAATAAGTCCATTCCCTAGCAGCAGCTTATTTGAACCATATATTCATATCTACATGGCACTCTGTTGAGTTCAGTGTTGGTACTTGATGAGAAGTGACGAGTTACAGTATGCCCCAAAAACAGGCCGCCGACTAAGCCCCTGTCCTCTGAACATGTAAAACCATCTTCACAAAATTACCCCGACTCCTCACCGTCACCGTCGGCCATCAAACACTCCATCTCCCACGCCATTTCTCCTCCTCCAGCGGCTGCCCCAACTCCTCTTTTCCCTCCGACGGCGCTGATTCTCGGCGACTCGCTGGTGAGAAACATCCGTTTCTTCAATGCCATTACCCACTGCATTCCCGGGGCCACAACTGTTGATATCCTGAACAAACTTCCCAGTCTCTTAACGTCACTTCCATCGTCCATCACAAAGATAATTGTCCATGTTGGCACATGTGACACCAGTCGTCGGCACTCGGAGATTACCAAAGCCAATTTCCTACGGTGGCCCTGAAGTGCAAATCACAACGGCAAAAGCGAAAACACAACGGCAAAAGCGAAAACACAACGGCAAAAGCGAAAACACAACGGCAAAAGGGAAAACACAACGGCAAATCAGAAAACACAACGGCAAAAGCGAAAACACAACGGCAAAAGCGAAAACACAACGGCAAAAGCGAAAACACAACGGCAAATCAGAAAACACAACGGCAAAAGCGAAAACACAACGGCAAAAGCGAAAACACAACGGCAAAAGCGAAAACACAACGGCAAATCAGAAAACACAACGGCAAAAGCGAAAACACAACGGCAAAAGCGAAAACACAACGGCAAATCAGAAAACACAACGGCAAATCAGAAAACACAACGGCAAATCAGAAAACACAACATGCATTTCGTCTACAACTTAATGCATACCAGCTGAACATGAGCTCATATCACACATACTATACACCATACCATCTTCTCCTACATAGCATATTTTCTTAGGCCTCCCAAACTATCACTCCCAACTTCAAGTCTGCTGGTCCTGACACTAATATAAACACTTAACCATCTGGCCATCCGCCAGAATCCTACAAGAATGTTTTTCTTTTAGAAGTCAATATACCTCACTACCCTTTCCGTTTTGGTTAATGTCGTTGTGTTTTCTCTTTTGCCGTTGTGTTTTCTGATTTGCCGTTGTGTTTTCGCTTTTGCCGTTGTGTTTTCTGATTTGCCGTTGTGTTTTCTGATTTGCCGTTGTGTTTTCGCTTTTGCCGTTGTGTTTTCGCTTTTGCCGTTGTGTTTTCTGATTTGCCGTTGTGTTTTCTGATTTGCCGTTGTGTTTTCTGATTTGCCGTTGTGTTTTCGCTTTTGCCGTTGTGTTTTCTGATTTGCCGTTGTGTTTTCGCTTTTGCCGTTGTGTTTTCGCTTTTGCCGTTGTGTTTTCGCTTTTGCCGTTGTGTTTTCTGATTTGCCGTTGTGTTTTCGCTTTTGCCGTTGTGTTTTCGCTTTTGCCGTTGTGTTTTCGCTTTTGCCGTTGTGTTTTCTGATTTGCCGTTGTGTTTTCTGATTTGCCGTTGTGTTTTCTGATTTGCCGTTGTGTTTTCGCTTTTGCCGTTGTGTTTTCGCTTTTGCCGTTGTGTTTTCGCTTTTGCCGTTGTGATTTGCACTTCAGGGCCACCGTAAATTTCATTCGTCTGTTGGATCTCCTCAGCAGCAGCGGAAAATCCATTTTCATCTCCGGCCCTATCCCCACGTCGGGCCGCGGCCCTGGGCGTTTCAGCCGCCTTCTTTATCTTCACACCTGGCTGCAGTCAATGTGCGGCTCATTCAAGATTAACTTTATCCATAACTTCGACGCTTTTTGGTCCCGCCCCTCTCTTTTTTCACCTGACGGCCTCCATCTGAAAAAATCCGGGAGTCGCTTGCTAGCAGCTAACATACAGCATGCCGTATTATACCAGCTGTCCATCCGTGCGTGACCACGATCATCATTATCATCACCTGGCCTCTCAGCGCCTCCACCCCCGCCCACCCAATACAACCGAGCACCTTTGATTAGTGCCGACGCCCTCTCGTGGAAGGATGTTCAAACTACCCATCCTCCGTCTTTTCATGGCTACTCTTCCTCGCCCTCCTCTCTGTGTGAGTCAGCAGTTACTACTGAGCTCACTAGCGCCCCCTTTAGGCCATCTTCGGGCAGTACATTCCCTATCCACACCATTATATCCTCCAGGAGGCCAGTTTTGTCTTCATTTAGACGATTTTCTGTCAACCCCTACAATCTTGTTAATATTAAATATCGTAGAGAGACGTGGCCTGTAACGAGGCATACTGCCGACTTTGAGAACTTACACTCCATAAAGCTGACAAAGGCCCCCCTGGACTACCCTACCTCTAGAAATGCGCAGTTTGGTTTACTTAATGTGCGTTCTCTAAATAGAAAAACACCTTTTATCAATGATGCCATTACTGATGCTGGTATCGATTTACTATGTTTAACTGAAACTTGGCAAATACCAAATGATTATATTTCATTGAATGAAGCTACTCCGCCTGGTTATGAGTTTGTTGCTAAGCCACGTTTAACTGGCCGGGGAGGTGGCCTTGCTGTGGTCTTCCGCTCCAGCTATAGGGTTGTATCTGTGCCCGTGCAGGATTATTCATCATTTGAATGTCTTGCCTTGAAATTCACTGGCGGTTTACCACTCCTCTTATTGCTTGTTTACCGGCCTCCAAAAATGTCTTCTGTTTTTATTAATGAATTTTCTGAGGTACTCTCATCTGTTAGTCCTATGTACTCATCCATCCTGGTGCTTGGTGATTTTAATATACATGTAGATTCTGGAAACTGTAATTTTGCTGAACAATTTATGAATCTGTTAGACTGTTTTGACCTTATGCAGCACGTTGATTTCCCTACCCACTCAAAAGGCCATATATTAGACCTTGTCTGCACCGCTGGCATCACGCCAACTAATGTGTGTCCTAAAGATGTCTCTGTGTCCGACCATAGAGCCATTATGTTCAATCTTGCTGTCCCTGAGCCTCTCCATCGCCAACGTGCCTCTCGCTCCATCACATACAGGAACACAAAGAGCATTACTACAGCTGCTCTGTTAGACACTCTACATTCAAAACCTATCACAGAGTCATTGGATGCTTGTCTTGATGACTTGGTCCTGCTGTACAACACACATCTTGCTGACTCTCTCAATCTCCTTGCACCCCTGAAGACACGCCTAGTCTCCTTCACTCACTCTGCCCCATGGTTTACACCTGAGCTCCGTAAAATGAAGGCGGCTGGACGTCAACTAGAGCGACTTAGTCGGAAGACTGGCCTAACTGTCCATGCCCTGGCGTACAGTGACCATGTCTCTACCTACAAGGAGGCTCTAAATCAGGCCAAGACCATGTATTACACCACCATCATTGACAGAGGCCAAAACAACCCGAGAGCCCTCTTCTCTACTATTAATAAGCTCACCCAGCCCGCCAAATCCTTCCCACTTACCCCATCCACTCAACTCTGTTGTGAATTCCTTGACTTCTTCCAAAGCAAAATTAGCTTGATCTACAAACAGCTCCAGACTACCCAGACCACCCATGATGATGTCCCCCCATCCCCCTGTGCAACACTCAACAGATCCTTTTCTACCTTTTCACTTCTTAATGAACAGGATGTCTTTGACCTTGTCAATAAGTCTAGACCCACCACCTGCCTTCTTGACCCTATGCCCACCCCACTGGTCAGGGCCGGCCTACCTGCCCTCTGCCCTCTCTTGACACAAATAATAAACTCCTCCCTCTCTCTGGGCTCTGTTCCTCTGCCTCTCAAAACAGCAGCCATCACTCCTGTTTTAAAAAAGCCTGGGGCAGCCGCAGAGGATTATAAGAACTATCGGCCCATCTCTAACCTCCCGTTTATTGCAAAGCTCCTGGAGCGCACAGTTGCCAGCCAGCTCCAACAGTACCTCACATGCCATGGCCTCTGGGAAAAGTTTCAGTCTGGCTTCAGGGCCATGCACAGTACTGAGACTGCCCTGGTTAAGGTTGTCAATGACCTGCTATTAGCTGCTGACTCAGGCCATGTCAGCATTCTCATTCTCCTTGACCTCACAGCTGCTTTTGATACTGTTTGCCACAACCTCCTACTCACTCGGTTAGAGACCTTGCTCGGTGTCACTGGTGTTCCATTGGCCTGGTTTAAGTCATACCTCACTGACAGAGAACAGTTTGTCTCAATTGGGAATTTCAGATCTCCAAATTCACCCCTCTCACATGGTGTCCCCCAGGGCTCTGTCCTTGGCCCCCTGCTGTTTTTAATCTACGTCCTTCCCCTGGGCCACATAATACAACATCATGGGCTCAATTTTCACTGTTACGCAGGTGACACCCAGATTTACATTCACACCAAGCCCGCTCACATACTATCATCATCCAATCTGGTCAACTGTCTAAATGCCATTAACAACTGGATGACTCAAAATTTCCTCAAACTCAACCAAGATAAGACTGAAGCTATTCTCATTTCCACCCCTAACATTCTAAAAAAACTTGAACATCTGAGGCTATCTATCCCCGGCTATTTCACTACAACCTCTGCTGAAGTTAGGAATCTGGGCGTAATCCTTGATCCTACTCTCTCATTTGAGTCACATATCAAAAGCATCACCAGGGTGTCTTTCTTCCACCTCAAAAGCATCTCCAAACTCCGGCCCTCCCTTAACGCATCTACAGCAGAAACCCTCATACATGCCTTCATCACATCTAGGCTCGACTACTGCAATGCTCTACTGTGCGACATCCCGGCTAAAACCCTAAACAGGCTGCAGTATGTCCAAAACTCCGCTGCAAGGCTACTCACCCGCACCAGGTCCTGGGATCACATTACTCCCATCCTCCAGCACCTGCATTGGCTTCCTGTCCACTACCGCATTCAATACAAAATCCTTCTCTTAGTCTACAAATCCCTACACAATCTGGCCCCATCTTACCTATCAGATCTCCTTACCCCATACTTGCAATCCCGCACCCTCCGCTCTACAGACGCATGTCTTTTAACAGTCCCCACAACGCGTCTTCGCTCCATGGGTGACAGGGCCTTCAGTGTGGCAGGTCCTAAACTGTGGAATGACCTGCCACTCGTGATGCGCCAAAATACATGTATGTCCACTTTTAAAACTCAATTAAAAACATATCTTTTTAGCTTAGCTTACCTGTCAGCCCCCTGATCTCTACTTACACCGCCTCTTTTATTTTATTTTATTTTCCCTGTTTTTATCTGTCCTCGCTTTGTGCTCAGTGTACTGTTGTGTGTGTCTGGGGGTGTTTTTGTGTCTGGGGGTGTTTTGTGTTTTGTGTTCCTTGCCTATACCTACTTTGTACAGTGTCCTTGGGTACCTTGAAAGGCGCTTCTTTAAATAAAATGTATTATTATTATTATTATTATATCAGTAAAGATGGATTTTCCCTACAGAATCACTCCACCCAAGGACCAAATTTCCCAGTTTCCCTGTGACACATAAACACACCATACATGGATCTGAGCAGTGGGAAAACAATCTCAAAACTCTTTGTTTGAGTGCAGCGTGATCTGAGCGTATCTGCTCGATTTTGAGAGTACTCTACCATACTCAACATTATTGCAGGTAAAGAGTCTTTTTGTCTTGTAGCTGGAGAAACATCTGAAGGACCATGGAATCCATCAGAGGTTCAGACTGAGATGGAGGAAACAACCAAATGGAAAAATCTTTAACAAGATGAAGACTGAACAGTGACCCTAATGCTCTGTTTTCTTTCACATGTATATATATATATGAACACACTAAAACTGACAGGTTATTTTATTTAAGTACATGGATACATACTTTATTCACATAATTCAATATATACTTTTTGAACATGAAAACATAAACTTTCTAAATATACTTCATAGAACTCCATAGAAGTTTAATTTGCATGTAATTAGCCAATACTAAAAAGTTATTCAATGTATTTGTAGATATTAAAACCCAAACTTGTCATGTTTTACTTGTAGCTGGATAGGCTTTTGTGTGAAGGATCATTTTCTTCCTTTTGTAACCAGTGCATAACTTATGGAAATATTATGATTCAGATAGAAGAACATCTGGGACTCTTAGAATGGAAATGAGGAAACAGCTATGCTGTAATAGTGGCTAAATACTATACTTAAACTGATCCATATCAATGCTTATGCTGCTACTGCTTGGTGTGATTAGTATATTACAGTTATAAGTTGCAATTATTGCCTTTATTAATTGATCATTTGGAATTAAATGCAAAGAAACTGTAGAATGACTTGCCTTTGCACATCAAGCAGGTCGACTCACTTCTTGTTTTTTACTCCTCTCTTAAAACACATTCTTTTCTATTTTGCTTTCAACTGAGTTTGAGATGTAGGTTCTTATGTTCTTCCTTTGTTAGGTTTTTATGATTTTGTTTCCAATTCTTTTTTTGTGTTTTAACTGTCCTCGTGTCTGTGTACACCACTTTGGCCAATTGTGCTGTTTAAAGTGCTTTATACATAAAGTTAAGTTGAGTAATGCTTAGTAGATAAGTTATAAACCATTAATGAAAACATATGCTTACGAAAGAAAAAATAAAGAGTTCCTACAATAATACATCAGTCTGTGGATCATTGTCAAATACGGTAGCCAATTATTTTTGCAACAATACAAAACAATGAGAAACACTGCCAAGAATATAAGCGAGCTACCTATGTAGCCATTGGTGTTGAGAGTTTGTTGCTTATAATTGTCTCCATTGCAATTTATGAGAGATCTCTGCTCTCAGACATACTTGATCAGTTGATAACTCAATTCACATTGACAGTAAATGCAGATAACTTATTTCTTGTCCTGAGAACCATCTTGCAGGACTTTTAGCTGAACTGGCCGTTCAAAAGACTAATTTGTCTATTCATTTCTGCTTGCTGTCTTTTTATTATTCTTTGGGATTTATTGGCAGTTTGGTAAATAATGTACTATAACCACACTTCAAATTCAGCTTGCTTTCCACTGTGTTTTCTGCTGCTTTGATCACTTCCTGATTTCCCAAATTAAAGGCTGTGTCGAGATCATAGTAACAGAATGTGTATGCATTAATCACATATTTAAAAAAATGATGCCATTTAAGGGAATTTGCATTTAATACCAAGTATCTTATCAGTATACACAAACAGCAATTATATAAAAACAATCTCAGTCAATTCTCAGTCTGGTTAACTTTCCCATCTCAAATGAGTATGCACATATACTGTATGCAAGGTACATATTTGGCCAAAGGAACAATGTCAAATATTTAGCGCTTAAGAGGGATACTCGTTCAACATGAGAGTACCCAGATGGAACAACGCAGATGGAAACATTTGAATTTAATACCGACTCATCACCTTAATCAAATATATATTATATAGCCAATAGTAATATTCATTCATTCATTCATCTTCTGTAACCGCTTATTCCTGTGAAGGGTCGCGGGGTCTGCTGGAGCCTATCCCAGCTGTCATAAGGCGAGAGGCGGGGTCACCCTGGACAGGTCGCCAGTCTATCGCAGGGCCAACACAGAGAGACAGACAACCATTCACACTCACACTCTAATACTGAGTTGTTAAATTTTTATTTGCAGATATCCATTTTCAATACAGACAGTTCAACAAAATATCTTCCATCATTTACCACATCCTATTTTGACTGAAGTTCTAGTTTTGAGAATGTTTTACGCTTAGATATATAATCTTCCATTTATGGTATTCACACAGAGAAAAGATCCCAATGAACGGACTCTGGCCGTACAGTTGACTCAGCATAGAAGAAGAGCAACAGCATCAACCCGTGGCTCACTAGCGCCCTCTTCCATAAGGCAGAAGTACTGGCTGCCTCATCTCGTCCTTTTTTAGTGTGGTTTAATATCGGATCAACAAATACACGAATCGCATTAACTAGGCTATGGAAAATTAGGATATATGATAAAACAGTGTACAACCATTATATATGTCACATACAGAGAGTTAGCCACAGGCACGCGCCAAGGACACAAGTCTAACCCAGTTTGTGAGAGATTGCACAATTCGAGGTGAGGCTCAGCTCGCTGCTGCCTTAGCTTGCGTCTCTCCCTGTATTTACACAGGAAATACATGAATTCAGTGATGTTGACTATAAAAATGATCCAATGTACTGGAATAATACAGAAATTACCTTTATATAACAGACTAATAGACAAATAGTATAATTTATTTTATCAATAGTATAATTTATTTTATCATCATTACTTTTCATGATAACAGGCAGAGGCACCACTCCAGCTTTTATCACCTCACATTCCTCTCCTTCACTGCTAGAAACTCCAAATAATGCAGGGAAATTTCAGAAATGTATCTTCAAAATGCCATACCAAGAGATCAAAGTCAAACTGAAGATTTTTGGTCTTAATACGGCATTTCTATGCATTAACTGTGCGCAGTAAGAACTATGATTGCCCAACTATGTAAAAGCCTCCTCTTCCAACATTTATGGCCTGATCTTTTAGGCACTACTAAGGAATTCCGAAATAACTATTGCTAAAGCCATTTATTGCAGCTTATAACTGAATCTTCTACCAAGGTCACCAAGTAGTACCATGCATTAACATATACAGTATATATTGCACCGTACCTCCATTCAAAGAGTTCTATCTGAATATCAATATTTCCAAGTCTTGCATTGGATACAAAATAAAGGACATTTTACTCTATCTAGTTATATATATCACCTTTAAGAACAATGAGTTACAAAGAAGTTTACATGAGATTCCCCCAAAAGTAAAAAAATACAATAAAAGATAAACAAAGAAATTACAAAAAAAGCTTTGACAATTTATGTTGTAAAATATAAAGCGTAATATAAAGCTACAACAACTGTAGGGCACAATAATAAAGGTTCCACTTAAACCGATATCAATAATAAGTTTGTAGTACTTCAATAAAAATGATGTGGGTTTGTGAAAAAGAAGGAAAGAGAGCTTTTACAGTGACTGTTCAGCCTCCATCTTGTTAAAGATTTTTCCATTTGGTTGTTTCCTCCATCTCAGTCTGAATGTCAGTTGGATTCCATGGTCCTTCAAATGTCTCTCGATCTACAAGACAGAAAGACTTGTGTGTGTTTGATCCTCAATGACTGACAGTCAAAGCATTTTAATTACTGATGGCTCTCACAAATCTAATCATATAATCTTTAAAGGAAGCTCCATTGATAGTGGTCCCGACAGGGCCGAGGCTACTGATGACCTTTCTGCTTAAATCATTAAATCCTGAAACCAGAACCAGATCTTAGAGGGGAACTGGGAGGATTTATTGTTTACTGGTTTATGGGGCCACTGCTGGATATGTGAATACAGTTGAATAAACCTTTTATGGATCTAAAGGAAGTTGCACATCAAATCTTATGAAGTGCCTGAGAAAAATATAAAGCTGAGGTTTTGAAATTAGAAAGACGTTTACCACTTTTATCTCTGCTAGAAGCACTGAAGCTCGTGGCTTGATGCTACATTAGCTTCTACTAGAATATAGCCTCTAAAACTCAAACCAAACTCAGCAGGAGGGTAAAGTTGCATTATGTGGTAATAATGCTGCATATGTGTATCAAGTCGTATAAAGCCTTTTATGGGTCAAAAGGGAGCTGCACAAAACCTTATGAACATACATCCAGGGTTTTGTATTTTCGAAGAAGTTTGCTCAAACATCTCCTGTTGGAGCACTGAAGCTAGAGTCTTGATATTAGATCAGCTGATACTAGCACGTAGCCCCAAAAAGTCAAACCAAACTATCAGTGGTAGAGTTGCATTGTGGGTAAAACATACACATGTGTTTAAATAATTTTTGCAATAAAAAATACAACATATTTCACAGTTTTTTCGTCAGTTTAGATCTTTTTAAAGTGGGTCCATCTTCGGTCCAACAATGTTTATTGGAGTCAACAGCACCAAGACCAGTCATTGTTATCATGACCATGTAAGCATGCTGGTTATCACGTACAACTTTAAGTTTCATAGAATACAATCACAGGTGGTTCCTAGAATAGCTGGAGAAAAGAAATGATACTTACATGGATTAAAACAGCCTCCTGCACCTGGGGATCATTCATGTCCACCGATCCTTCAGACTTCACTGCAACCTTGAACAGCTTCATTATGGGAACTGCAGATTCTGAATAGAAGTGAACATTTGGGTGCTGATAGACAAATCTATCTGATTGAAATTGAAAATGGGTAATTCATGTGATATTTAAACACTTACCTGAGCAGATGAATGGGTATTTCCGGTTACAAACAACGTCATACCATCCTTGTGCATTAGCAGCTACGCATTGTTCATCTTCAATGTCAGTGGGCTCATAAAAGTTCCACCTTGTGAATAAATACTCTCTCTGGTCAGACCATCTCCACACAGGTTTAAACAAACCAACCCACCAGGCTGATGAATCAGTCAGGTTCATGATCTCTTCCTTCTCTTGTTGGCTTCTCATGCTGGTCAAGTCTGTGTATTTCTCCCTGCAGTAACTCTGAGGTGACTCCCAGGTCATCTCATCAGTAACTGGAATGTAACTTTTTGTGGGTTCTGAAAAAAATACAGCATATCCACAACAAGGAGTACTGTTAGACATGTTAAATACAGTCAGTAAAGAGTTCTGATAATTAAATTAAAAAAAAAAATTTAAGTTTAAATTAAATACTAAAAAGTATTCTTTAAAAGGAACACTCACCATCATAGCACACTGACTTTTGTAAATCATCACATTTGTGGACATAAAGTGTGCCTCCTATTAAAACCACACAATGATCCCTACTGTCCTCAACAAAAACAAACCATTCTCCAAATCCAGTGTTTCCATTCACATAGAGAGGTGTATTGTCTCCTGACCATATCCAGTCCCCATCTTTATAAAGTCCTATCCATGCAGCTCCACTGCCTATTTTATTTTTCACTATTAACCAGTCCTCTTCATTCTCTATGGTTGCCAGGTCCACAAAATTCTCTCTACAGTACCTCTGAGCCTCAGTCCAGTTTTTCATCAGATCTACAAAGTGGAATTTCCTGGTGACGCCCAGTGAAGGTGCCGGTAGAGCTAAAAGGAAATTAATTCATTAAGTAGCAACATGTCATCATAGTGAGTGAACAATAATATATTAATGGTTAATAATGAGCATGTACTAACCTAGAAGCAAGATTCGGTCTTCTCTGGCTAAGATCTGGACGTTGTTATCTTCAAAGGAGTGTCCTTTGTCCTTCAGGTGTAGGTGGACCGCTGAATCGTTTCCTGATGAGCTGGCTCTCCTGTGTTGGTACATGCGTTTATGTATAGGTTGTTTGGTTTCCCCAATGTATAAATCTGTACACTCCTCACTGCACTGAACAGCATACACCACATTACTCTGTTTTTGCCTGGGTGTTTTGTCTTTAGGGTGGACCAGTCTTTGCCTAAGTATATTCCCTGGTTTGAAATAAACTGGAATACGGTGATTTCTGAAAATTCTCCTGAGTTTCTCGGACACTCCTGCCACATAGGGGATGACGATGGCTGGTGTCTTGTTAGAGTTTTCTGAGCCTTGTTAAGCATCATGCAAATGGAAGAAGAAATTACTGCTTTTCCGGATTATTGACGGCACGACATCAACAGCTGGTACTAGAGATTCACAGATCCAATGTATTCATGTCCTCTGTGTAAACCCAGACCCGAAAAAGAGTTTAATTAAAAAAAAGTTACACAAACATCTTCTGAACATGTTGCTGCTCTTCAATGGGAAGAATAGGTAAGATAGTGATACTGGTAATGCTCGGTGTATTGTTTCCAAATAAGTCAGTATCAAAAGTGCTAAAATTACCCTTATTGTCAGGTGCACAGTGAGGCAGTGTGTAGCGTGGGCATGGTGTTGTATGAATATACAGTATATGTATATTCATATTCTATTTAAAGAGTAAAAAAAAAAAAAAACCTTAAAAGCGTGCATACTCAATTTAGTTTAAACCCCTACGATATCTATCTATCTAGCTATCTATCGAGTAGCTTCTTTAGTTCTAAAGGACTGGTGGGGTGTTGAGGATTAAATAAGAACACCTGTGGGTGTAGTCCATCAAAAACTGAGTTGTTTAGAGAATTTTTTATTTTTTTTCCAATTTGACATAGATGGCTTGCTTTACTCCTCTTTCAGACCATCTGTGTTCTCTGGCTGAAATGTGGACGTTGTTGTCTTTAAAGGAGTGTCCTTCAGGTGTAGGTGGACCGCTGAATCGTTCGTTTGTTGGTGAGCTGGCTCTCCTGTGCTGGGACATGCATTTGTGGATGGGTTGTTTTGATTTGTACAAATCTGTACATCCTTCACTTCACTGATCTGAACAGGACAGGCTGGATGTTTTGTCTTTGGGGTGAACAAGTTTCTGCTTAAATGTATTACCTGGTTTGGAATAAACAGGAATGTGGTGATTCCTGAAAATTCTCCGATACCCCAGCCACATAAGGGATGACAGTGTTCTCCTCCTCTCTGTCCTTTGTGGGGTATCTTTTTGAGTCTTTGACAAAGGCCCAATTGGGATATCCACATTCATCCTGAGTGTTTGTTTGATGTGTTTCTGCTCCTTCTCCTTACCGTCCGTCCTTGTGGGTGCAGTTTGTGCTCGGTGCTGTAATGTTCTGATGACCCCCAGTTTGTGTTCCAGGCAGTGGTGGGAATCAAATAATAGATGCTGGTCAGTGTGAGTGGGCTTTCTACATACTCCAATACTGAGGCTTCTTCCATGTACACAAGACAGTCCAATAAGGCCAAACTATCTCCTCTGATGTCCTCCCCAGTGAACTTTGGGTTACATTACATAATCCCTGGTTCTTTGATAACAGAGTGAGGTGTTTCACTATGGAAAATCACCTTGGGCATGACCAACTACGGAAGCTCCAATGACACCACGTCCGTCTTTGACAGACAGGTTGACCCGTGATACGGGGCCCCGCCCCCTTGTACTAGCACGGTCAACCTACCCCTCCTACTCATTCTCAGGCATGCAAACTGGTCAGGGGTCAAAAAGGTGAGAAGAGTGTGAAGAGGGAAATGGCCACGAACACCCCCCCCCCCCCCCCCCCCCCCCTTGGTAAACAGAGATTTACAAAGACAACAGACTACAAATTCACTAATTTTTACCAAAAAAAAAACTTTTGAGCCATTGAGCCTGAACAGCTCAATGGCTGTTTTTCCTCGGGCCTGAAGGGCATATTTCACTGCCGGGCCTTTATTTTACTCAAGCACATCGCGGTCCAGGCCTTTATTGGAAGGAGGCCAGAATTAGAGGCAGGCCTTAATTTCTATTTGAGCAAAACGAACTACGAGTAGAATGAATAAAAACAAGATTTTGTGTCTATTTGAACCTATAAAATACTAGGTTCATTTATTGAAAACGTACCGTTACCATAACATGGTATGCATACAGAATATTAACAACAAATGAGCGGCGCGACGCGGTCGGAGCGCACTGAGGACAGTGAGTCCGCTGCCGGTCGGCAGTCGCGCCGGGAGCGAGTGGGACCCGTCCCTCCCCGCACGGAGAGAGGGCGCAGTGAGCACTGATTCCACGACCCCAGGGACCCCAAGTGAGATGCGGGGGGTCGCTGTAAAGCTCGCGGCCGGAGCCGACGAGCCACCTTCGCCCCGAGCACTTCCAGGTCGACCCAGAGCCGGTCGCGGCGCACCGCCACGGAGGAAATGCGCCCGGCGGGGGCCGGCCGACGCCGGGGAGAGGTCCCGCTGAGGGGATCCTCCCACACCGTGCCGCCGAAACCCTGACCCGCCGAGATGACCGGCCTTTATTTACCTCCGCTGACAGCGAGACCGGCAAATGTTGGAGACCCGGCCGCTAATGGAATACAGGCCAATATTAGAGGATTTACGGTATATAGAACATTATATTATTATATTATTAAAATATATTAAAATAAAAGTCAACGAGTAGGCTACCCCCCCCCCCGCCCCCCCCCCCAAATATTTTCTCCTCGGATTTGCACGAATCACATAAGTCACCCAATTTGGATTGAAAACGGCGAATTTCGCCGAAAGGTGAGGAGTTTGCATGCCTGAGTAAAGGAAGCCATCAATGTCAGACTGGAAAAACCTTCACTGAACAGAGGAGGTGGACTGAGATTTAATCTGCCATCTATTTACAATACAGTTTTAACTTCTGTCCCCAAGACGTTTCAGTCTCATTCACACCTTGACACTGGAGCAACTGACGGACAACGGTCGTTAGAGCACCATTCATAGGGAAGAGGAGGGGGACAAAAACAGTCCCTTCTCAAAAAACTCTACAAGTCCAGTTGCCTTTTTTGAACCTTTGTTGGATATGAAAAGCAATGCCACATATCTGATTGCTAACATTGTAATAACCTACAACATTCTGAGAAAGTGAGACCAGAATTCTGAAAATTGAGGTTTACATATCATGGAAAGGAACTTGCAGAACCAGATTTTACTATCGAGGTCATGTTAAGAGGATTTAAAAGCACAACTCGCACAAGAGGGAAATTGTAGGCAAATGGTAGGAAGGAATAAGATGCAAAGACAAAACACTGGGAAGCTGAGGCACTAAACACAAAGGGCTTGTTAAGACTGTCACGGATGTTCCAGATTTTTGCTTAATCTTGATGTTATCCAGATTAATTCAAGGAAGTTCAGATAGAAATATAATTTTTGATAAACTTTTTCATGTGACGTGAAATGCATTCCCAACAGTTTTCTACAGATGCATCTCAGTCCAGAGACTTGGATTCGGATTTCAGTCTTCAGTGTCTTTTGCAACAAAGACAACAAATTCACAGTGGCTCTGCTACGAGCAAAACATTGAGAAGAACAGCCCTATGGGATGTAGAAGGCATCTGTACAGACAGGAACCCACAAGAAACTAGACCATTTAAAGCTGCATTAACAGTGTAGCTATGAGGGTTTGAGGGTTCTGACGCATTTATCATTACCACATCAATCAAATCAAAGGATTGTCTAAAAACAACAACAACAACAATAATAAAGTTGTTCGAGAAGCAGCTCCTCCGTTATGGCTGAGGTGCCTTGAGCAAACACGTAACCCCCAAATTGCTTTCCGGGTGCTACTCGAGTGTACACACTACTGTGTGAACAAATGGATGGGTCAAATGCAGAGAAATAAGTTCTAGGGAATAATTCTATTCTATTCTATTCTATTCTATTCTAAAACACTCTAAACAGTTACAAACTGCTTTATAAAAGTACACACAATCAAGGTAAAAACAACAAAAGGACTGAATGAAAATGGTAGATGCCAAATTAGTTAGAGCATCAGCAGGGATTGAACACACTTCAACTGACAGGTTATTTTATTTAAGTACATGGATACAGAATTCATGCAAGTGAAGAGTGTACCAGGTACGCATAATGTCAGTTCACAAAGTTTGGACTCACTCCTGGATAGGCTTATGTGTGAAGGATCATTTTTCTCCCTTTGTAACCAGTGCATAACTTAGGGAAATATTATGATTTACATAGACGAACATCTGGGACTCTTAGAATGGAAATGAGGAACCTGCTATGCTGTAATAGTGGCTAAATACTATACTTAAACTGAACCATATCAATGCTTATGAAGCAAGAAAATCTCATCTGCTACTTCTTGGTGTGATTAGTAGAAGATCATTACAGTTATAAGTTGCAATTGTCTTCTTTATTAATTGATCATTTGGAATTAAATGCTAATGAAACTGTAGAATGACTTGCCTTTGCACATCAAGCAGGCCGACTCACTTGTTTTTAAATCCTCTCCTAAAACCTTCTCCTTTTCTCTTTGGCTTATTACTCAGTTGGAGATGTTGGTTCTTATTGTTTTTATTGTTTAATTGTATTTATGATTTTAATTTTGTTTCTAATTCTTCATTCTGTGTTTTACCTGTCCTCGTGTCTGTGACAGCACTTTAGCTAACAGTGTTGTGTTTAAAGTGCTTTATATATAAAGTTAAGTTGTATAATGCTTAGTAGTAAATTATACATAATCATATACATAGTACATAAATTATGTACCTTGACCACACTTCAGATTCAACTTGCTTTCCTGTGTTTTGATTTTGTGTTTGATTTTTTTAACCTTGAATACAATTTTTTCTTTTTGATTAAAGCTTGGTTTTTGCCAACAACTTGCCTCTTGAGATCTGCTTTTGGATCTTCTTAACACAACCTTGTAAGTAAGATGTGGTTCTACATTTGAATCAATGTCTGATACGCTTTGATCAACCAACCGTCAATTTCCATATTCCTTTCAATTACATTTAATCAGCATTCTAAACTCACCTTGTCAGGATGTAAGTTATTACAATGTTGACAATCTCAGTCAAACCAACATCATGTTGAAATGGTCTGATGTGTGGTGAGTTGGCAGTTCCAACTATTCCAGCCACATATGAGCCTAATACTCAGCCAATATACCGCTCTAGTTCAGAACTGCACCGATATGTCTAAAACATTTAACCGTTTCAACCCATTAGCCATCATATGGCCATCATGTCGTAGGACTAAAGGCTCATTTTATAAGACTACAGAAATTAGGTGCATGGTAATCTTTGTAAATGGCCTAACATAGTGCCCTGCTACTCGCCACACTGGTCCACCAACTGGAGACAGGAAGTTGATGACCCACTGGATATTCTCAGCATCAACTTGGATCAGACATGAGGACACATCTTTGACACAGTTCCAACGCCTCTAGTTACTTATAAGCCCACTATTCTGCCACTAAACCCGCTGGAATTGAGGACTGCGCCGAGGTGTCATCAAGTAAAACTAAAGGCTCATTTTACAATACTACTACATGGTAATCTTTAAAAATGACTTAACATGGCGTCATGATAATATGGTACTGGCCTCACGAGTCCTCATTCGACTCAATTGGGACGTTGAGGTCCCGCTGGCTGTTCTGGGCAACAACCTGGATGAGACTTCAGGACAGATTTTTGACATCACACTTTTCAAACTTTCAGCATCTGAGTCCTTCCTGCTGTATATAACTTTACACAACAACATATCCAAACTACACGCTGCCAGTATGTCCACCTGACAATAAGTGAATAAGTGAAGTGACTGAGAAAGTTCTAAAGCCTACACCTAGCATTAGCATTAGGACGACCTCACCTACATATTCTCTCCAGAGCAGCAACTAATCATTAAAACTCTGTTTCTGGTCTGGGTTAACACAGAGGACATGAATACACATGGTTTTGATGTCGTGCCATCAACAATCCTGAAATGGACTCATGTTTCCACCATTTGCATACCATTTATAAAAGCAAAGGCTCACAAGACTTCTTGCCATATTGTGAAGAACTACACAGAAAGAAACATCAGAGAAGACACGATGGTATGGGCACACAACTTAAAAGAGTGTTGGTTTCTTGGTTTTTTAAGTTATTTTTCATTCATCTTACATTTCCTGTTATTATTATACATATTTGTTCAGAGTGACAACATGTCAGGATTCTTGATCTTGCTGCTTCTAGGTTAGTACATACTCATTAATAACCATTAATATATTATTCTTCACTCACTATGATGACATGTAAATATTTACTGAATTAATTTTGTTTCAGCTCTACCAGCACCTTCACTGGGGGTCACCAGGGGATTCCACTATGTAGGTCTGCTGAAAAACTGGAATGAGGCTCAGAATTACTGTAGAGAGAATTTTGTGGACCTGGCGACCATAGAGAATGGAGAGGACTGGTTTGTAGTGAAAAATATAATAGGCAGTGGATATACATGGATAGGACTTTATAAAGATGGGCACTGGAAGTGGTCAGTGGACAATACACCTCTCTATGTGAATGGCAAGACTGGATTTGAAGAATGGTTTGTTTTTGAAGAGGACAATGCCAGTGGCATAGATCATTGTGTGGTTTCAATAGGAGGCACACTATATGACTACAAATGTGATGTTTTACAGAAATCAGTGTGCTATGATGGTGAGTGTTCCCTTTTTAACAACATTTTATATTATTTAATTTCAGTTACATTGATTGATAATCATGTAGCACTGTCTGCCACTATCCTTTCAGACACTGTGTTTAACATGTCTAACAGTACCCCTTGTTGTGGATATGCTGTATGTTTTTTCAGAACCCACCAAAAAGTACATCCCAGTTACTGTTCAAATGACCTGGGAGTTAGCTCAGAGTTACTGCAGGGAGAAATACACAGACTTGACCAGCATGAGAAGCCAACAAGAAAAGGAAGAGATCATGAACCTGACTGATTCATCAGCCTGGTGGGTTGGTTTGTCTAAACATAACTGGAGATGGTCTGACCAGAGTGAGTCTTTGTTAAGACTGTGGGCATATCGTGAGCCCAATGGACTACATGAATACTGCACAGTTACTAATGTAAAAGGGTGGTATGATGCAAATTGTGAGCAGAAATATCCATTCATCTGCTCAGGTAAGCATTCAAATATAACGCCAATATCCAGTTTTGATTTCAAATACAAAACATTAATTATGAGCTTGACTTTGAAAGTTTATATATGCAGCACTAAATTTTGATACTTTTATCCACAATCTGCAGTTCCCACAATGAAGCTGTTCAAGGTTGTACTGAAGTCTGAAGGATCTGTAGACATGAATGATCCCCAGGTGCAGGAAGCTGTTTTGAACCATGTAAGTATCATTCCCACTGTAGGACCCACCTGAGGTTTTATCCTACGTAGAACTGCTTTAAGCTAAATGCCATAACCAGCATGCTACCATGCATCCATAATAACAATGGTACAATGCTGGTGTCTTGGTGTTAGTGACTCCTGTAAGCATAGTTTGCATTCTTTTTAAAAGGATTTGCATTGATGCACTCCCCAAAATCTTGTTTATATTTTATCCTCAATGCAACTCGACTTTAGCTTAAGCTCAAGAGGCTATATGCTAGCAGGGGTTGTACCAACTAGTTGACTTTACTGCTGTGCCATTAAGCAGGAAGTCGACTAGGTATCGATCACGTGACAGTAACAATATAGATGCCTCCATGAAGACAGGTGAGGAGTCCAGTGTGTCATTGCAGCAAACTAGCAGGGGTTCATCAAGTGTGTAGAAATACTTCAATTAAGATGAAGCCCATTCTACTGTGACATGCAGAATATGTAAGTCAGTCCTGAAATATAACAGATGTACTACTGCAATTCACACTAATCTGAAAAGGCTTTCGCTAACTCTAACACTAGCAGAGGAACCATCCAAAAAACGTCCCGCAGTAACAGAGAGAGGGAAGCTGCACAAAAACAATTTGTTGGTGAATTTCATTGTCTAAAGTTATTAGATCTTTAGCTGCTATACACGGAAAAGGCTTCGGAGATATACTACATTTTATTTTATCCCGGCTACAATATCCTATCTTACAACACATCTTATAGCACGCTGCAAAGTATTATTAAACGCTATTGACAGTGCAGATTTATATAGACTATACATATCTGCAGCACACAGTATTGATAAGAGCATGTGCTCATGTTCAGTTCTGTTGTGTTCTATCAGTTGACATTGTTGCTGTGGTTGTAAAGCGTGTTTTCTGTCCTTGATGTCAGTTAATGCACCATGTGAAAGACGGAAGTTATGGTTATCTGGTCAAGGTTCTCAAACGTCAAGGTCATGGTATATCCGAAAAACAATTAAGAAAGGCAGCTGAACTTGTAGAGTTTTGGTAGGGTTGAGAATTTGATGTTTATGGTGTTGGCATGGGCTATGGCTGACAGTAGCTCCTGTTCAAGCTTCAGTTACCTTGCAGAAAAGCCTCCGTAGCTTCCTATGTGTGAGATGCTAAAATATGTGTTTTTATGTGTGACGTCATTGAGTAGTCGACGTCGACTCCACATAAATCACATGCTAGTCCAGAAATGAGAAATGGACTTCAGAAGTCTTGTAAACTTCTTTGTAATTCCAAAACCGCAGATTCATAATTCACTTTTAAACTTGCAGTCTTCAGTGGACTCCACTGACATCAGTTGAGGCACTTCATAAAATTTTGTGCAGCTCCCTCTGGATCCATAAAAGGTTTTATACAACTTTATTCACATATCCAGCAGTGCTCTCCAAAAAACAGTGAAGACACTGAATCATCCTCGTTCCTCTGTAAAATCTGGTTCTGAATTGGTACTGGTTCCTCGTGTTGGATTTAAACAGTACAAGCTTTAAAAGTAGAGCCCGCCTTCAATAGAGCATCCCTTAAAGCATTGATACTTAACCGGGGGTCCGCGGACCCCTAGTGGTCCGTGGTGTAATTGCAAGGGGTCCGTGAAAATAAAATATCTTTTAAAAAAGATTATATGACATTTATAGCCTGGGTGTTCCCATACTGCTTTGCGCGCGATTTCATTCTCGCTGCAAAAGCAGTCTGGAAACCATCGCCCATATTTTCTCCTGAGATAGGGAACCAATCACAGAACGGGGGGGGGGGGGGGCAGCAAGACGATGACGACGTCTATGCGCGACACCGAAGCTTGTAGTGTGTTAATCCAACATGGCAGCGGACCTAACGTTACCGTTCGATGCAGCCTTAGACAGTGTTTTAAGTAGCTTAGAACGCAAGTTTATTTTAAAAAAATAGCAACGTTTGGCGTTGAAAGACTTCATTGCCAAGAAGGATGTGTTTGCTCTGCTACCAACAGGCTTTGGCTATGAATCGCGCGCAAGGCAGCATGGGAATTACCAGGCGCATTTGATAGACATTCGTAGCGCCCAATAAACGGCTCTAGGCATTTGTAAAACCACGCCTCAAATACGAGAAAATAAACACGTAGTTTCCAGACCAGCATCTCATTGAGATGTGCAGTCGCGTCAGCCAGGCTATGACATTTATACAAAAAGTATTATTTTATTCAAATGTGACTGAGACCTTTATCTACCTAAACTACAGAGGGTAACGTGACTTTCTCTAATTCCATCTATTTCACAAGTGTAATTCATTGTATTTTAATAAGAGATCTCGCACCCGTTTGCATTGTTAAAGTTGCTGCATGACACTGTTAATACAAACTTAACAGGATCTGCATTCTTTTCCAATTATGAGCCCCCTAGTGTTTCAGTGGGGATACACCATTAATTTCTTAATAATGTTTTTATTGTGAAATAGTTGCAGGAAGCTGATGTGGTAAAACTCATCAGCTGCAAGGTTCAGGTTAGCACTTGAAATTATGCTAATGTTACAAACAAACGAAGAAGATGATAAGCACAGTTACACAAAGAAGAAGAAGAAAAGGAAGAAAGCGACATTTTAACTTGACAACATGGGTTAGGTTAAGTAATGACGATAAAATAAATTATACTATTTGTCCATTGGTCTGATATAAGTTGGATATAAATGCAATTTCTGTATGATTCCCGTCATGTCGATCATTTTTATAGTCAAAATCGCTGAATTTACGTATTTCTTGTGTGAATACATTGAGCGACGTGAGTTGAGGCAGCGAGCCGAGCCGAGCCGAGCCTCGGATTGCGCAATCTCTCACACTGCGTTAGGCCTTGGCTCGTGCCTGTGGCTAACTCTCTGTATGCCATCGATATATTGGCTGTGTACATTTAAATATGTTACACTCATATATGAAATGCATTAATTAGGCTATGGAAAATTAGGACACATGATAAAGTCTTGTTTATCTGACATTAAATCGCACTGAAAAATCACGAGATGAGGCAGCCAGTACTTCTGCCTCATGGAAGAGGGCGCTAGTGAGCCACTGGTTCATGCTGTTGCTCTTCTTCTACGCTGAGTCAACTGTACTGTCGGTCCATTAATTGGATCTTTTCTCTGTGTGAAAGCCAAAAATAGAAGATTGTAAATCTAAAACTTCAGTCAAAACAGAAAGTAGTAAATGATGGAAGATATTTTATTAAACAGTCTGAATTAAAAATGGATCAGATCATCAGAAGATTTAACAATTCAATATTAATATATATAATATTTGATTAAGGTGACGATTTGGTTTTAAATTCAAATCCATATTTCCATTTGTGCTAACTTTGCTAACACGTGAAAATTGTCCGGGTTTGGGGGGATGCTAAATCATTTCTGGAAACTGCATAACTATGCTGTTGTGTTACATTATGCCAAGAAGCTACTGCATATGTATGATTTTTTGTTCTGGAAGTTACAACTGAAAGTCACATTTGCCCCAAAGAGTGAATAAATGCCATAATGCAATTTAAAATGCAGTTTCTGCTGTTTCTATCAAATTGCATCCCCACCCACCAGATCGGGTGGCGGGGTCCTCAGGGTCGATCAAAAATATGCAGGGGGTCCAGGACCCCATAAACAGGCATGCAAACTCCTCACCTTTCGGCGAAATTCGCCGTTTTCAATCCAAATTGGGTGACTTATGTGATTCGTGCAAATCCGAGGAGAAAATATTTGGGGGGGGGGGGGGGGGGGGTAGCCTACTCGTTGACTTTTATTTTAATATATTTTAATAATATAATAATATAATGTTCTATATACCGTAAATCCTCTAATATTGGCCTGTATTCCATTAGCGGCCGGGTCTCCAACATTTGCCGGTCTCGCTGTCAGCGGAGGTAAATAAAGGCCGGTCATCTCGGCGGGTCAGGGTTTCGGCGGCACGGTGTGGGAGGATCCCCTCAGCGGGACCTCTCCCCGGCGTCGGCCGGCCCCCGCCGGGCGCATTTCCTCCGTGGCGGTGCGCCGCGACCGGCTCTGGGTCGACCTGGAAGTGCTCGGGGCGAAGGTGGCTCGTCGGCTCCGGCCGCGAGCTTTACAGCGACCCCCCGCATCTCACTTGGGGTCCCTGGGGTCGTGGAATCAGTGCTCACTGCGCCCTCTCTCCGTGCGGGGAGGGACGGGTCCCACTCGCTCCCGGCGCGACTGCCGACCGGCAGCGGACTCACTGTCCTCAGTGCGCTCCGACCGCGTCGCGCCGCTCATTTGTTGTTAATATTCTGTATGCATACCATGTTATGGTAACGGTACGTTTTCAATAAATGAACCTAGTATTTTATAGGTTCAAATAGACACAAAATCTTGTTTTTATTCATTCTACTCGTAGTTCGTTTTGCTCAAATAGAAATTAAGGCCTGCCTCTAATTCTGGCCTCCTTCCAATAAAGGCCTGGACCGCGATGTGCTTGAGTAAAATAAAGGCCCGGCAGTGAAATATGCCCTTCAGGCCCGAGGAAAAACAGCCATTGAGCTGTTCAGGCTCAATGGCTCAAAAGTTTTTTTTTTGGTAAAAATTAGTGAATTTGTAGTCTGTTGTCTTTGTAAATCTCTGTTTACCAAGGGGGGGGGGGGGGGGGGGGGTGTTCGTGGCCATTTCCCTCTTCACACTCTTCTCACCTTTTTGACCCCTGACCAGTTTGCATGCCTGCATAAAGGTTGAGAACCACTGCCTTAAGGATTAAATGATTAGATGTGTGGGAACCACCAATAAATGAATGACATGCCTTGAATGTGATACACAGTATTAGCCATTACTGCAGGAAATAAAGTATCTTTATGTCTTGTAGATGGAGAAACATTTGAAGGTCCAGCAGACGTTCAGACTGAGATGGAAGAAACAACCAAATGGAAATATCTTCAATAAGATCTGGGCTGAACGTTCACTGTGAATGCTCTCTTTTCTTTTTCATAAAATTTCTCTGTAACACCCGTCCCATGTATCTATATATGTTCAAAGGGTACTGTAGTACTATGGGCGGGGCCCTGGGAACTCTTAGCTATGGCTAACCGCAACCTGTGTAACAGAAATAAATGTATCAGCTTTAAAACCTTTGTATGAATTAGAAATAATTGACAGTGCCTCCACTTAGCAGGAATATATGCTTCCCTGATGTCAAACCCCGCCAAGAATTGTTTTAGTTATGGTTTCCCTTTTTTCCTTTATCTCAAACTACACTTTATAGATTAAAACAGGACTCACACACAGAACTTTATATTCAAAAGATGAATTTAGTTAAATGAATATATATAAAAAATAATTATTTAAACCTCTTCTCAGTTTTAAACAAGGAAAAAAAATATATATATGTAACAGTATACCAATGACTTAGAGTAACCAGCTTACACCTTTCTCAAAAGTTTCGATGCATGTGTAAAGTCAATTGTACTGTACCTTTAAATCTTCATGTATGAACTGAACATCATTTACACCATTAAATGCAAAATTTCCACTGCAACTGTGCACTTTATCTGATCTATCTTCACACTTAAAATAAACCAAATAATGCCCTTTGAAATAGAAAAAAAAAAACGTTGCAGGCCTGAATCGATGCGTGGGAACATTGTGGTCGTAAACTTAGTGACCCTTTCACTTGCTACGCAAGCAGAAACAAAATATAGTTCAGGATATCTAAAGCACGTGCATTCAGTTTACTACTCACGACCCACAATAGCAGTCAAGTTGGGCAAGATGAACGATGGAATGATGAGGGGAATGATGAGGGGAATGATGAGGACAACCAGCAGCTGGCAACAACCAAACATTCAACTAACTTTATTTATAAATGACAAATGTCTGTGAAGGTTCTCAGTCATCCAGGTCATGGACAAAGATTTCTTTATCAGCTACTGTTTTCTAACCTGTTTAATGTATCATAGACTGATTTTAAACACTGTAAATGAACTAATAACTCTAGCTTTGCATTTTAACAACTATTTATTTATTTATCAACTACTTATTTATTCTTATCTACAAATGAAATCTGTAGACTGGGCCTCATCTCTTTAGGATTTTAGTACTTATATACACACTTTAGTGGGGCTTTAATCTGTTTTGTATTAGTATTTCTCCCTAACAGTTCTTTTGTTCCAAATTATTTCAGTATTTATTTATTTTTTTTTAAAGAGAAATTGTCAAAAGACACTGCATCCCTCTCTGGAGCTACATCCAGTAATTGAAGGGAAATCTTGACGTTTTGAAAGTTTTGTCATTTGAACCAGGAAGCAGGAATGAATATTTAAAGTAATGGACTTTCTAAGAATCGTTTGTTGGGACCGTGGGAACTCAATTTACTGTTAAATAGAAGCATTTAGCTTTGTGGTCTTCTAGTCACTCTCTACAACCTGATTTCACGTGATATACAGCCCTCAAGTCAGTCAGAGAAAACACCAGCTCATCCATTGTTCTCCTGTACATCTCACCCTGTCACTCTCACTGTACTGATGACTCGCTGACCACACAAGTGCTCTCCAAACATTCTGGAATGACACGACCACAGCCCTGGACCACTCCTCTGGAGGAGCGTAGGATTAAATAATTTACAACACATATTTCATCCCAGAGGGTGGCACTGATGCCTCACAGCGAGAAGGTCCCGGGTTCGAATCCATGGGCCGACTGGGCCTTTCTGTGTGGAGTTTGCATGTTCTACCTGTGTACTCTGGGTACTCCGGCTTCCTTCCACTGTCCAAAGACATGCTCATTAGGTTCATTGGTGATTCTAAATTGGCCGTAGGTGTGCATGTGAGTGTCAATGGTTGTCTGTCTCTTTGTGTTAGCCCTGCGATAGACTGGCGACCTGTCCAGGGTGTACCACGCCTCTCGCCCGATGACAGATGGGATAGGCTCCAGCAGACCCCGCGACCCGTCACAGGAATAAGCGGTTACAGAAGATGAATGAATGAATGAATTTCATCCCAGAGGGCAGGGTTAGGTGATGGTAAGAGGCAGAATTAGTCTCATTTCACCAGTCTGAAGCGTTAATGTGCTGCAGACAGAAACGACACGCTCCTGGCGAGAGAAAGCGATTTTTGCGTTTTCACTGAAAAACGCCCATTCTCCACTCAACATTCAACTGCAATGTATGATTTGATAGTACAAGGGGGCGGGCCCCGTATCACGGGTCAACCTGTCTGTCAAAGACAGACGTGGTGTCATTGGAGCTTCCGTAGTTGGTCACGCCCAAGGCGATTTCCCATAGTGAAACACCGAGCGAAAATCGAAAAGGAACTTGATGTTGCTGTCCACTGTATTGATGTGCACAGGAGATGCCATGTGAAAGATTCCATCTCCTGTGTTTTGATAAACCCAGCTATCATCCACATACCAGGGCTCATACCAGGCACTTATGGTGACAGTGGTGACCCCATCCCAATCCTCCATTAAATTGGAAATAGGTGGTAGTCAGGTACAGGTCAAGCAACACGCAGACTTGGTCTGGGGTTAGGATGGTTCGGCCAAGGAGTCATCCTTTAGTAGTCTTTCCCGTACTACTTTTGTGGCTTCTGTGGTGGGAAGGCACGTGAACAATGAGGTTACATCATAGGACAGTGGTTCTCAACCTTTATGGGGTCCTGGACCCCCTGCATATTTTTGATCGACCCTGAGGACCCCGCCACCCAATCTGGTGGGTGGGGGTGCAATTTGATAGAAACAGCAGAAACTGCATTTTAAATTGCATTATGGCATTTATTCACTCTTTGGGGCAAATGTGACTTTCAGTTGTAACTTCCAGAACAAAAAATCATACATATGCAGTAGCTTCTTGGCATAATGTAACACAACAGCATAGTTATGCAGTTTCCAGAAATGATTTAGCATCCCCCCAAACCCGGACAATTTTAACGTGTTAGCAAAGTTAGCACAAATGGAAATATGGATTTGAATTTAAAACCAAATCGTCACCTTAATCAAATATTATATATATTAATATTGAATTGTTAAATCTTCTGATGATCTGATCCATTTTTAATTCAGACTGTTTAATAAAATATCTGTTTTGACTGAAGTTTTAGATTTACAATCTTCTATTTTTGGCTTTCACACAGAGAAAAGATCCAATTAATGGACCGACAGTACAGTTGACTCAGCGTAGAAGAAGAGCAACAGCATGAACCAGTGGCTCACTAGCGCCCTCTTCCATGAGGCAGAAGTACTGGCTGCCTCATCTCGTGATTTTTCAGTGCGATTTAATGTCAGATAAACAAGACTTTATCGTGTGTCCTAATTTTCCATAGCCTAATTAATGCATTTCATGTATGAGTGTAACATATTTAAATGTACACAGCCAATATATCGATGGCATACAGAGAGTTAGCCACAGGCACGCGCCAAGGCCTAACGCAGTGTGAGAGATTGCGCAATCCGAGGCTCGGCTCGGCTCGGCTCGCTGCCTCAACTCACGTCGCTCAATGTATTCACACAAGAAATACGTAAATTCAGCGATTTTGACTATAAAAATGATCGACATGACGGGAATCATACAGAAATTGCATTTATATCCAACTTATATCAGACCAATGGACAAATAGTATAATTTATTTTATCGTCATTACTTAACCTAACCCATGTTGTCAAGTTAAAATGTCGCCTTCTTCCTTTTCTTCTTCTTCTTTGTGTAAATGTGCTTATCATCTTCTTCGTTTGTTTGTAACATTAGTATAATTTCAAGTGCTAACCTGAACCTCGCAGCTGATGAGTTTTACCACATCAGCTTCCTGCAACTATTTCACAATAAAAGCATTATTAAGAAATTAATGGTGTATCCCCACTGAAACACTAGGGGGCTCATAATTTGAAAAGAATGCAGATCCTGTTAAGTTTGTATTAACAGTGTCATGCAGCAACTTTAACAATGCAAACGGGTGCGAGATCTCTTCTTAAAATACAATGAATTACACTTGTGAAATAGATGGAATTAGAGAAAGTCACGTTACCCTCTGTAGTTTAGGTAGATAAAGGTCTCAGTCACATTTGAATAAAATAATACTTTTTGTATAAATGTCATATAATCTTTTTTAAAAGATATTTTATTTTCACGGACCCCTTGCAATTACACCACGGACCACTACGGGTCCGCGGACCCCCGGTTGAGATTCAATGTCATAGGATACAATGGTTTCTACTGGACCCACGTTGATGTTCCTGACCTTGTTGACAAAGTCCCAAGTGTAATGTGGTAAGGAGTATTGTCAACCAAGGAGATGAGATGTTTGCCAGGTGCTTGGCGATGTTATCTGTGACAGAATCTGTGCTGCTAACGATGGGTCCGAGTGGTACTCCTTCCTTGTGTATTTTGGGGAGTCCATAAATACACAGGGGGCTACTCCAGGCTACAACCGGTCACTTTAGTGTCGCGTATGTAGCCGTGTCACTGAGAAGGTTGTTCACTTTGGGGTGGTAATCTGCTGTATTCAAAAGCACTGTGCATCTTCCTTCGTTGAAGAACATGACGTCCTGGTCTCTTTGTAGTGACACCAGGGCTTTCCTTTCCTTTCCTTTTAACCCAAAGACAAAACACCCAACCAAAAACAGAGCCATGTAGTTTATGCTGTTGAGTGCGGTGAGGAATGTACAGATTTGTACATTGGGGAAAGAAAACAACCAATCCACAAATGCATGTCCCAACACAGGAGAGCCAGCTCATCAGGAAACGATTCAGTGGTCCACCTACACTTAAAGAACAAAGGACACTCTTTTAAAGAGAACAACCTCCAAATTTTAGCCTCAGAAGACAGGTGGTTTGGAGGAGGAGTAAAGGAAGCTATCTATGTCAAATTGGAACAGAGTAGGTGGATTGAGTTAAAACCTGCCATCAATTTATAAAACATTCATACCTTGAGACTGGAGCCTCTGACTGATAATGGGTGGTTAGAGCACCATTCTTACAGAAGGAGGAAAGGGACATCCATCCATAACTTCCATTAACGATCAGTGCTTGGACATGTGTTCAGTTTTAGTCACACTGGACCTCAGCTTTGACCTGCTCAGCAGTGACATCCTCAACTGCTCCCAGCTAAGTTTTATCCGATAGTCAGCAGGAAGGACTCAGATGCTGAAAGTTTGAAAAGTCAAAAATCTGTCCTTAAGTCTGATCCAAGTTAAAGTTGAGAACCTCCAGTGCATCATCAATGTGCTGTCTGCAGCAGGTAGACCAGTGTGGCCAGTAGTAGGGCACCATGTTAAGCTATTTACAAATATTATCATGCACCTCATTCTAGTAGATTAATGAAATGATCCTTTGTCTTGATCCTATGATGGCCAATGTGTTGAAACATTGAAAAAGTTTGAGACTCTTATACCAAAAGCAATCAGCATTTTAAATAATAAGATTGGCCACAAATGCACTTATTCATTTTATAGTTTTATATTTTAGATGTATTTTTAGGGGTATCTCTGGACCATATCTATTTTCTGAGTTTCATATTACTTTACTGTTTGTGTTTTCATCCATACATCAGATTTGTTTGTGCTATTTTGAATGTAATATGAAAAGCAATGCCACATATCTGATTGCTAACATTGTAATTACCTACAACATTCTGAGAAAGTGAGACCAGAATTCTGAAAATTGAGATTTACATATCTTGGAAATGAACTTGCAGAACCAGATTTTACTATCAAGGTCATGTTAAGAGGATTTAAAAACACAACTCAAGAGGGAAATTGTAGGCAAATGGTAGGAACTAATAAGACGCAAAGACAAAGCGCTGGGAAGCTAAGGCACTAAACACAAAGTTTTGCTTAATTTTGATGTTATCCGGATGAATTCAAGGAAGTTCAGATAGAAATATCATTTTTGATAAACTTTTCCATGTGACGTGAAATACATTCCCAACAGATTTCTACAGATGCATTTCAGTCCAGAGACTTGGATTCGGCACTGCTACTAGCAAAACATTGAGAAGAACAGCCCTATGAGATGCAGAAGACATCTGTACAGACAGGAACCCACAAGAAACTAGACCATTTAAAGCTGCATTAACAGTGTAGCTATGAGGGTTTGAGGGTTCTGACACATTTATCATTACCACATCAACCAAATCAAAGGATTGTCTAAAAACAACAACAACAACAATAATAAAGTTGTTCGAGAAGCAGCTCCTCCGTCATGGCTGAGGTGCCTTGAGCAAGCACGTAACCCCCAAATTGCTTTTCGGGTGCTACTCGAGTGTACACACTACTGTGTGAACAAATGGATGGGTCAAATGCAGAGAAATAATTTCTAGGGAATAATTCTATTCTATTCTATTCTAAAACTCTAAACAGATACAGACTGCTTTATAAAATTACAGACAATCAAGGTAAAAAAAACAAATGGACTGAATGAAAATGGTAGATGCCAAATTAGTTAGAGCATCAGCAGGGATTGAACACACTTCAACTGACAGGTTATTTTATTTAAGTACATGGATACAGAATTCATGCAAGTGAAGAGTGTACCAGGTACGCATAATGTCAGTTCACAAAGTTTGGACTCACTCCTGGATAGGCTTTTGTGTGAAGGATCATTTTCCTCCCTTTGTAACCAGTGCATAACTTAGGGAAATATTATGATTTACATAGACGAACATCTGGGACTCTTAGAATGGAAATGAGGAACCTGCTATGCTGTAATAGTGGCTAAATACTATACTTAAACTGAACCATATCAATGCTTATGGAGAAAGAAAACCTCATCGGCAACTTCTTGGTGTGATTAGTAGAAGATCATTACAGTTATAAGTTGCAATTGTCTTCTTTATTAATTGATCATTTGGAATTAAATGCTAATGAAACTGTAGAATGACTTGCCTTTGCACATCAAGCAGGCCGACTCACTTGTTTTTAAATCCTCTCCTAAAACCTTCTCCTTTTCTCTTTGGCTTATTACTCAGTTGGAGATGTTGGTTCTTATTGTTTTTATTATTTAATTGTTTTTATGATTTTAATTTTGTTTCTAATTCTTCATTCTGTGTTTTACCTGTCCTCATGTCTGTGACAGCACTTTAGCCAACAGTGTTTTGTTTAAAGTGCTTTATATATAAAGTTAAGTTGTGTAATGCTTAGTAATAAATTACACATAATCATATACATAGTACATAAATTATGTACCTTGACCACACTTCAGATTCAACTTGCTTTCCTGTGTTTTGATTTTGTGTTTGATTTTTTTAACCTTGAATACATTTTTTTCTTTTTGATTAAAGCTTGGTTTTTGCCAACCACTTACCTCTTGAGATCTGCTTTCTCTTCTTAACACAACCTTGTAAGTAAGATGTGGTTTTACATTTGAATCAATGTCCAATACGCTTTGATCAACCAGCCGTCAATTTCCATATTCCTTTCAATTACATTTAATCAGCATTCTAAACTCATCTTGTCAGGATGTAAGTTATTACAATGTTGACAATCTCAGTCAAACCAACATCATGTTGAAATGGTCTGATGTGTGGTGAGTTGGCAGTTCCAACTATTCCAGCCACATATGAGCCTAATACTCAGCCAATATACCGCTCTAGTTCAGAACTGGACCGATATGTCTAAAACATTTAACCGTTTCAACCCATTGGCCATCATATGGCCATCATGTCGTAGGACTAAAGGCTCATTTTATAAGACTACAGAAATTAGGTGCATGGTAATCTTTGTAAATGGCCTAATATAGTGCCCTGCTACTCGCCACACTGGTCCACCAACTGGAGACAGGAAGTTGATGACCCACTGGATATTAAGTCTGATCCATATTCTCAGCATCAACTTGGATCAGACATGAGGACACATCTTTGACACAGTTCCAACGCCTCTAGTTACTTATAAGCCCACTATTCTGCCACTAAACCCGCTGGAATTGAGGACTGCGCTGAGGTGTCATCAAGTAAAACTAAAGGCTCATTTTATAATACTACTAGAATTGGGGGCATGGTAATCTGTAAAAATTACTTAACATGGTGCCATGATAATATGGTACTGGCCTCACGAGTCCTCCCGTGGCTCATTCAAACTGCAGTTGGGATGTTGAGGTCCCGCTGGCTGTTCTAGGCAATAACTCGGATGAGACCTCGGGACAAATCTTTGACATCACACTTTTCAAACGTTCAGCGTCTGAGTCCTTCCTGCTGGCTATAGGATGGATATGTGTGGACTGTATATAAATTCACACAACAACATACCCAAACTACACACTGCCACTATGCACACCTGACAGTAATTTAATAAGTGAAGTGACTGAGAAAGTTCTAAACCCTACACCTAGCATTAGCGTTAGGACTACCTCACCTACATGTTCTGTCCACTGAAGAGCAGCAACTAATCATTTGTTTATTAAAACTCTGTTTCTGGTCTGGGTTAACACAGAGGACATGAATACACATGGCTTTGATGTTGTCCCATCAACAATCCTGAAATGGACTCATGTTTCCAACATTTGCATACCATTTATAAAAGCAAAGGCTCACAAGGCTTCTTGCCATATTGTGAAGAACTACACAGACAAAAACATCAGAGAAGACACGATGGTAAGAGCAGACAACTTAAAACAGAGTGTTGGTTTCTTGGTTGTTTAAGAGTTATTTTTTGTTCATCTTACATTTGCTGTTACTATTACACAAACTTGTTCAGAGTGACAACATGTCAGGATTCTTGATCTTGCTGCTTCTAGGTTAGTACATACTCATTCATAACCATTAATATATTATTGTTCACTCACTATAATGACATGTTACTACTTAATGAATTAATTTCCTTTCAGCTGTACCAGCACCTTCACTGGGCGTCACCAGGGAATTTCACTACGTAGGTCTGCTGAAAAACTGGAATGAGGCTCAGAGTTACTGTAGAGAGAATTTTGTTGATCTGGCGACCATAGAGAATGGAGAGGACTGGTTAGTAGTGAGAAATAAAATAGTCAGTGGATATACATGGATAGGACTTTATAAAGATGGGGACTGGAAGTGGTCAGTGGACAATACACCTCTCTATGTGAATGGCAAGACTGGATTTGGAGAATGGTTTGTTTTTGAAGAGGACAATGCCAGTGGCGAAGATCATTGTGTGGTTTCAATAGGAGGCACACTATATGACTACAAATGTGATGTTTTACAGAAATCAGTGTGCTATGATGGTGAGTGTTCCCTTTTTAACAACATTTTATATTATTTAATTTCAGTTACATTGACTGATAATCATGTAGCACTGTCTGCCACTATCCCTTCAGACACTGTGTTTAACATTTGTAACAGTACCCCTTATTGTGGATATGCTGCATGTTTTTTCAGAACCCACCAAAAAGTACATCCCAGTTACTGTTCAAATGACCTGGGAGTCAGCTCAGAGTTACTGCAGGGAGAAATACACAGACTTGACCAGCATGAGAAGCCAACAAGAGAAGGAAGAGATCATAAACCTGACTGATTCATCAGGCTGGTGGGTTGGCTTGTCTAAACATAACTGGAGATGGTCTGACCAGAGTGAGTCTTTGTTAAGACTGTGGGCATATCATGAGCCCGATGGAATACATCAATACTGCACAACTGCCGATGTAAAAGGATGGTATGATGTCGAATATTGGCGGAGATATCCATTCATCTGCTCAGGTAAGGATTCAAATATCACGCCAATATCCAGTTTTGATTTCAAATACAAAACATTAATTATGAGCTTGACTTTGAAAGTTTATATATGCAGAACTAAATTTTGAGACTTTTATCCACAATCTGCAGTTCCCATAATGAAGCTGTTCAAGGTTGTACTGAAGTCCGAAGGATCTGTAGACATGAATGATCCCCAGGTGCAGGAAGCTGTTTTGAATCATGTAAGTATTATTTCCACTGTAGGACCCACCTGAGGTTTTATCCTACGTAGAACTGCTTTAAGCTAAATGCCATAACCAGCATGCTACCATGCATCCATAATAACAATGGTACAATGCTGGTGTCTTGGTGTTAGTGACTCCTGTAAGCATTGTTTGCATTCTCTTTGAAAGGACTTGCATTGATGCATTCCTCAAAATCTTGTTTATATTTTATGCTCAATGCAACTAGACTTTAGCTTAAGCTTTAGGGCTATATGCTAGCAGGGGTTGTACCAACTAGTTGACTTTACTGCTGTGCCATTAAGCAGGAAGTCGACTAGGTGTCGATCACGTGAGAGTAACAATATAGATGCCTCCATGAAGACAGGTGAGGAGTCCAGTGTGTCATTGCAGCAAACTGGCAGCGGTTCATCAAGTGTGCAAAAATACTTCACTTAAGATGAAGCCCATTCTACTGTGACATGCAGAATATGTAAGTCAGTCCTGAAATACAACAGATGTACTACTGCAATTCACACTAATCTGAAAAGGCTTTCGCTAACGCTAACGCTAGCAGAGGAACCATCCAAAAAACATCCCGCAGTAACAGAGAGAAGGAAGCTGCACAAAAACAATTTGTTGGTGAATTTCATTGTCTAAAGTTATTAGATCTTTAGCTGCTATACACGGAAAAGGCTTTGGAGATATACCACATTTTATTTTATCCTGGCTACAATATCCTATCTTACAACACATCTTATAGCACGCTGCAAAGTTCTATTAAACGCTATTGACAGTGCAGATTTATATAGACTCTACATATCGGCAGCACACAGTATTGATAAGAGCATGTGCTCATGTTCAGTTATGTTGCGTTCTATCAGTTGACATTGTTGCTGTGGTCGTAAAGCGTGTTTTCTGTCCTTGATGTCAGTTAATGCACCATGTGAAAGACGGAAGTTATGGTTATCTGGTCAAGGTTCTCAAACGTCAAGGTCATGGTATATCCGAAAAACAATTAAGAAAGGCAGCTGAACTTGTAGAGTTTTGGTAGGGTTGAGAATTTGATGTTTATGGTGTTGGCATGGGCTATGGCTGACAGCAGCTCCTGTTCAAGCGTCAGTTACCTTGCAGAAAAGCCTCCGTAGCTTCCTATGTGTGAGATGCTAAAATATGTGTTTTTATGTGTGACGTCATTGAGTAGTCGACGTCGACTCCACATAAATCACATGCTAGTCCAGAAATGAGAAATGGACTTCAGAAGTCTTGTAAACTTCTTTGTAATTCCAAAACCGCAGATTCATAATTCACTTTTAAACTTGCAGTCTTCAGTGGACTCCACTGACATCAGTTGAGGCACTTCACAAGATTTTGTGCAGCTCCCTCTGGATCCATAAAAGGTTTTATACAACTTTATTCACATATCCAGCAGTGCTCTCCAAAAAACAGTGAAGACACTGAATCATCCTCGTTCCTCTGTAAAATCTGGTTCTGAATTGGTACTGGTTCCTCGTGTAGGATTTAAACAGTACAAGCTTTAAAAGTAGAGCCCGCCTTCAATAGAGCATCCCTTAAAGATTAAATGATTAGATGTGTGGGAACCACCAATAAATGAATGACATGCCTTGAATGTGATACACAGTATTAGCCATTACTGCAGGAAATAAAGTATCTTTATGTCTTGTAGATGGAGAAACATTTGAAGGTCCAGCAGACGTTCAGACTGAGATGGAGGAAACAACCAAATGGAAATATCTTTAATAAGATCTAGGCTGAACGTTCACTGTGAATGCTCTCTCTTCGTTTTCATAAAATTTCTCTTTAGGATTTTATTCAAGTACTTATATACACACTTTATTGAGTTTGATGTGTTTAAGTGGGGCTTTAATCTGTTTTGTATTAGTATTTCTCCCTAACAGTTCTTTTGTTCCAAATTAATTATTTTAAAAAAATCAAAAAAAGAAATTGTCAAAACCCACTGCATCCCTCTCTGGAGCTACATCCAGTAATTGAAGGGAAATCTTGACGTTTTATGGGAACTCAATTTACTATTAAATAGAAGCATTTAGCTTTATGGTCTTAGTCACTCTGTACAACCTGATTTCACCTGAAATACAGCCCTCAAGTCAGTCAGAGAAAACACCAGCTCATCCGTTGTTGTCCTTTACATCTCACCCTGTCACTCTCACTGTGCTGATGACTCGCTCTCCAAACATTCTGGAACCTCTACGTCAGTCTGCTGGTTCCTCGTAGGCCACTAACACGTAACATGCCTTCTCTGTATCTCACACACATCATTTTAATGTTTAGATTATATATTGTGTTTCCTTTATTATTATTGAGAATATTATTAGTGATATACCAGAAACATAAAATATGATAAGAGATAACGTTACACAACATGACTTTGTGTGTTACTCATGATAGCAGGTGTGACAACTTAAAAGATTATACAATCTTGAATTAGTTTTAAGATGTAACTATATTAATTCATGATATAAGAATGTTATCACTGTTAATTTAAGTTATGTGAGTAAAACAGTTTCACACAGAGGGTAAAGGTCCATATGTGTGCTCAAAAAATCAATATTGCTTAGAACTAGTAATATTAAAATGCTTTAAATATGTGTTTATTTTACATTGCTCATTGTTTCTTGTTAAATGTACCTGTGATAACATAATCTGAGACTGATTGTCTTCACCTACATGGTATAAGCTACTGTTGAAGAAAGACCATCAGATCACTTCCGTGTGAATGTGTGTGTGCTTGTGTGAGCGAATAGGTAGATGCGTCTGTGACTGTAAAGAAAAGAAAAGCGCTATATAAAAGCAAGGCCGTTTACCATTATCATATTCAGCTTTGTTGTGGGTCGTCAAAACCAGTAAAATGGTCACTACTGTCAAGAGAAATGGAGGTGTGTCTGTACAATACATGACACAGTAATTTAGAGACAAACTTTGTGGTTTACAGACAAGGGAGTGCAACAAGCAGAGCTTGTTTGCTAGTCAAATTTAGTTTCCAGTTACTGTTGTGTCTTAATCTTATTGACTGCTTGTGATGTTTAGTTGTCTAAAGTGTATAATTTGTATAGTCAAGTTTGTGTTGTATGTCATGTACTTGTATTTGCATTTATTTGTTAAAAAAGTTGTGTTTTGCTACCAGTGCACCCCAATAAAGCTACTGTTGAGGAATGACCACCGAATCACTCTTTTTAAAGGGGAATTACCGTTTTTTACAACCTGGACCTTATTTCTGGCATAAAACAATAGCGTATCATAACAAAATATTGGTGAAATGAACGAGTTTCGTTATTATAGATGCGTTATTTAGAGGCTGAGTTTCAGTTCCCCGATCACTCCCACTATATAGATATACGCGGCACTCCACTGGATCTAAATATTGTCCGAACAACTCCAAGTAACACCAAAGTTATATGGGTGAGTAAATGATCGTATTTTATGCCAGAAATAAGGTCCAGGTTGTAAAAAACGGTAATTCTCCCCTGAATATGGGGAGAAATGTTAAAGGGGAATTATCGTTAAAGGGGAATTACCGTTTTTTATTATGTTAGAGGTCCCACAGGTTTTGTATTTTTAGCAGATAAATGATATTTCTCAGCTAAAAATACAAAACCTGTGGGACCTCTAACATAATGCCTTATGATCAAAGGAAGTTTTCAATAGTGTTTTAAAAGAAGATACAAAATTAGCCACTCTAAGACAGTAAATTCTGGGATACAGGGACAACCAGAAAGATCCTGGCTGAGAGTGGCTTGTCGAAAAAGTTCTGTTTGCCATTTGCCTGTGTGGCAAGACGGGGGCAGCTATTGGTGGTCGAGCTAAGATCTTCTGGGCCAATTGAAATTTGAACAATCAAACAAGGCCACCCTGGGAATTTCACCCAGGGATTATTAATCATAAATAAATTCTTATAAGGCACTCAGGTTTGACTTGCAAATAGGCATGAGAAGAGGTTCCATCTGTAAAACATTTTTTATTGATACAAAATAAAAAAACAGTTGTCACACACACATCCATTAAGAGTTGGTTCAGAGCAGAGGCTTACCAGTGGAGAGGAGGGCTAGCATGAGGAGGTATCTCAGGGAAGGGTCACCCCAAAGATACATGGGAACGTAGCAGATGGGATGCCTCCCTCTGTCTATTCAGGTCTGTTGCTGTGCTTTTGATTGGTCTGTTACCAGCCAATTAGCTGCAGAGTCGCTATAAAAACAGGAAATTTGCTGAGCTCTTCCCTGACTGAGTGCATTTCAGCTTGCCTGACCTCCATGAGTGTTGCAGGTATGAGACATTTCTCCTCTGCTGACTTCTGTATCCTGTGTTTTTACTTACCGTAGTTGTGCTCGTAGGTTTTCTATGCAAGTCCAGTCCTGTTGAACTGCCTACTAGCCATGCTGGAAGCTACATGGCATGGCCGTTCACCCATTTCCACACTCTGCTGCTTTGCCTAATTGGAATGCTCATTTTTGGTCTTTACATTATGATATTGCCCCTCATTCGTCCTTGTCTTTGTAAATACCTCCTTTTTGGCTGGTCTTTTTTTGCTTTGGCTATGCCTTTGGAACCTCTTTGCCTCTGGGATCCGTTTTCCCGTGGATTTCTGAGCCTTTTAACTGCTTTACCCCTTGTGTGTGTGCTTCGCTTAAGGAACACTTATATTTAGAGATGTTTTGGGCCTAGTTGTCTGTATTGCTGACCCAGGCCAACTTTCTTATTGTGCACAGCCACAATCACGTTAGCTGTACTGCTTGGCCTCCGGACAACCATCAGTCTGGTGGTTGATATGTATCAACATCTCACTCAAGTCATGTCACGTGCCAGGTTGCTTCAAGGCCTCCATCAGTCCCCAAAAAGCCAAGGACCACTGGACTCCATGACTACTGCCCTGTTCCCCTGACATCAGTTGTAATGAAGTCTTTTGAGCATCTTGTGATCTCACATCTTAAAGACACAACATATTCACTCCTGGATCCCCTGCAGTTCGCCTACAGATCAAACAGATCTGTGGATGATGCCGTAAACCTGTCCCTCCACCTCATCCTCCAGCACCTGGATTCCACCAGAATATATGCCAGGATCCTGTTTATGGATTTCAGCCTTCAGCACGGTCGTTCCATCACTGCTACAGGACAAATTCTTCCAGATGACCGTGCCTGACTCCACCTGCAGGTGGATCGCAGACTTCCTGTCTGACAGGAGGCAGCATGTGAGGCTGGGAAACCACATCTCAGACTCCCATACCATCAGCACGGGTTCTCCTCAAGGCTGTGTCCTTTCACCTCTGCTCTTCTCCCTGTACACAAACAACTGTACCTCCTGTCACGAGTCTGTCAAGCTTCTGAAGTTTGCGGATCTCTGATGGAGATGAGACCGCCAACAGACCGGAGATTGACCACCTGTTTTAGATGAGCATGGATATATTTGAGTGCGTCTATATTTGCTATTTTATTTTATTCATTTTATTTATACATACTTGGCAATAAAGTCTTTTCTGATTCTTGTCTTTGTTTTTTGGGGTTTTTCAGGAGCTGAGAACCTAAAGTGGTGGTTGGGCCTCTGTGGTGGCATCTCCTTCACTGTGTACCCCTGTTTGCTTGTTCACGTGTGTGTGTGTGTGTGTGTGTTGGCTTTGTGTGTTTGGGGCGACCCTTCCCCGAGATACCTCCTCTCCACCGGTAAGCCTCAGCTTTGAACCAACTTTTAATGGATGTGTATGCGACAGTTGGTTCTTTTTAATATTTTGTATCAATAAAACCTGTTTTTACGGATGTAACCTTATCTCCTGCCTATTTGCATAACTTACCTGAATGCCTTAAGAATTGGTAGAAATGTGGAAATGTCTGCAAACTTGTACATGCCTCACGCCAACGTCATGGCTGGCGTACGCTGGCTTCTGCAGCTGTTGATCCTTTGGCGACACTTAGATGTGATGCTGGGAAACTGTCATAAATGTGAAAACAATTAGTCTGACCAATCATGCCAGCCGTGTGGGACGGAGTTATCCCATGTCAGCCAGGTATATCAAATTCCCATACAATGCAGGTGAACAGGCCAACATTTGCGCAATGTGCAGCAAGAGCCAGTTTTCCGAATGTAATCTGAGCTATCGACTGCACACACATTGCTTTAAAAACACCATGACATGATGAATTTGTATATGTCAACAGGAAACATTTTCATTTGATCAATGTACAGATCATATGTGATGCACAAATGCAATTAACCAACATTGTGGTGCGTGGAGCTGCCAAAGAGTACATTTTTGCGCACTTCCACTCCAGTGAGTAGCATCTCCAATTTGCTTTCTGTGAAGTTCTTATTTTTTCCCGTCTTACTCATTCTTATGTTTTCATTTTCTGATCGTGCAGAGAGGGGAATCTCAGGTGCAGGGTCAATTTAAATATAATTTGCATATTTAAAGTGTGGATAGTGAGGGGTCGGGTACAACATGTGCGCTCAATTGGGATGTACAAAGGAAATGTACTTCTGGATCTGAGCATGCGCCACGTTTTAGAAGGAAATCCATGCAAGTCTTTGTACATGAGGCCCCTGAAAAGACAGAGGGAGACATTGCGTCTGCTACAGCTGCAGCTGTGGACTTCTTTCCCTGACAAACGTAGACCAGGAAACTAAGTAGCTTCTTGTAAGTCACACCTCAAATCTTAGGCGAGATATTAAATCTGGATGATGTCTTTGTTGTGTAATGAATTACAAATGAAGCCAAATAAATCTGTAGAAACCATCTCCTAATGCAATTGCAAGTCAGTTTTAGGTTTGCTATTCATACTGGCTTAGTTTTCCAAGTGTTTTGTCATTGCGCCTCATTAGCTCCTGCTTGTTTTATGAGCCTTGCATGTGTTTTGGATTCTCTTTTAGCCTGCTTTCTCTTCGTTTAGATATACCATGACCTAGATAATTGAGAACCTTCACAGACAAAGCATTACCACAATTTTGTGTGAAGGTGTGTCCAGCCGAAGGCCGGACCCCAAAGCAGGAGACAACACCGCAAACAAAAGTCAATGAAGTTCAGTTTATTCTCAGGACTCTACTGGGTAGTAAATCCCAGAACAAAAAAACATAAAGCAGAAGGCAAACAAAAGGTGCTGGAAACTCCAGAAAAAGCAAAACTCAAAACGACTGCCAGGGCAGGATTCTGGCTCTCTCTGGAAGCACTGGAAGGTAAAAAGAAATACAAGAGATAAATGCAACGTGGCGAAGGTTTTAACCTTAAAAGCACAAGATGACACTGGAGAGCTGGCACAAACCGTAACATGTGGAATTATCTGGCACTGGAGGGAAGCCATGGCCAGCCTTTTGAAGAGTGTTCGATTGAAGAGTGGTTGCAGCTGTGTCATGCGCTCCTGCCAGAATCCCAATGCCCAGGGGCCTCATGTACGAAGACTTGCGTGTATTTCCTTCTAAAACGTGGCACACGCTCAGATCAAGAAGTATTTTTCCTTCGTTCATTCCAATCGAGCATACCCGACCCCTCCCTGTCCACGCCCCTTTTAAATATGCAAATTATATTTAAATTGACCCTGCACCTGAGATTCCCCTCTCTGCATGATCAGAAAATGAAAACATAAGACGGCAAAAAAAGAAGAACTTCACAGAAAGCGAATTGGTGATGCTACTCACTGGAGTGGAGATGTACTCTTTGGCACGCTGTCCTCCACGCGCCACAATGTTGGTTAATTGCATTTGCGCATCACATATGATCTGTATATTGATCGCATGAAAATGTTTCCTGTTGACATTTACAAATTCATCATGTGATAGCACTTTTATACAAATGTGTGTGCAGTCGATAGCTCCGATTACATTCGGAAAACTGGCTCTCGCTGCAAACTGCGCTTTAATGTTGACCTGTTCAGATGCATTGTATGGGAATCTGATATACCTGACTGACATGCGGATAATTCCGTCCTACACGGCTGGCATGGCTCTGCTCAGGGTCGACCGGTACAGTCACGATCGGTCGGACTAATAGTTTTCACATTTATGATAGTTTCCCAGCATCACCTCTAAGTGTCACCAAAGGATCAATATCTGTAGAAGCCAGCGTACGCCAGCCATGGCGTTGGCGTAGGCACGTACAAGTTCCCGGACGTACAAGTTCACTCTTGATACATCTGAACTTTTCCGTGAGCGAGTACGTACGGAACGTTTTTGTACGCACGCAACCTTCGTACATGAGGCCCCAGGTGAGCCTAATGAGGGGGAGAGAGAGAGAGGAGCAGGAAAAGAGAACAAAAAAAACAGCACTGGAAACCCAGGACCGTAACATTTTGACCCTTACAGCAAAATAAATAAAGCATCAAATGCAAACCAGGAAAAGACAGACATGGCTCACCAAGATTACCTTTTCCATGGATATTTATTTTACACACTACACTTCCATTAACTCTGATACCATAATTTTTTTCACGAACCCACAAAATGATGTGGGTTTCTGAAAAAGAAGGAAAGAGAGCCTTTACAGTGACTGTTCAGCCTCCATCTTGTTAAAGATTTTTCCACTTGGTTGTTTCCTCCATCTCAGTCTGAATGTCAGTTGGATTCCATGGTCCTTCAAATGTCTCTCGATCTACAAGACAGAAAGACTTGTGTGTGTTTGATCCTCAATGACTGACAGTCAAAGCATTTTAATTACTGATGGCTCTCACAAATCTAATCATATAATCTTTAAAGGAAACTCCATTGATAGTGGTCCCGACAGGGCCGAGGCTACTGATGACCTTTCTGCTTAAATCCTTAAATCCTGAAACCAGAACCAGATCTTAGAGGGGAACTGGGAGGATTTATTGTTTACTGGTTTATGGGGCCACTGCTGGATATGTGAATACAGTTGAATAAACCTTTTATGGATCTAAAGGAAGTTGCACATCAAATCTTATGAAGTGCCTGAGAAAAATATAAAGCTGAGGTTTTGAAATTAGAAAGACGTTTACCACTTTTATCTCTGCTAGAAGCACTGAAGCTCGTGGCTTGATGCTACATTAGCTTCTACTAGAATATAGCCTCTAAAACTCAAACCAAACTCAGCAGGAGGGTAAAGTTGCATTATGTGGTAATAATGCTGCATATGTGTATCAAGTCGTATAAAGCCTTTTATGGGTCAAAAGGGAGCTGCACAAAACCTTATGAACATACATCCAGGGTTTTGTATTTTCGAAGAAGTTTGCTCAAACATCTCCTGTTGGAGCACTGAAGCTAGAGTCTTGATATTAGATCAGCTGATACTAGCACGTAGCCCCAAAAAGTCAAACCAAACTATCACTGGTAGAGTTGCATTGTGGGTAAAACATACACATGTGTTTAAATAATTTTTGCAATAAAAAATACAACATATTTCACAGTTTTTTCGTCAGTTTAGATCTTTTTAAAGTGGGTCCATCTTCGGTCCAACAATGCTTATTGGAGTCAACAGCACCAAGACACCAGTCTTTGTTATCATGACCATGTAAGCATGCTGGTTATCACGTACAACTTTAAGTTTCATAGAATACAATCACAGGTGGTTCCTAGAATAGCTGGAGAAAAGAAATGATACTTACATGGATTAAAACAGCCTCCTGCACCTGGGGATCATTCATGTCCACCGATCCTTCAGACTTCACTGCAACCTTGAACAGCTTCATTATGGGAACTGCAGATTCTGAATAGAAGTGAACATTTGGGTGCTGATAGACAAATCTATCTGATTGAAATTGAAAATGGGTAATTCATGTGATATTTAAACACTTACCTGAGCAGATGAATGGGTATTTCCGGTTACAAACAACGTCATACCATCCTTGTGCATTAGCAGCTACGCATTGTTCATCTTCAACGTCAGTGGGCTCATAAAAGTTCCACCTTGTGAATAAATACTCTCTCTGGTCAGACCATCTCCACACAGGTTTAAACAAACCAACCCACCAGGCTGATGAATCAGTCAGGTTCATGATCTCTTCCTTCTCTTGTTGGCTTCTCATGCTGGTCAAGTCTGTGTATTTCTCCCTCCAGTAACTCTGAGCTGACTCCCAGGTCATTTCCTCAGTAACTGGAATGTAACTTTTAGTGTGTTCTGAAAAAAAATACAGCATATCCACAACAAGGAGTACTGTTAGACATGTTAAATACAGTCAGTAAAGAGTTCTGATAATTAAATTAAAAAAAAATTTAAGATTAAATTAAATACTAAAAAGTATTCTTAAAAGTGAACACTCACCATCATAGCACACTGACTTTTGTAAATCATCACATTTGTGGACATAAAGTGTGCCTCCTATTAAAACCACACAATGATCCCTCCAGTTTTCTTCAAAAACAAACCATTCTCCATATCCAGTGTTGCCATTCACATAGAGAGGTGTATTGTCTACTGACCACGTCCACCCCCCATCTTTATAAAGTCCTATCCATGCAGCTCCACTGCCTATTTTACTTCTCACTATTAACCAGTCCTCTCCATTCTCTATGGTCGCCAGGTCCACAAAATTCTCTCTACAGTATCTCTGAGCCTCAGTCCAGTTTTTCATCAGATCTACATAGTGGAATTCCCTGGTGACGCCCAATGAAGGTGCTGGTAGTGCTGGAAGTAAATTAATTTATTAAGTAGTAACATGTCATCATAGTGAATGAAGAATAATATATTAATGGTTAATAATGAGCATTTACTAACCTAGAAGCAGCAAGAGCACCAGTCCTGACGTATTGTCACGCTGTACAAATACACAATAATGATGAAATAAAAAAATAATGAAGAATAATAAAAATGTAGTATTAACAAATAAAACATTAAACACAATAGAAATAATCACTGTGAGTTGGGTTTTACGTTTTCTGCTCTTACCATTGTTTCTGCTCTGATGTTGTGTCTGTGTAGTTCTTCATAATGTGGCTGGTGTCTTGTTAGAGTTTTCTGAGCCTTGTTAAGCATCATGCAAATGGAAGAACAAATGACTGCTTTTCCGGATTATTGACGGCACAACATCAAAAACTAGTACTCGAGATTCACCGATCAAATGTATTCATGTCCTCTGTGTTAACCCAGATCAGAAAATGAGTTTTATTAAAAAAAAGTGACATAAACATCTTCTCTGAACATGTTTCTGCTCGTCGATGGAGAGAATAGGTGAGACAGTGCTACTGCTAATGCTAGGTGTAGGGTTTCCATATAAGTCACTATCAAAAGTGCTACAAAATGCCCTTATTGTCAGGTGCACAGTGAGGCAGTGTGTAGCGTGGGCATGGTGTTGTATGAATATACAGTATATGTATATTCATATTCTATTTAAAGAGTCAAAAAAGAGCTTTTAAGTGTGCATATTCAATTTAGTTTAAAGCCTTGCTATATCTATCTATGGGTGTAGCCCATCAAAAACTTAATTGATTTCCACATACATCCTGAGTGTTTGTTTGATGCGTTTCTGCTGTTCAGTTTGTTTTCCAGGCAGTGGTGGGAATCAAATAATAGATGCTGGTCAGTGTGAGTGGGTTTTCTACATACTCCAATACTGAGGCTTCTGTCTTCTTCAGTGTACACAAGACAGTCCAATAAGGCCAAACTATCTCCTCTGATGTCCTCCCCAGTGAACTTGATGTTGCTGTCCACTGTATCGATGCGCACAGGAGGTGCCATGTGAAAGATTCCACCTCCTGTGTTTTGATAAACCCAGCTATCATCCACATACCGGGGCTCTGATCTCTACCTCCTCCATTTAGAGATGGACCACTTATGGTGACAGTGGTGACCCCATCGCAATCCTTCATTAAATTGGAAATAGGTGGTAGTCAGGTACAGGTCAAGCATCACACAGACTTGGTTTGGGGTTAGGTTGGTTCTATCGGCCAAGGTGTCATCCTTTAGCAGTCTTTCCCGTACTACTTTTGTGGCTTCTGTGGTGGGAATGCACGTGAACAGTGAGGTTACATCATAGGATACGATGGACCTACTTTGATGTTCCTGACCTTGCTGACAAAGTCCCAAGTGTTTTTGATGTGATGAGGAGTATTGCCAACCAAGGAGATTAGATATTTGCCAGGTGCTTGGCAGAATATGTGACATATGTGAATATGTGTTATATGTGACAGAATCTATGTTGCTGACGATGGGTCTGAGTGGGGCTCCTTCCTTGCATATTTTGGGGAGTCCATAAATACACAAAGAGCTTCCCCAGGGTACAACTGATCACTTTAGAGTCTCGTATGTAGCCATGTCACTGAGAAGGGGATGTAATTTGTTGTATTTAAAAGCACTGTGTATGTTCCTTTGTTTGACGGAAAGAATATGATGTCCCGTTCTTGTTCACGGAAAAATTCAGACGTATCAAGAGTGAAATGCGACCGATAGGGACTGTGCCGGTCGACCCTGAGCAGAGCCATGCCAGCCTGTGGGAGGGAATTTTTACGTGCCTCATGCCAACGTCATGGCTGGCGTACGCTGGCTTCTGCAGCTGTTGATCCTTTGGCGAGGTGATGCTGGGAAACTGTCATAAATGTGAAAACAATTAGTCCGACCAATCATGCCAGCCGTGTGGGACGGAGTTATCCTTATGTCAGCCAGGTATCAAATTCCCATGCAATGCATCTGAACAGGTTAACATCAAAGCACAGTTTGCAGCGAGAGCCTGTTTTCTGAATGTAATTGGAGCTATCAACTGCACACACATTGCTATAAAAGTGCTATCACATGATGAATTTGTAAATGTCAACAGGAAACATTTTCATTCCATCAGTGTACAGATCATATGTGATGCGCAAATGCAATTAACCAACATTGTGGCGCGTGGAGGACAGCGTGCCAAAGAGTACATTTTTGCGCACCTCCACTCCAGTGAGTAGCGTCTTCAATTTGCTTTCTGTGAAGTTCTTTTTTCCTGTCTTACTCGTTCTTAAGTTTTCATTTTCTGATCGTACAGAGGGGGGAATCTCAGGTGCAGGGTCAATTTAAATATAGTTTGCATATATAAAAGGGGTGTGGACAGGGAGGGGTTGGGTACAACGTGTGCGCTCAAGGCATTTGTATCCTATAGTCAGCAGGAATGACTCAGATGCTGAAAGTTTGAAAAGTCAAAAATCTGTCCTTCAGTCTGATCCAAGTTAAAGTTGAGAACATCCAGTGAATCATCAATGTGCTGTCTGCAGTAGGTGGACCAGTGTGGCCAGTAGTAGGGCACCATGTCAGGCTATTTACAAAGATTATCATACACCTCATTCTAGTAGATTAATGAAATGATCCTTTGTCTTGATCCTACGATGGCCAATGTGTTGAAACATTGCAATGTTTTAGACACCTTCGTACAGTCCTTGATACTGGTCCAGTCCCTGTTGAGTTTCAATTGACTAAAATTAAGCAGCTGTTCACTGTCTGGACATAAGCTAAAACTTTAAACATCTCCTGACTTAATTCTTATATTTTCTATGTCAGTTTGAGACTCTTATACCAAAAGCAATCAGCATTTTAAATAATAAGATTGGCCACAAATGCACTTATACATTTTATAATTTTATGTTTTAGACGTATTTTTAGGGGTATCTCTGGACCATATCAGTTTCATATTCCTTTACTATTTGTTTTTTCATCCATCCTTCAGTATGCTAACATTGTAGTAACCTACAACATTCTGAGAAGGTGAGACCAGAAGTCTGAATTTAATTCCACCTGAATTTAACTAAGCAATAGGTACGAGCTTCCTTTTGGATAATATCATGGAAATGAACTTGCAGAACCAAATTTTACTATTAAGGCCATGTTCAGGGGATTCAAAAGCACAACTCAAGAGGGAAATTGTAGGCAAATAGGAACTAATAAGACGCAAAGACAAAACACTGGGAAGCCAAGGCACTAAACACAAAGGTCTTGTTAAGACTGTCACAGACGTTCCAGATTTTTGGTTAATCTTGATGTTATCCAGATTAATTCAAGGAAGTTCAGACAGAAATATATTTTTTGATCAACTTTTGCCCTGAACTTTTTTGCCACTGTAGATAATGCGCTTTCCATGGAACTCAGAGATTGTTGAGAAAGTTTGCCCGTGCTCGTCCTTTTGGAGGGTATCAGGCCAGGCTCCACCAAAAAGACAGAGTACACAAAGCTGCTAACTCTAATGGCTTCTCAAGAGGAGCAAACTAGTAGTTTACCCCTGAGAGTTAAACCAGTTCCATCTGCAGATCTCTGCATCTTCCTCAGCATCTCTCGTGAAGGGATAGAAAAGACTCTCCATTATACACTGCCTGGCCAAAAAAAAAGTTGCCAGCTGGATTAAACTCAGCAAATACATACGAGCCTCCTATTGGATATGTCTGTGAAGGTTCTCAGTCATCCAGGTCATGGTATATCCAAAAAAGTTCAAGAAAGGCAACTGGACTTGTAGAAATTGGATAATTTCTGCATGGGTGATTATCTTTCAGCTGGCAACAAGTTATTTAACCCCAACTGATGGAATGAGTAGCTTCTCATTTCTTAAACAACCATGTCTAAAGACACATCCTGTGGTAGTGGAAAAGGTGTTAGTCTGTTTGAAAAGGGTCAAATCATTGGCATGCATCAAGCAGAGAAAACATCTAAGGAGATTACAGAAACTACTAAAATTGGGCACTGCCCAACGTATCATTAAAAACTGGAAGGATACTGGGGAACCAGCGCATCAGAGTAAGAAGAGAGGCAGATGAAGTGATGCACCTGTCATGCCTAGTGCCTACTGTATGGATGGATGGATTTTTTTCTTCCCTGGCATATTCCAAGATTGCAATACCAGGATTCATCGGGCTCAAATTGTGAAAGAGTGGTTCAGGGAGAATGAGACATCATTTTCACACATGGATTGTGTGCCCTTAACCCCACAGTGGTCAGACTCTCCCATCATCAATACAAGATATTGGTGAAAAATTAATACAACACTGGATGGAAATAAATCTGGTGACATTGCAGAAGATTATGGAAACAATGCCACAGTGAATTAACACACCTGCATTGACGCCTGCATCTAAGAAACGGGCCACTGTGCTCAGGTCCTCGGCCCTGTGGCCTGGGGATTTACACCACTAATCTTCTGTGCTGAACTCCAGGGACTCTCTACAGTCTGTGCCTAAACCATTTTTGTGTGTGTGCCTGTGTCAGGCTGCATCCTGTTGGGGATGGCTCCTGCCATTTAGGAATGTAATTCCTATGGGGTGAGGGTGCCAGGCATGGCTCACCAAGTTGACTTTTTCCATGGATATTGTTTTTCACCTCCTGATCGATCCATAGCTATCCAAATTATACACTACACCTCCATGAACCATGATTCCATCAATGGTTAGATAGTTGTACAGTTTTAGATTGTTTAGACACATTGGATATTAAACTTACTTTGGACCTGCTCACCACTGATACCCTCAACTGCTGCAAAGACTGATCCATCTCATAGTAAGCATGAATGCTGTTCAGATGATGTCCAGAACACCCAGCAGGACCTCAACGTCCCAACTGCAGTTTCAATGAGCAGTGGTTGGACTAGTGCGGCCAGTAGCAGGGCACCATGTTAATTTCCATTTCAAAAGATTACCATGCACTAGGGGTTGAACGGCTTCCGATTTTTTTAAAGTTGACTAATGGTGTTGAAAGTTGAGTCGACTAGTCGATGACGTCACACATAAAAACACAGTAGAAAATAATGAAATCTATATTCTTGACCTGGATACACGTTGTAGCGTCACACAGAAAATAATCTACAGAGGCTTTTCTGCAAGGTAACTGAAGCTTGAACATTGACTGCTGTCACTTGTAATATGTGGCTCTGGCTACGCAAATGAATAACACAACAGAACTGAACATAAACACGTGAGCTAATCAATATTGTGTGCTGCAGATATGTGTAGCCTATATTGGCATTGTCAACATCGTTTAATAGTACTTCACAGCAGGTTGTAAGACAGGATAAGTGTAGCCGGGATAAAGAAAATGCAGTATATATCTGAAGCCTTTTCCGTGTTAAGCAGCTCAAGGTCTGATAACTTTGGACAATAAAATTCACCAGCAAGCTGTTGATATGCAGCCTTCTTCTCTCGGTTACCACAGGACTGTCGTAGAGAGGATTTGGACCATTCCTCTGCTAGCGCTATCGGCTCCCTTTTCAGAGTGTGAATTGCAGTAGTACAGTAGTACTTCCTGCTTAAAGCATCATGGTACAGCAGTAAAGTCGACTGGTTGATTTTCCCTACAGGCATGATATCACTCCACCCAAGACCCAGATTTCCCAGTTTCCCAGTTTGCATTATTTGCAAATAAAAATGGTTGAGAGTCATACTCAGTTCAGGCAAATTATCCAGAGATCCTGCCAGGACGTCAGTGTATTGACCCAGCAGAATAAGTCCATCCATTAGCAGCAGCTTATTTGAATCATATATTCATATCTACATGGTACTGTGTGAGTTCAGTGTTGGTACTAAATGAGATGTGACAAGTTATATCAGTAAAGATGGATTTTCCCTACAGGCATGATATCACCCCACCCAAGACCCAGATTCCCATTTCCACACAATACACTTGTGAAACAACAATGTGTGAAAACAATTTCAAAACTCCAAATAAATAAAAGAGTCTTCCTGTCTTATGGATGGAGAAACATTTGAAGGACCATGGAAACCATCTGAGGTTCAGAGTACCTACAGTACCTACATGGAGGAAACAACCAAAAGGAAATATCTTGGATAAGATGAAGACTGTACAGTGGTGTGGTGGTTAGCACTGATACCTCTCAGCAAGAATGTTCTTGGTTTGAGTCCACTGGCTGACTGGGACCTTTCTGTGTGGGGTTTGTATGTTCTCCCTGAGTCTGCATGGGTGCTCCCCGGGTACTCTGGCCGTTACATTAATTGGTGATTCTAAATTGGCCATAGGTGTGATTGTGGTTGTCTGTCTCTCTATGTGTCAGCCCCATGATCAACTGGTGACCTCTCCACAAGCGGTTACAGAAAATGAAAATGAAGCCTGAACAGTCACCCTTTTACACATATATGAACACACTAAAACTGACAGGTTATTTTATTTAAGTACATGTTCACAGAATTTGTGCAAGTGAAGAGTGTACCAGCTATGCATAATATCTGTTCACACAGTTTGGACTCGCTCCAGGATAGGCTTTTGTGTGAAGGATTACTTTCTTCCTTTTGTAACCAGTGCATAACTTATGGAAATATTATGATTCAGATAGAAGAACATCTGGGACTCTTAGAATGGAAATGTGGAACCTGCTATGCTGTAATAGTGACTAAATACTGTACTTAAACTGATCCATATCAATTCTTATGAAGCAAGAAAACCTCATCTGCTACTGTTGGTGTGATTAGTAGAAGATCATTACAGTTATAAGTTGCAATTGTCTTCTTTATTAATTGATCATTTGGAATTAAATGCTAATGAAACCGTAGAATGACTTGCCTTTGCACATCAAGCAGGCTGACTCACTTCTTTTTTTTAAATCCTCTCCTAAAATCTTCTCCTTTTCTCTTTGGCTTATTACTTAGTTGGAGATGTTGGTTCTTATTGTTTTTATTGTTCAACTGTTTTTATGATTTTAATTTTGTTTCTAAGTCTTCATTCTGTGTTTTACCTGTCCTCGTGTCTGATAGCACTTTAGCCAACTGTGTTGTGTTTGAAGTGCTTTATAAATAAAGTTAAGTTGAGCAATGCTTAGTAGATCAGTTATAAACTATTAATGAAAACAATTATAATAAATGATACTTAATCACATACATATGATGATATGATAATGATAATATGGTACTGGCCTCATTAGTTATCCTACGACTCATTCAAACTGCATTTGGGATGTTGAGGTCCCGCTGGCTGTTCTAGGAAACAACCTGGATGAGACTTCAGGACAGATATTTGACATCACACTTTTCAAACTTTCAGCATCTGAGTCCTTCCTGCTGTATATAAATTTACACAACAACATATCCAAACTACACACTGCCACTATGTCCAGAGCAGCAACTAATCATTTGTTTATTAAAACTCTGTTTCTGGTCTGGGTTAACACAGAGGACATGAATACACATGGTTTTGATGTCATGCCATCAACAATCCTGAAATGGACTCATGTTTCCAACATTTGCATACCATTTATAAAAGCAAAGGCTCACAAGGCTTCTTGCCATATTGTGAAGAACTACATAGACAAAAACATCAGAGAAGACACGATGGTAAGAGCAGACAACTTAAAACAGTGTTGGTTTCTTGGTTGTTTAAGAGTTGTTTTTCATTCATCTTACATTTCCTGTTATTATTATACATATTTGTTCAGAGTGACAACACGTCAGGATTCTTGATCTTGCTGCTTCTAGGTTAGTACATACTCATTAATAACTATTAATATATTATTGTTCACTCCCTATGATGACATGTTACTATTTACTGAATTCATTTCCTTTCAGCACTACCAGCACCTTCATTGGGCGTCACCAGGGGATTTCACTATGTAGGTCTGCTGAAAAACTGGACTGAGGCTCAGAGTTACTGTAGAGAGAATTTTGTGGACCTGGCAACCATAGAGAATGAAGAGGACCAGTTAGTAGTGAGAAATAAAATAGTCAGTGGATATGCATGGATAGGACTTTATAAAGATGGGGACTGGAAGTGGTCAGTGGACAATACACCTCTCTATGTGAATGGCAAGACTGGATTTGGAGAATGGTTTGTTTTTGAAGAGGACAATGCCAGTGGCGTAGATCATTGTGTGGTTTCAATAGGAGGCACACTATATGACTACAAATGTGGTGTTTTACAGAAATCAGTGTGCTATGATGGTGAGTGTTCCCTTTTTAACAATATTTTATATTATTTAATTTCAGTTACATTGATTGAAAATCATGTAGCACTGTCTGCCACTATCCTTTCAGACACTGTGTTTAACATTTCTGACAATACCCCTTGTTGTGGATATGCTGTATTTGTTTCAGAACCCACCAAAAAGTACATCCCAGTTACTGTTCAAATGACCTGGGGGTCAGCTCAGAGTTACTGCAGGGAGAAATACACAGACTTGACCAGCATGAGAAGCCAACAAGAGAAGGAAGAGATCATGAACCTGACTGATTCATCAGCCTGGTGGGTTGGTTTGTCTAAACATAACTGGAGATGGTCTGACCAGAGTGAGTCTTTGTTAAGACTGTGGGCATATCGTGAGCCCGATCGACTACATGAATACTGCGCAATTAGTAATGTAAGAAGATGGTATAATACAGATTGTGAGCGGAAATATCCATTCATCTGCTCAGGTAAGGACTCAAATATCACGCCAATATCCAGTTTTGATTTCAAATACAAAACATTAATTATGAGCTTGACTTTCAAAGTTTATATATGCAGCACTAAAGTTTGAGACTTTTATCCACAATCTGCAGTTCCCATAATGAAGCTGTTCAAGGTTGTACTGAAGTCTGAAGGATCTGTAGACATGAATGATCCCCAGGTGCAGGAAGCTGTTTTGAACCATGTAAGTATCATATATGCTAGTAGGGGTTGTACCAACTAGTTGACTCTACTGCTGTGCCATTAAGCAGGAAGTTGACTAGGTGTCAATCACGTGACAGTAACAATATAGATGCCTCCATGAAGACAGGTGAGGAGTCCAGTGTGTCATTGCAGCAAAGTAGCAGCGGTTCATGTATTTCAAGTGTGTAGAAATACTTCACTTAAGATGAAGCCCATTCTACTGTGACATGCAGAATATGTAAGTCAGTCCTGAAATACAACAGATGTACTACTGCAATTCACACTAATCTGAAAAGGCTTTTGCTAACGCTAACACTAGCAGAGGAACCATCCAAAAAACGTCCCGCAGTAACAGAGCGATGGAAGCTGCACAAAAACAATTTGTTGGTGAATTTCACTGTCTAAAGTTATTAGATCTTTAGCTGCAATACACGGAAAAGGCTTCGGAGATATACCACATTTTATTTTATCCCGGCTACAATATCCTATCTTACAACACATCTTATAACACGCTGCAAAGTACAGTGCAGATTTATATAGACTATACATGTCTGCAGCACACAGTATTGATAAGAGCATGTGCTCATGTTCAGTTCTGTTGTGTTCTATCAGTTGACATTGTTGCTGTGGTTGTAAAGCGTGTTTTCTGTCCTTGATGTCAGTTAATGCACCATGTGAAAGACGGAAGTTATAGTCTTCTGGTCAAGATTCTCAAACGTCAAGGTCATGGTATATCCGAAAAACAATTAAGAAAGGCAACTGAACTTGTAGAGTTTTGGTAGAGTTGAGAATTTGCCGTTTATGGTGTTGGCATGGGCTATGGCTGACAGCAGCTCCTGTTCAAGCTTCAGTTACCTTCCAGAAAAGCCTCCGTAGCTTCCTATGTGTGAGATGCTAAAATATGTGTTTTTATGTGTGACGTCATTGAGTAGTCGACGTCGACTCCACATAAATCACATACTAGTCCAGAAATGAGAAATGGACTTCAGAAGTCTTGTAAACTTCTTTGTAATTCCAAAACCACAGATTCATAATTCACTTTTAAACTTGCAGTCTTCAGTGGACTCCACTGACATCAGCTGAGGCACTTAATAAGATTTTGTGCAGCTCCCTCTGGATCTATAAAAGGTTTTATACAACTTTATTCACATATCCAGCATTGCTCTCCAAAAAACAGTGAAGACACTGAATCATCCTCGTTCCTCTGTAAAAATCTGGTTCTGAATTGGTACTGGTTCCTCGTGTAGGATTTAAACAGTACAAGCTTTAAAAGTAGAACCCGCTTTCAATAGAGCATCCCTTAAAGATTAAATGATTAGATGTGTGGGAACCACCAATAAATGAATGACATGCCTTGAATGTGAGACACAGTATTAGCCATTACTGCAGGAAATAAAGTATCTTCATGTCTTGTAGATGGAGAAACATTTGAATGTCCAGCAGACGTTCAGACTGAGATGGAGGAAACAACCAAATGGAAATGTCTTTAATAAGATCTAAGCTGAAATTTCACTGTGAATGCTCTCTTTTCTTTTTCATAAAATTTCTCTTTAGGATTTTATTCAAGTACTTATATACACACTTTATTGAGTTTGATGTGTTTAAGTGGGGCTTTAATCTGTTTTGTATTAGTATTTCTCCCTAACAATTCTTTTGTTCCAAATTAATTTTTTTTATAAAAAAAAAAAAAAAGAAAGAAATTGTCAATACACACTGCATCCCTCTCTGGAGCTACATCCAGTAATTGAAGGGAAATTTTGACGTTTTGAAAGTTTTGTCATTTGAACCGGGAAGCAGGAATGAATATTTAAAGTAATGAACTGTCTGAGAATCATTTGTTGGGACCATGGGAACTTAATTTACTGTTAAATAGAAGCAATTAGCTTCATGGTCTTCTAGTCACTCTCTACAACCTGATTTCATCTGAAATACAGCCCTCAAGTCAGTCAGAGAAAACACCAGCTCATCCATTGTTCTTTATATCTCACCCTGTCACTCTCACTGTACTGATGACTCGCTGACCACAAGTGCTCTCCAAACATTCTGGAGCTTCTACGTCAGTCTGCTGGTTCCTCGTAGGCCACTAATGCGTAACATGCCCTCTCTGTATCTCACACACATAATTTTAATGTTTAGATTATATATTGGGTTTCCTTTATTATTATTGAGAATATTATTAGTGATATACCAGAAACACAAAATATGAGAAGAGATAACGTTACACAACATGACTTTGTGTGTTACTTATATATGTTAGATGATAGCAGGTGTGACAACTTTAAAGATTATACAATCTTGAATTAGTTTTAAGATGTAACTATATTAATTCATGATATAAGAATGTTATCACTGTTAATTTAAGTTATGTGAGTAAAACAATTTCACACAGAGGGCAAAGGTCCATATGTGTGCTTAAAAAAATCAATATTGCTTAGGACTAGTAATATTAAAATGCTTTAAATATGTGTTTATTTTACATTGCTCATTGTTTCTTGTTAAATGTACCTGTGATAACATAATCTGAGACTGATTGTCTTCACCTACATGGTATAAGCTACTGTTGAAGAAAGACCATCAGATCACTTCCGTGTGAATGTGTGTGTGCTTGTGTGAGCGAATGGGTAGATACATCTGTGACTGTAAAGAAAAGAAAAGCGCTATATAAAAGCAAAGCCATTTACCATTACCATATTCAGGTATGCTGTGGGTCGTCAAAACCAGTAAAATGGTCACTACTGTTAAGAGAAATGGAGGTGTGTCCGTACAATACATGACACAGTAATTTAGAGACAAAATTTGTGGTTTACAGACAAGTGAATGCAACAAGCAGAGCTTGTTTGCTAGTCAAATTTAGTTTCCAGTTACTGTTGTGTCTTAATCTTATTGACTGCTTGTGATGTTTAGTTGTCTAAAGTGTATAATTTGTTTGTGTTGTATGTCATGTACTTGTATTTGCATTTATATGTTAAAAAAGTTGTGTTTTGCTATCAATGTACCCCAATAAAGCTGCTGTTGAGGAATGACCACCGAATCACTGTTGTTAAAGGGGAATTACCATTTTTTACACCTGGACCTTATTTCTGGCATAAAATACGATAACTCCGGACTCAACGGGGAATAGCACTAGCGTGTCATAACAAAATATTGGTGAAATGAGTTTCGTGGCAGATAATGCGTTATTTAGAGGCTGAGTTTCAGTTCCCCGATCACACCCACTATATGGATATACGCGGCAAATAACAGCAAAGTTATATGGGTGAGTAAACAATTGTATTTTATGCCAGAAATAAGGTCTAGGTTGTAAAAAATGGTAATTCCCCTTTAACATTTCTCCTCATATTCAGGGGTGTAACACTGGCTACTGCTCTGTTTTAGCTGAGGAGGGATTTTATCTTAAGTGAGAAATATCATTTATCTGCTAAAAATACAAAACCTGTGGGACCTCTAAGATAAAGCCTTATGATCAAAGGAAGTTTTCAATAGTGATTTAAAAGAAGACACTCAATTAGCCACTCTAAGACAATAAATTCTGGGATACAGGGACAACCAGAAAGATCCTGGCTGAGAGTGGCTTGTCAAAAAAGTTAAATGTTTGCCATTTGCCTGTGTGGCAAGACGGGTCCAGCTATTGGTGGTCGAACTAAGATCTTCTGAAATTTGAACAATCCAACAAGGCCACCCTAGGAATTTCACCCAGGGATTATTAATTATAAATACATTCTTATAAGGCACTCAGGTTCAACATGCAAATAGGCATGAGATGAGGTTCCATCTGTAAAACATTTTTTATTGATACAAAATATTAAAAAGAGCCAATTGTCACACACATCCATTAAGAGTTGGTTCAGAGCAGAGGCTTGCCAATGGAGCGCAGGGCTAGCATGAGGAGGTATCTCAGGGAAGGGTCACCCCAAAGATACATGGGAACGTAGCAGATGGGATGCCTCCCTCTGTCTATTCAGGTCTGTTGCTGTGCTTTTGATTGGTCTGTTACCAGCCAATTAGCTGCAGAGTCGCTATAAAAACAGGAAATTTGCTGAGCTCTTCCCTGACTGAGTGCATTTCAGCTTGCCTGACCTCCATGAGTGTTGCAGGTATGAGACATTTCTCCTCTGCTGACTTCTGTATTCTCTGTTTTTAGTTACCATAGTTGTGCTCGTAGGTTTTCTAAGTCCAGTCCTGTTGAACTGCCTACTAGCCATGCTGGAAGCTACATGGCATGGCCGTTCACCCATTTCCACACGCTGCTGCTTTGCCTAATTGGAATGCTCATTTTTGGTCTTTACATTATGATATTGCCCCTCATTCGTCCTTGTCTTTGTAAATACCTCCTTTTTGGCTGGGCTTTTTTTGCTTTGGCTATGCCTTCAGAACCTGTTTTCCCGTGGATCTCTGAGCCTTGTAACTGCTTTACCCCTTGTGTGTGTGCTTCGCTTTAGGAACACTTATATTTAGAGACGTTGTGGGCCTAGTTGTCTGTATTGCTGACCCAGGCCAACTTTCTTTTTGTGCACAGCCACAACCACATTAGCTGTACTGCTTGGCCTCCAGACAACCATCAGTCTGGTGGTAGATATGTATTTGGTTCCTTTTATATTTTGTTGAAAAGTTAATTTTGCCTAATTTGTGTGTGTGTATATATATATATATATATTTATTTATTTTTTTTTATTTATTTTGTGTACTTTTGCCGATATGTTTTATATGAAGGCTACTTTGAGAATTATATTTATTTGATAAGAATATTATTTTTTTGAAATTGTTCTCTTGTAATTATTTGTTCCTGAGGGACTTTACAAACATCACAAACTACAAGCCCATGGATGTCTTCAACATCCCACTCAAGTCATGTCACGTGCCAGCTTGCTCCAAGTCCTCCACCTGTCCTCAAAAAGTCAAGGACCACTGGACTCCATGTCTACTGTCCCGTTCCCCTGACATCGGTTGTAATGAAGTCTTTTGAGCGTCTTGTGCACTCACATCTTAAAGATACAACAGATTCACTCCTGGATCCCCTGCAGTTTGCCTACAGATCAAACAGATCTGTGAATGATGCCGTAAACCTGTCCCTCCACCTCATCTTCCAGCACCTGGACTCCACCAGAACATGCCAGGATCCTGTTTATGGATTTCGGCCTTCAACACGGTCGTTCCATCACTGCTACAGGACAAATTCTGACCGTGCCTGACTCCACCTGCAGGTGGATGACAGATTTCCTGTCTGACAGGAGGCAGCATGTGAGGCTGGGAAAACGCATCTCAGACTCCCATACCATCAGCACGGGTTCCCCTCAAGGCTGTGTCCTTTCACCTCTGCTCTTCTCCCTGTACACAAACAACTGTTCGTCCAGTCATGATTCTGTCAAGCTCCGCAAGTTTGTGGATGACACCACTCTCATCGGGCTCATCTCTGATGGAGATGAAACCGCCTACAGACTGGAGATTGACCGCCTGTTTTAGATGATCATGGATATATTTGAGTGTGTCTATATTTACTATTTTATTTTATTCATGCATACTGCGTGCAACAACACCAAGGCAAATTCCTTATATGTACAAACATACTTAGCAATAAAGTCTTTTCTGATTCTTGTCTTTGGACTTGGTTTTTCAGAAGCTGAGAATCTGAAGTGGTGGTTGGGCCTCTGTGGTGGCATCTCCTTCACTGTGTACCCCTGTTTGCTTGTTCACGTGTATGTGTGTGTTGGCTTTATGTGCATTTGGGGTGACCCTTCCCCAAGATGCCTCCTCTTGCGAGCCCTCCTCTCCACCGGTAAGCCTCAGCTTTGAACCAACTTTTAATGGATGTGTATGTGACAGTTGGTTCTTTTTAATATACAGATGGAACCTTATCTCCTGCCTATTTGCATAACTTACCTGAATGCCTTAAGAATTGGTTTATAATTAATAATCCCTGTGTGAAATTCCCAGGGTGGTGTTGTCAGATTGTTCTAATTTCAAGTGAGGCAGAAAACCTTAGCTCCACTACTAGTAGTAGCCCCGTGGACCCTCTCACGGCACACAAAGAAAGCTAACAGACAACTATGCCCAAAACATCTACAAATATAAATTAGACTCAGAGATCAACGTGCAAAGGAATTCCAGAGGGAAATCAGGTGAAAAGACGAAGCAGGGATAAAGGACGGAAATGGCAACGCCAAAGCAAAAAGTATTTTTGCCATACAAAGGCAAAAATCAAAAAGGGGCATCCAATAAGGCAAAGCAGCAGAGTGTGGAACTGTGTCAACAACCACATAATGGAGCTTCCAGCATGGCTGGTAGGCCTCATCAACTCCTGTGGTACATGGACTCAGGAGAGGGTAAGCATGCAGGAAGTAGCATAGTCACCAGTAGTGGCCTGCAAACAATGGCTGTACTTGCATAGAAAACCTACGAGCACAACTAAGGTAACTAAAAACACAGGGCACAGAAGTCAGCGAAGGAGAAAACTCTCAAACCTGCAACTCACAGAGGTTATGGCAACCTGAAACAAGGGTTGCAAGTGCTCAGAGTCAGGGAAGAGCTCATTAACCCTCTGGTGCATAGTGGTCACTACAGTGGACAGCTACTAAAAAGTCATTTTCACTTTAATGCAATGGTTTCTACGGTGGAACTGCATATCAGCCTCTAGAATGCGCTCTGCTGCCCTACTCTATTGAGGTCTATTCAGTGGTCAGTCGGTGTAACTGCAAGTAAACTTCCTCTGAATCCAACGTGGCCGCTAAAAAGCCATCCATGACGACCACTGCTGGTATATCCTGTCAAAGCTTCTATTCTTGAAGAATCACATAGGTAAAAAAAATATGATGATATACAGTAACATCTAAGGAAGTATATTATCCGTTTGGAATATGAAATTTTTACTTCCAATATGTAGAAAAATACGTTTAACCATGTGTCCACTGAAGTGGACATCATGCATCACCAAGTATATTTTTAACACAAGTCATGTAATTGCTTCACTGTTTCTTGTGACTGTTTTGGTTACAAGTCAGTGTATAATTGTTATATTTATAAGCTATTCATTTAAAATATAACTTTTTGTGCAGATTAGCTGTAGTTTGTGTTACTATACTAATTATTTTATCATATTTTGTACTAGTAGGCTCTGCATCCTGCCCGTCATCTGGACTATAGGCACCCTCACTTTCTGCATCTGGACTGTCTGTATCTCCATCATCTTCAGTTCTTATGTCTCTGTTCTTCTTTGGCAGCCACTCATCATCACTGTTGTCACTATACTCATCATCACTGGAGCTGGACCTAATTTCCTGAACTATTCTATAGGTTGCCTTATTCTTTGCTGCATTTGAAGTCTACAGAATATGATAAAATAATTATTATAGTAACACAGACTACAGCTAATCTGCACAAAACATATTTTAAATGAATAGCTTATAAATATAGCAAGTATGCACTGGCTTATAACCAAAACAGTCACAAGAAACAGTGAAGCAATTACATGACTTGCGTTAAAAATATACTGGGTGATGCATGATGTCCACTCCATTGTTGTTTTTGACCATTGTTTTGTTTTTTAAAGCATAAAAAGAAACAAGTGTTTCTATATTTAGAATAAAACACAAGTTAATTCATTCAACAATAAGTTCACAATGCTTCATGTTGAGTTCTCAGGCGCATGAAGTCCACTGGAGTGGACATGTCTGGAACTCTATGAATATACCATATTTTTGGAAAAAAAAAGTTGAACATTTTTTTTCATGTCCTAAGAAGAAAAAAAAACACTTCATAAAAAAATCTTGACCAAAGCTTTCATAATTCATGCATCAGACAACTTCCTTTTTTTATAGTGACTCAGCAGTTAATTGGCTGGCAACAGACCAACCAAAAGCACACAGCAACAGACCTGGGGCCTCATGTACGAAGGGTGCGTATCAGGTATCATGTATCAAGAGTGAAATGTCCGTGAACTTGTACGTGCCTCACACCAACCTCATGGCTGGCGTACGCTGGCTTCCGCAGCTGTTGATCCTTTGGCGACACTTAGATGTGATGCTGGGAAACTGTCATAAATGTGAAAACTATTAGGCCGACCAATCATGCCAGCCGTGAGGGACGGAGTTATCTGCATGTCAGTCAGGTATATCAAATTCCCATACAATGCAGCTGAACAGGCCAACATTTGCGCAATTTGCAGCGAGAGCCGGTTTTCCAAATGTAATCTGAGCACCATGACATGATGAATTTGTATATGTCAACAGGAAACATTTTCATTTGATCAATGTACAGATCATATGTGATGCGCAAATGCAATTAACCAACATTGTGGGGCGTAGAGCTGCCAAATAGTACATTTTTGAGCACCTCCACTCCAGTGAGTAGCATCTCCAATTCACTTTCTGTGAAGTTCTTCTTTTTTCCTGTCTTACTCATTCTTGTTTTCATTTTCTGATCGTGCAGAGAGGGGAATCTCAGGTGAAGGGTCGATTTAAATATAATTTGCATATATAAATGGGGACGTGGATAGTGAGGGGTCGGGTACAACATGTGTGCTCATTTGGGATGTACAAAGGAAATGTGCTCTGGATCTGAGCGTGCGCCACGTTTTAGAAGGAAATCCACGCAAGTCTGAGGCCCCTGAATAGACAGAGGGAGACATCTCGTCTGCTACAGCTGCAGTTGTGGAATTCTTTCCCTGAAAAACTTAGACCAGCAAACTAAGTAGCTTCTTGTAAGTCACACCTCAAATCTTAGGCAAGACATTGAATCTGGATGAAGTCTTCGTTGTGTAATGAATTACAAATATAGCCAAATAAATCTGTAGAAACCATCTCAAATCATCTCCTAATGCAGTCGCAAGTCAGATTTAGGTTTTTGCTATTCATACTGGCTTAGTTTTCAATTTTTTTGTCATTGCGCCTCATTAGCTCCTGCTTGTTTTATGAGCCTTGCATGTTTTGTATTTTCTTTAGCCTGCTTTCTCTTTGGATATACCATGACCTAGATGATTGAAAACCTTCACAGACAAAGCATTACCACAATTTTGACCCTTACAGCAAAATAAATAAAGCATCAAATGCAAACCAGGAAAAGATAGACCTGGCTCACCAAGATTACCTTTTCCATTGACATTTATTTTACACACTACACTTCTATTATCTCTGATACCCTCAATGCTTAGACATGTGTTCAGTTTTAGTCACACTGTACATTCAGCTTTGACCTCCTCAGCAGTGACATCCTTAACTGCTACCAGCTAAAGCTTTTGCTGAAAGTTTGAAAAGTCAAAAATCTTTCCTCAAGTCTGATGCAAGTTGAAGTTGAGAACATCCAGTGAATCATCAATGTGCTGTCTGCAGTAGGTGGACCAGTGTGGCTAGTAGAAGGGCACCATGTTAAGCTATTAACAAAAATTGTCATGCACCTCATCAGATTTGTGAAATGATCCTTTGTCTTAGGTATGTGATGGCCAATGTGTTGAAATACTGAAATGTTACAGTCCTTCGTTTCAGTTGGTTTATTGACTGAATAACAGGCTTTTAGGCAACTATAATAGTTAAACATGCCAACAAATTATATTTTTAGACATATTAGTCCAGTCCTGAGACTGGTTCAATCCCAGTTGATCCCAGGTTATTGTAATAACCTACAACATCTTGAGAAGGTGAGACCAGAATTCTGATAAATCAGGTTTACATACAATGCCTGGCCGAAAAAAAAAAAAGTTGCCACCTGAATTTATCTAAGATGTGGTACCAGCCTCCTGTTGGATAATTACTGCGATTATCTTTCAGCTGGCAACAAGTTATGTAACCCCAACTGATGCAATGAGTAGCTTCTCATTTCTTAAACAACCATGTCTAAAGACACATCCCGTGGTCGTGGAAAAGGTTAGTCTGTTTGAGAAAAGTTAAATCATTGGCATGCATCAAGCAGAGAAAACATCTAAGTAGATTGTAGAAACTACTAAAATTGGGTTAAGAACTGTCCAGGGCATTATTGAAAACTAGAAGGATAGTGTGGAACCATCGCCTCCGAAGAAGAAATGTGGTAGGAAAAAAATCCTTATTGGTCATGATCGGTGATCACTTAAACGTTTGGTGAAATCAAATCGAAGAAAAACAACAGTAGAACTCAGGGCTATGTTTAATAGTGAAAGTAGGAGCATTTCCACACGTGCAATGCAAAGGAAAACCCAAGGGATTGGGACTGAACAGCTGTGTAGCCTGAAGAAAAACACTAATCAGTGAGGCTAACTGGAAAAAAAGATTTGATTTGCTAGGGAGCATAAAAATTGGACTCTGGAGCAATGGAAGAAGGTCATGTGGTCTGATGAGTCCAGATTTACCCTGTTCCAGAGAGATGGGGACATCACGGGAAAGAAGAGAGGCAGATGAAGTGATGCACCCATCATGCCTAGTGCCTACTGTGTGGGGGCAGTGCTATGATCTGGGGTTGCTGATCAGGTCTAGGTTCAGCAACATTATGTGCCCAAAGAATGAGGTCAGCTGACTACCTGAATATACTGAATGACCAGGTTATTCCATCAATGGATTTTTACTTCCCTGATGGCACGGACATATTCCAAGATGACAATAGTAGGATTCATCGGGCTCAAATTGTAATTGATTGATTTGGTTTCCCCAGTGTATAAGTCTGTACACTTCTCACTGCACTGAACAACATGCACCACATTACTCTGCTTTTTCCTGGGTGTTTTGTCTTTAAGGTGGACCAGTTTTTGCCCAAGTGTATTCCCTGGTTTGAAATAAACTGGAATGTGGTGTTTTCTGAAAATTCTCCTGAGTTTTTCCAATACCCCAGCCACTGAGGGGATGATGATGTTCTTCCTTTTGTTCTCCTCCTCTCTGTCCTTTTTGGGATATCTTTTTGAGCCTTTGACAAAGGCCCAGTTGGGATATCCACATGTCTTGAGTGTTCGTTTTATGTGTTTCTGTTCCTTCTCCTTGCCATCCAGTCTTGTGGGTACAGTCTGTGCTCGGTGCTGGAGAGTTCTGATGACCCCTAGTTTGTGTTCCAGTGGGTGGTGGGAATCAAATAATAAGTGCTGATCAGTGTGAGTGGGTTTCCTATATATTTCAATGTTGAGGCTTCGGTCTTCTTCCACATGCACCAGACAGTCCAGGGAGTGAACTTGATGTTGCTGTCCACTGCACTGATGTGCTGTGTGATTCCACCTCCTGTGTCTTAATTTTTTGTGTCGTCCACGTAAGAAAAAAAAATCAAAAAAACTCTACAAGTCCAGTTGCCTTTTTTGAACCTTTTTTTGGATATACCATGACCTGGATGACTGAGAACCCTCACAGACATACAGATTTATTTATTATGACAGTTTCCCAGCATCACCTCTAAGTGTCACCAAAGGATCAACAGTTGTAGAAGCCACCATACGCCAGCCATGAGGTTGGCGTGAGGCACACACATGTTCATGGTCATTTCACTCTTGATACATCTGAACTTTTCTGTGAACAAGAATGTATGGAACATTTTTGTGCGCACACACCCTTCATACATGAGGCCCCAGCTGTGTTAGCTCCGCGAGTTGGGTAGAGGTGTGTAGGTTTCTCTCGAGAAGAACCCGGATCAGCTGGTCATGTTGGCCCAGCAGGGCTCCGTGGGAGGACAGGGCCTTTTGTGTCTCAGAAGGTGTCAACTGCACTTTAAACCATGCATTGTGACCCATGTGTAGATGGATATAAAATCGAATTGTACTCAATCCTTAGATCTGTCAAGCTAACTAGTTCTTTACCTACTGTCTACCTCAAAGTTCAATCTGTACTTAAATATCTTTCCACCTCTACTGAAAGTTTGGAGATGAAATCAGTAGACTGTATCAGTAATTTTGACACTTTTTGTCATCGTCTGTGATTAGTTTTCCTGGGTTTCTGTTTCCTGTTTTGTGTTGTTAAGTTTTTGGTTTCCTGTTGGTGTTACTCCCTGCGTTTCCCCTTTGATTGGTTCATTGGTTTCTCCTTGTGTGCTCCGCCCTGATTTGTTTCACCTGTGTCTCGTCACCTGTGTGTATATAGCCCTGCCCTCCACTTTGTTCTCTGTCTCGTCATACTTGTTACCTGTCATCTTCCTGAATACATGTCTCCTAGTAGTTTTGTCTCATCACGTTTGGATTACCTGCCACCTCTGCCACCCCTTTCTTCATTAAATTCATTTTGTGCCAGCTCCTACCTCAGCCTGCTCTGTCCTGCATTTGAGTCCTACCCTTGACAGAATGACATGACCAGAATGGACCTAGTGGACAAGGAAGAGAAAAAAAGGCGGACTATAAACTATGGCTCAGGCCCAAGTTTGCTGGCCACATGGTAGTGACACGCTGGCCTGCTAGCCACCAACCAGCCAACCCCCAGTGAGCTGTCCCTGCACCTGATTACCTTGTTTTCCCAGTATATCAGTCTGGTGATGCCACTCGCTTTCCGCCATTATAGACCATTACCTTGTCCAAGACAACCCCTGGGTCGGCAGTCAACGCCCACGCCTGAACCACTGAGCTGTTTTGCTGGCACCTCCTGGACTCCAGCGTCCGAGGCTCCTTTCTGAGGGAATGGGACTATCTGTTCCGGCTCCAGGGATCGTCTCATGTCCTGCTCCTGTACTGGCCCCGAGGGTCGGCTCACGTCCTGCTTGTGTTCACCCATCATTTAAATGGGACATGGGATGAAAATCTCACTTTTTGAGCTTTTTCTACATTTAGTAGGATGCGTGGCATGTCTACCAGCTCAGAAATGCTAATAAAAACCAATGCAGTCAGTTTGTTATGAGTTGTCCAAGAGTGAAAATGTGTCCTTCAGTGAGCAGTTTCAAATTTGACTACCGTAATTTCCGGACTATAAGGCACACCTGAATATAAGCCGCGCCAGCTAAATTTTGGGGAAAATACAGATTGTTCCATATATAAGCCGCACCCGACTATAAGCCGCACCCGACTATAAGCCGCTGGTGTTTTAATGTTTAATTACCGTAAGGGTTTCTTCTACCACGGAGGGGATTGTCGGGACAGAAATGACTGTTTGGAAACGCAAAGCGTCCCATTTATTTACATTTGAGAAACACAATAAATCTTTCAATCAATCAATCAATCAATCAAACTTTCACATCTTTGACATTACAAACAGCATTCGTGCAGTGCACAAATAATACAACGGTGCGCTCCTAGCGCACTTCCTGCAGTCATAGTACCGTAGTGCAGTATAACAAAAAACAAAGCTTACAACGCTTGACGAGGCAATAACGTTAAATGGCTAAATTTAATTCGTTTTTAAAAGTGCTTGCCTGTAACACGGCAGCAAAAGTGCAGTAACCCGGCTGCTCAACAAAATAACCAGCATCTTTTTCGAAAACAGCCAACACAGCAGTAAAGGTGCAGTAACACGGCCGTTTACTGTATCAAAATAACCAGCCTACTATACCAGAAAAGTCAGCCAGATCGATCGCCTTTAACTTAAAAGCAGCTCTCGTACTGCATTTGGGCTCACTTGGTTTGTTTTGCTCTCGTTACCTGGCGCGAACTGTCTGTCTCGCTCTTGCGCGTCCATGATAGTGCGCCCCTGGTGACCGTTAGCTGTAAAAATCCATTATCCGTTGTATAAGCCGCAGGGTCCAAAGCAAGTGACAAAAGTAGCGGCTTATGGTCCGGAAATTACGGTAATTTGTGATGTAACTAGCTAGCTCTGCCTTGTCAGTCGATGGTACCTACAGGGCTTCAGGCAACCTCTTCCTTCCATGTTCACAGGTAGCAACAATGCTAGTGAAGCAAAGCCACATTTAATTTAAGCAAGCATAGGATACACATCAACAATGAAGTGGTCTTGGTATGTAAGCCGCTCTGTGTTCTGTTGTAAAGGCTCACAAACAAAAACTTGTGGCTGTGTTCCAAACACTTTTCCCCAGACTGTTTTACCAACTGGGGCCAATATGATGCTATATTCAATAAGGCATTATGAGGTTAATATTCCACAGAATGGTTTCCTAACGTTATCTGTATGCTGTATGAATTTGCTGTTATCTGAATTGCTGCCAGAATAAAACGAGGGTGTCGGTGCTAAGGTGGTGGTTTCTATACGGTAGAGAGCAGAGCTAACCACAGGGCTAAGTTAGCATGCTAATGCCGTGTGAAACATGCTGCTGTTATTTGGCTTATAGACACTTTGAGTGTGTCTGTATGTTAGTATGTATGTAGTATTTAGTGCTCTAATGCTTTTGGCTTGAGCTTTTATGCGACAACTGTATGGACTGATGTAGCTTCAGAGTGCCTTGCTGCCATATTCTACCGATATGCTGAATGGTTGCCGAGGCAACACTACTCACAAAATAAAAATATATTAAAATGTCAAATACAAACAAGGAAAAGAGAGGCATGGCTATCTAAGTTGGAGATTGTTTTTCAGATCCTGTCCGATCCATAGCTATCCAAAATATATACAACAATTGTTCAGTTTTAGATTCCTGATAAATGAGGTTTACATATTATGGAAATTAACTTGCAAATGATTTTTTTTCCTGTTTCAAATCGTGCACCACACATTGACCAACACACCCATGCATTCACCTACACCAGTGATACTGATTTCCACATCCCACCTGATTGAGTATTTGCTTTAATAAATTTTGGTTTATTGTACTTGAGTTTTGAGTGTACATCTCCTGTTTTGTTTTGGCCCACAAGCCGGTTGTAACAAATTGGGGGCTCGTCCATCACGAAGGTCGTTATTTTTTTTTTCTCTTCTTTTGGTGTGCTTTAGTTCTTGTTCCTCTTTGTTTCTAAGATTTTTTTTGTTTTTTGTTTTTTTTCATAGGTTAAGTAAGCCTTGGTTTTAGCGCTTTGTGTGAAGGTTCATCATGGTGAGGATTCCCTTGTTTGTCACCGGTTACGTAATTCGCCTTATATGTTGAGTTTGACTAGCCTGACGTAGCCATACTCAATTCTAGTCAGAATGTGAGTCTGATACCGCTCCATTGGGCTGTGATTATGGGGCGTGTTTCAACCGAACCAGGAAAAAAAATGCCTCTGCACTAATTGGATGGACCTATAATCAATCAGAGCAACGGAGTGTGTGACGTATGTTAATTGTGTCCCATCTTCTTAGCGACCATCGGAGCCAGATAAATTAAACTTTTGCCGAATCCCGTAGGAAGGACGGCAAAAACATCTTTCCGATTAACAAATGCCTTGATCGCATTTATCTGTTCCTCTTTTAAAATTAATGCGCTGTCGATATCTTCTAGAACAGACTCGATGGCAGAATCTACACATCTCAGTTCTCCAGCGGCAGCCATCTTTGTTGTAAACAAATGCAACCCAAGCGCTCTTTGGTGACGTGATTACATTACTGTTGATCATCTGTCCATCATCGTATAAAGCCCGCCCTGAGAATCTGATTGGTACGAACAGCTCCTGTTCGAGCATAATTGCGCCTCAACGAAGCAACGCCAGACCGAACTTCCAGACCTCAAATGTTGTGGGCGGGACTAAGTTCGGTTGGCACCCAGGCTAGAGTTCGACTGCGCTCGTGGAGTTGTACTTTTGAAGTTAAGTTGGTGCACCTTGTAGGTTTTAGCGGCTTATCCCCTTTGGGTGTCGTCGTGGGGGGGCTGGTAGTGTTGGGGTATAGCGGTTAGAGCTTCCCATTCCCTTTCCCTAAAACCGCTCAGGAGCACACTCATGGTTTCGGTGGGGTTGCCAGGTTCTGGTCGCCCCTCCGAACCAGCGGGCTACTAGTGCACAAATACCCACCGCTACACCTCATGAAGACTAGGGGGGAGTTAGGTAGTTAGCGGGCGGGGAAGCTCCGTTGAAGGCTGCATCGGCCTGTCTGCACACTGGGTTTGTCTCTGCACATTACATTCTCGTGTGTGTTAAGTTGAGATGGATGAAGTTGTAGAAGCATTTGTGCAGGCGGCAGCTGAAGAAGAGTTGTTGGATGAATGCACAAAGGATCAGTTGGTTAAAATAGCTGGCCATTACAATGTTGATGTTGGCGATAAACGTGTGAAAGAGACAGTAAGGGCAAATTTGAAGTTCAAGTTGTTAAAAATTAACGTGTTGGGTGTGTCCGTCTCCGCTGGCACTGAGGGCGCGCCGCCGTCATTAGTAGCGCTTCCTGGTGCCGCACTGTCTTTTGAGCAACAGAAAGAGTTGTTTTGTTGCGGATGAAACTAGAGAAAGAAGAAGTCGCCGTAGAGAAAGTGCGGCCATTTGAGAAGGTGAGGCAGGAAACGGTGCAGGCGAAGTTGGATCTGTAATGCCCCTATTTTGGCTGCCCCAAGGTGAATGCTAGTGCAGGCTGATGACCTCGGGGTGGATAAACCATTGTGTTTCTTTTCCAGGAAATTCAACAGACATCAACTGAACTACTCTGTAATTGAAAAAGAAGCATTTTAGTGTGTATGTCAGCTCTTCACCTGTGTTGGTCTTTACAGATCATAATCCTCTAACTTTCCTCAGCTCTCTGCAGTCTCCCAATCAGAGGTTGGTTCGTTGTGTCACAGGGCAGGAAGATGGTTTTAGCATGATTGTATTTTTTTACTTGGGTGTTATATTTTGAGTTTTATGATTGCGTGCTTGTTTTCTAAAATGTAAATTTGTTTCGGGACTTGTAAATATGTTAGGGCAATGTAATTTTGTTTTATGATATGTAAAAATGTTTTCTAAAATGTAAATTTGTTTCAAGCTTGTTTCACATTTTGTAATGTTGGTTTGCACCTCCCGACTATCGTAGCACCGGGATGGGATGAAGCTAGTTATGAAGTGGCATTTTCGTTCAGCTGCTCAGGTAAGCATTCAGATTTAATGTAGTTAGTGAAGTCTGAAGGATCAGTGAACATGAGTGATCCCCAGGTACAGGAGGCTGTTTTAGTCCATGTAAGTATAATTTATTTTCTCCAGCTTTTCTAGGAACCACCTGTGATTGTATTCTATGAAACTTAAAGTTGTACGTGATAACCAGCATGCTTACATAGTCATGATAACAAAGACTGTTGTCTTGGTGCTGTTGACTCCAATAACCAAACAAAGACTATGTTTTATGCATTTTTAAATTGAAAATGTGCAAAATAAATTCACAAATGCACAGCAGTCTGATTAAATACAAATTGTTTTTAATTGCAAATTCACATTTCTGATCATTCTCAAAGCTCAATGTTTTCCTAAGCCTTCCTGTGCTTACAAGCGTGCACATACAGATTGGCAGAAGCGCACAGATCGGGCTGAGCACACATGTGGAGTTTTAAGATTGTTTTCACACTGCTCAGATCCACACAGATCCACAAGTGCATGGTGTGTTTTGCGTCACCAAGAAATCAGGAAATGTAGGCCTTGGACGGAGTGAGACATATCATTCCTGTAGGGAAAATCCACCTTTACTGATATAACTTGTCACTTCTCATCTAGTACCAACACTGAACTCAACAGAGTACCATGTAGATATGAATATGTGGTTCAAATAAGCTGGACTAAATAGATGGACTTATTGTGCTGGGTCAATACACTGATGTCCTGGCAAGACCTCTGTGTAATTTACCTGAAGTGAGTTTGACTCTCAACCAAATCTATTCGCAAATAATGCAAACTAAAATTCTGTCATAAGCGCCATGGTGACACCACATCCACTTATCTTTAATAGATATGTAATAGATCTAGTGTCTAGACTACTGTCTGTCTCGCATGAAAGCTGTGTTGCTGGTGTGTTGTACAGATGGGCTTGTTGTGACACCAGTGGTGTTTACATTTCCACTTATCTCCCTTCTCACATTTCCAAATAATTGTCACATTTACCAGTGAATGGAAAATAACAGCGCACCAATCTACCAAATGTAGCTAGATACCGCCATCACAGAGCTTATGACAAAGAGTTACTTTGCATTATTTGCAAATAATGCTATTAAGAGTCGTACTCACTTCAAGCAAAGTACCTGGAGTTCCATTCAGGACGTCAGTGTATTGACCCAGCAGAATAAGTCCATTCCCTAGCAGCAGGTTATTTGAATCATATATTCATATCTACATGGTACTCTGTTGAGTTCAGTGTTGGTACTAGATGAGAAGTGACAAGTTACATCAGTAAAGATGGATTTCCCTACAGGAATGGTCCAAGGCCCACATTTCCCAGTTTCCCGGTGACGCATAGTCACTAGGGGTGTAATGGTATTTGTCTTCGTCCCGCGGTGTGATGGTACGGGTGTCTGAGACGCCTCATTGAGTGCTGGACCGTACGTCAACATCGCCGCCATATTGGAGGAGGCTGCTCTGTCCCGCAAACTAATACGCGTCAGTGGAATGAACTTTATTAAGCGTCTTTTGCAAAGTGCAGAAGTTAATGCCTCTCATTTACACATTCACACACGAACGTACAGTATATATTTAGGAGACCAATATGAACCAACGTCTGTAATGTTCTCTGATGATTATAAACGTTATCTACTCCCTATATGTTCAGTGTACAGGTCAGCACCAAACCACTGGATGTATTTTTATAATTTTTAAAAGTGTTTACAGCTGCCAATGTATGTAACGCTGTTACTGTGATGATACATGACAGTTAAATATTGAATCTGTGTCTATAATAACCAGATCCTGACATGTAAATGAGACATATGTATTAATAAACAGCACCAGCGTGTTACTGATTTGGATTAATTGTTTTTATATCCAGTGATTTTAACTACTAATATTGACAATCACTGGGACAAGAAAATTAACAGGTTATCAGGTAGGAGTGAGTTATCGTACCTCTGTGGTGAAACGATATAGATATGACTGGGCCTTTCTGTGTGGCATGTTCTCCCTGTGTCTGCGTGGGTTCTCTCCGGGAACTCCAGCTTCCTCCCACCGTCCAAAGACATGCTTGTTAGGTTCATTGGTGATTCTAAATTGGCCGTAGGTGTGCATGTGAGTGTGAATGGTTGTCTGTCTCTCTATGTTAGCCCTGTGATAGACTGGAGACCTGTCCAGGGTGTACCAAGCCTCTCGCCGGATGACAGCTGGGATAGGCTCCAGTCCCCCCGCAACCTTTCACAGGAACAAGCGGTTACAGAAGATGAATGAATGAATGTCACGGATGCACCCAGGCTCAAAGACGTCACAAAGCTGGAACCGTGGTGTGTCTGTACAGTTAAAGTGTTCATTCAATTTTTGCAACAGTGAATATGTGGATGTGAAAGGGCTCATGTCTCACTTTAGTGGTCACATACAAGAGGGTGTGACTGTTACTTCTACCTTTTATGGATGTTCTAAAACATTTAATGTAAAATCATCCTTTTTGTCTCACATTTCCAGGTGCCATAGAGGGTGGGATGTCATCCGGATAGCACCTGTTCATCTATAGTATGTGAACTTGCAGAGCAGTCATTTGCACGTGAAGGATCTCATGTTGTAGAGCCTGACGGAAATGAAGATGTCACTGATGCAGGACAAACTGTCAGTTTAGACAGTGATAAAATGCAAGACACATACACACAGAATCTAGCTCTGTTTGATTTGGGTTTGCAGGCAAAATATTTAGTCGCAGCGGCTAAATGATCTTCAACGGGACTACACATTGGATGTGCTATCTCGAGAACTTGAAAAATATGGTATTTCAACATTAACACGAGACATTAACGCGTCTTGGTAACAGAGCATACCAGTAGAGCCCTATGCACAAAGCTTTGAATGTAAATGGTCCTTTAACTATACGCACCATTGAAGGCTGCAATATTACAAACTGTGTCAGACCTGTGTGAGTTAGAGTCAAAGGGCATATCTTTTGATGGAGAGACATATAAAGGTACTGTTGCATGCATCATGGGAGATAACCTGGGCTCCCACATGAATGGTGGCTTCACAGAAAATTTCAGCTTTGCTCAGTATTTCTGTAGATACTGCCTTGCCACAAAAGCTGAATTTCAGTCTAACCCTCTCACAGTATTCACTCATAGGGGTCCTGCTGGTTATAACGAGAATGTGCAGTTTGTGAAGAGTCACCCTGAAGTGACCATGCACCAGGGCATTAAAGGCAACAGCGTTTTCAACAAACTGTCCAATTTCCATGTATGTCAGCCAGGACTGCCACCCTGTCTAGCACATGACCTGTTTGAGGGTGTGGTTGACTATGATGTAGCATTGTGTTTGCAGTTCTTCATTAAAACAAAGTAGTGGTTTGGTTATGAGTAGCTAAACAACAGAATCAAAACCTTTTCTAGTGAAAGCAACAATAAGCCAAATGCTGTTCCCAGTAAGGGAGGAAAGGCTGGAGGCCATGCAGGTGGCTGCTATGGTTCTTGCCTATTTTAGTGCATGACAAAACTGCAGATGCTAACAGTGCTTTATGTCAACTTGTACTTCTTCTGAGGGAGGTTGTTGAATTTGTCTGTGCACCTTGCCTTTCACAGTCACAGATTGCTTACATGAAGGTTCTGATCGAAGAGATGTTTCCACATGTAAGTCTTAGACCAAAACATCACTATCTGCTTCACTATGCTGACTTTAGTTTACAGTTTGGTCCACTCATACATACTTGGACTATGCGCTTTGAAAGTGAACACAGCTATTCCAAAAGATGTCTCAAGTCAAGTAAAAAAATTCAGAAATGCAGAGAGACATCAGTTATTTCAGGCTTATCAGTGTTGTGAAGGTCTATTTAGCCCCCAAGTTCCAGACTCCACCAAGTTCTATCCGGAGCTATATGATGAGAATGTAAGGACAGCAGTTGCTGAATTTGGACTTAACTCGTGTAACTCGGTTGTCTCAACGAAGGTCCAAGTTAGAGGAACTTCATTTGGAAATGGTATGTTTGTCTTACTGAAATATACAAAAAGGCAACTACAGTTGGGACAAATAGTGAGCATTGTTGTGTGACGGCCTCCAGGGCTGGCCTTAGGTTGTGGGTTGGGAGATTGTTCTTCTTTGTGTTGTAGGAGCCTGGGAGGTGGAGCTACAGTCTCGTCACAGATGCAGCACACCTGAGGAAGCTGCAGTGGGAGGCCATAAAGCAGGCCTTGGCTCACTTCTCTCTCTCTCTCTCTCTCACCTGGCTGACCACCTGACTGCTCTCTTGTTTGTATTTGTTGTTGCATTCTCATACACTGGTCCATTCACTCACACGCTCCAACATAGCATGCACACTGATATGCAGACAGACACACCACCATTTACCTATTGTGCTTCATTAAATTAACATTATTAGTAGACTTTGTGTGGCGTCCCTTTTTTGTCACTGCTGTTTGAGCCAGGTTGTGACAGTTGTAAGAAATCAAACAACTGTCCTACTTTTGCTATGGGGTAAAACTGCCAGTTAGCTAGTTACCTAAGCTTGGAGTCTATCAGTTGATGAAAATAGTTCTGACAATAATTTCATCTGCAAACATCTGGACAAGTTCAATGATTATGATTATGATTATCCACTTCCTTCTTACCACAGAGGTGTGAGGTCACTAATCCCACTTAAACACATGCTGCCATGGAACTTGTGAAAGAATTAGTTCATAAAGCTGTGCCATCTCTCAGTAATGATCTGATGGCCTCAATCATGGCGAGGCTGTACATGATAGGAGTCAGCAGCCTTGATGACATGAGCTTTGCGACGACTGAGGACATTGATGGAACTCTGCCACTCATCCAGTGCAGAAGACTTACCAAAGCTTTCCAGTGCAGGTATGTTTTTAGATTTGTACTCCATTGGTGCTTTATTTACATGATTATTTTTGATAAAACAATCATCAGTAATGCCTTCATAGCTAACAGGGTAAAGAAGAACAAGAGTCGGGTACATTCAAAACATTATTTTAAAAAGGGAAAGACAACACATTTTATATCACAATATCATATCTCCTCTCAGCAGTGCATTAATAAAATGGACCCGTATGGGTTGTTCCATTTGTACACTCTTCAGTTACAGATCTATGAGGGTTCAAACCTTATGCAGAGAACCAGTGTATTAATGAAACATTGGTGACATTCATTTTTGGTGATGCATTCCATCCATAGGGCCATAAGCTGCACCCATATCGACACCACTGCCACAGAGTGATCATCTTCCCCAAACACCACCTCCGACACCCGGTCCTGTTGAGTCCCCATCCCATGAGACCTATTCTGTTCCATGGCACAAAATGCCCCCAAACCTCATAGTTTCCTTGGATGAAAAGAAAAGAGCACCGCCAAAAGAAAGAAGAGAGAGGTTCGTATCATTATTGATGATTTAAGGAGAAATATCCTTGCTCTTTCCAAGACAGAGAGCTCAGTGGAACTAATGTCATTGGGACAGGATATGATGCTCTCTTTATCCAGCTAGAAAACAGAGTTGTAAAGGAGGCCATCAACTATCTCACAAGCTCACAAAAGAGGCCAGCAGAGGGTGAAGATGGAATGAGTAAAAAGTCCAGAAATTCAGATCGTTATGGATGTGTGCAGCGGCAGCCTGCTGTTGAGGGTGGACCAGGACTACACTCTAAACAAAATGAATTGAAAAATGCCTTCAAAACCCATCATCTTCAGGTTTGTTCTGCAATCACCTCTTATTATCGTGGTAATTTTTCTATGGATAACTTTTCCACTAATCAAGAAGCACAAAATCGATTGCTTAATATCAAATTATCAAATATTTAAAAATATATATTATTAGTAAATTATGAATTGATTCATTTGATTAACAGTTGTCTCCCTATTTTCAGGAATCAACTATACGAAAACTGATGGCTGTTACATATTCCATACACCGTGAAACTATCAACAAAGGAAGCTGTGTAAACACCATAATGGAAGAGTGGCCATTCCTTTTTGAAGCTGTTCACATGTTTGAGCACACATCTACCCACCTGGGCTTTTCAGTCCAAACAAAACTGGCAAAGGAAGTTTCCAGAAAAGGAACAAGCATCCAAAACTTCCTTGCCTCAGAATGGATGAAGATAGGTGACGATCCAGTACAGCTGATCTCTGGCACTGCAAGATACTTCAAAGGAAATACTGATCACTTTTTCTACCAAAATGAGGTACATTATATGCATATATACCCCAGATAATGATCACAAGATTATTATCTGGATTCAGTGTTTCTCACAGATTTAGGACTCTTACTGTAGGTCAGTGGTTCCCGACCTTTTCACAGCCCATACCCCTTCAGACATTTGACCTCCAGCCATGTACCCCCTACTCTCACGCACTTGTAGCAGCTAGAAAAAGAAATGTCTGAGAGCCTGACTGGTGGTAGCAGTTGAGGTCTCTCTGGAAGGGCAATCTATCCGTTTTAGCCATTTATCCATTTTTGGCGGTTAGCCGGGCGACGTAGTTTACCTCAGACTGATGACTTGACAGCTCAAATGACAGAAAGTTATCAGAATTGTTGACGACACCATTTAAAGACCCAATCAAGAATGAGATTTGCTTGTTTCTGTGGGGAAAATTACTCTAGCAAGTATAGCTATAACATCAGGAGATTTGCACCTGCCCACCAATCACAGACATTTCAAGGAATCGGTGTCTTTCTTATTTAGGTGACCTAGCGCTAGCTACATTAGCAGCAAACTGATACATAGCTTGAAAGCCAGTTGTCCAACAATCCAGCTATTAACATACTTGACTCACATGAAAAACAGTCTTTTGATTTTTCATTTAGGTGGAGAATCAGAAAATTAGAAAATAGGGCTGTTTGATTATGGCAAAAATCATAATCACGATTATTAAAGACGATAATTCATTGATTTGAGAACAAGCATTTATTGAACTTTTAACTCAGGTATTTCTTTTAATAAGAACTGAAAAATACAAATAAATAAGAGAAAAAATTATTAATAAAGTTAATTAAATAATATGTAAAAAAAAAAAAAAAAAAACACTATCTCAGACTTTGGCAGGGCCAGTGTGGTGAATTTTTTTTCAACAATTTATTTTTAATACAAGATTCGCAAGCAACAGTACCTCGACCAATGAGGTGAGCGGGATTTCCGCTGTCATCTCATTGGTTACAGAGCAGGAGACAGCCTGGGAATAAATTTACTGTAAATGTTCATATAAAGCGCCCTGTTATTACTTAAATCCATTGACATTTTACACAGTATTTTTTTATTTTCACGGTAATATGGGACAAAGTGCGTCCCGTGACAGCTCAATACGAGACACGTACTTTTGTTTGTAAATACGGGACGATTCCGTTTTTCAAGGGACGGTTGGCAACCTTAGTAGCGTGACATATCTTGCACAATATCTTCGTTTGTGCCGAGTCAGACTCCTCGAAACCGAAGTGCTTCCTTTCTGGCTGCCTTTCTGCCATCTTCTATTGTCTTCTTCTACACTTCCTTTTTTTTCGGTGGGGGCAGACCAGAGCGCACAGGTGGAGATGGAAGGGTTCGCTGCATTTACCACACAAGACACGGCGTGCGGCAGAATGATCGTCTTATTACGATTATCTTATTTTCATGATCGAGGGAAGCCAAAATAGAAATAGAAATTCAATTAATCGCCCAGCCCTATAAGAAAACAACCCGTTATTGTTTTTTTCAGTTTCAAAATGTAATCAGACTGAGTTCAGAATCAACTCTTTCGCGTACCCTCTACGTCACTCTGTGTACCCCGGGGGGTACGCGTACCCCAGGTTGGGAACCACTGCTGTAGGTGGTGGAGGAATCACACAATTAAGAATAAAAAGAATGATTAATTTCCTTTCACTTTTGATGTCCCTTTACAGTACATAGGCTACTGTCTGTTTTTTCTAGATGGTAAATTATAGTTAAAGTTAAAAATCAGCGATCATAGTTGATGCTGCTCTCTACTCTCTACTAATACTGCTGTTGTAAATTGTACCATTAGCATTACTACTACTTCTACTACTAAACTTGGTATTGTTGTCTCTGTGTACACTGGAAACAGTTTATCACATTCACATTTTCAGAGACAAGCGGATGGGGCTGTTGTGGCTTGAATGCAGGATGGACCCAAAATGCAGAGAGATCAGTTGGCAAGGTTTAACAAATGTTTATTTTCCAGTTTCTCAACAAAAGGCAAAAACTACAAACTCAAAAAAGTCACTCAAGCTAACAAGGCACAGCAGGCGGCGACCGGAGGCTGGCAGACAGCAAGGTAACTGAAGCAGTTTGGAAATGGAATCATCCGACAGTGGTGTCAAGGGTGAACCGGGCTTTTATGGGGTGGTGATTGCGAGATAGAACTCAGGTGTGCTCTGCAGATCCTAAAGAGAAAGTGGGTCAGCCACGCCTCCAAACCACCACCTGCACTGCTGGAGAGAAAGAAAAAGGAAAAACCTGAACACGGCCACAGACTATTAGCCTGGCTCCGCCTGCCTACGTACTTCCGCTCATTTACATTCCCTACAGTACTCCGTCTGGAATAGCTTGATTCGCTTACATTTACTCCGGCCAACTGGTTGGCGAACCAATCAGCGAACAGAGGGCGGGTCTGAGAGCGATTACGTTTCAGTTGCGCGCCGAGTTTGAAATGTTTACACGAACAATGGCGACGGAGACGGATATACTCGAAGCCATTCGCTCCGTTGTGGATATGCTTCCTGGCATTACAGCACTTAAGCCGCAGCAAGAAGTAAGTCATTAACAGCCATCGTGACTCTTGCTATTCCAATTTCGCGTCCTGAATTGCAATGGTAGAGTAGCGATTTGTTTACTTGTTGCATTCTTGAAAGCGGAAGTACGAGGCAGCAGAGCCTGAAGGCTCCGGCGCATAACATACGTCATTACCAAACGTTAGTGATTGGTTAAAGGAACTCCAATGATTTTAAACCTCAAACTGTGCCCTCCCACCAGGAAATAAACGTTTGTCAATGGATCGAGGCCCAACTCTCTGCGAAGTCAGAGCATCTGGTATCCAGGCTAACAAACTATGAATATAAGACAAAAAACTCAAACCATAAACAGAAGACAAACTCAAACCATAACAGGGGCTCTGGTTTGAAACCCACTCTGTAGAGCTCCGGGCGTCATGTGACTTTTTTTGTTGACACCGCCATATTGGCAGGAAAACTCTTGAGGGAAATGAATGCCGGCTGTGCTGATTTCAGGCTGTCATAGTTTACTGAGCACGTTAAACCGATAGAAATTGACCAGTACAAGGCAAAACTCCACAGATTATATATAACAGACCCTTATAATGCCCCAGGTGTGCTTTTTTTGAGCACTGAAACAGCCAGAGAGGACAATGTTCCTGACCTGTCCATTGTGGATTTTGAAGTGTGTTTAGGATCATTATCCACTTTTAAAAGACATCCTCTTTTTAACTTCAGCTTTTTTACACGTGGTGTTACATTTGCTTCCAGAATTTGTTGGAATTTAATTCAATCCATTCTTCCCTCCACCCGTGAAATGTTCCCTGTGCCACTGGCTGCAATACAGCCCCAAAGCATGATCGATCCACCCCCATGCTTAACAGTTGTATGCAAACATAACTTTATGCAAACATATATTTGCTCTTTCTGGCCAAAAAATGCATCAGGCTTGTCTGAATGTTCTTTTGCAAAATTCAGACGCTGAATTTTGTGTTTCTGATGACTCTTCCATGAAGACCATATTTGTGCAGGTGTTGCTGAACAGCTGAACAACTCCAGTGTCTGCGAAATCTTCCTGAAAGTCTCTTGCAGTCAAACTTAGGTTCCCACTTACTTTTCTAGGAATCCTACAAGCAGTTCTCTCTCACTTGATTACATTCCGAACAGAGGAAACTGGTACCTGAAGACGCTTTGCTATCTTCTTATATCCTTCTCCTGCTTTGTGGGCATTAATCATTTTCAGTTTCAGAGTTCTTGGCAACTGCTTAGAGGAACCCATGGCTGCTGATTGTCGGGACAAGGTCAGGGGAATCTGGGTATTTATAAAGCTTTGAAATTTGCATCACTTGGTCTTTCCTAATGATGATTGTGAACAAGCCATGACCCTGTCAGGCTAACTGAAGTCTCACATCCCTTTGGCATACTGTAATATACTCTTACCAAAGAGGGGGCTACTAGGTATTAACTATGCAGGGTGCCCAAACTGTTGCTGTGGCCCTTTTTCCTTTTCTGTAATTTTGAAAATGTAAAAGATCAACATAAAACATGACTTTGTTTAAAATGTAAAGGGAATGTATCATCTGTAACTTCATGCCTTTTGGAGATCACTTAATGTTCCACTTGCATAATTGTTCACATTAAAAGAAATTTAGAAATTTTTACCAGGGGTGCCCGAACATTTGAATGCAACTGTAATAATTAATTTGTCATGGTTTAGTTTCTTGGGTTTCTGTTTCTTGTATTTTGTTAAGTTCTTGGTTTTTTACTGTCATGGTTTTTAGTTTTTCTGTTTCCTGTTTTATTTTGTTATGTTCTTGATTTCCTGTTATGTGTTACTCCATGTGTTGATTAGGTCATTGGTTTCTCCTTGTCTTGTTCCTTGATTTGTTTCACCTGTGTCTTGTCACCCCTCTGTTCCTCGTGTGTGTGTGTGTGTGTGTGTGTGTGTGTATATATAAAACCCTGCCTTCCCCTTTGTTCCTTGTCGTATCATTCTGTCACGTCGGGGAGCGGGGAATGGAGATTTGGACCCAAATGCCGGACTTAAGAGGCAGGAGTAGGCGACAAAGAGTTTTTAATTAATAAAAAAAAAAAACAAAGCTAACAAAACCAAAAGCGCTGCCGACGTGGCAGGATATCCAAAAAAAGCAAAAAGCAAAAAACTATGAAAACTATGACTTGGCATGGAAATCTTCGACATGGAACGTGGACAAGGCAAACAAACAGTTTGACACAACAAGTTATGACCCCTGTATGTAATCAACATAACACTTGACCTTCATGGGCACTATCAGGATGACGTTTGTTCCCCGTACATTCATTCATTCATTCATCTTCTGTAACCACTTGTTCCTGTTAAGGGTCGCGGGGTCAGCTGGAGCCTATCCCAGCCGTCATTCCCCATACAGAGGACTAGATATGTTCTACCACCTGCTTCTAGCCTTCATGTTACTGACTCCATGGTCAATGCTGCTGACAGTGATATCAATCTTGTCGTCTAAAGCATGGTGTATCCTTCTTCTTCAGAACCTATACAAGAGTGACCTACACAGTTGTGAGCATTTATACCTGGGTGACGGTGCGCTGGTATTGTTCTGCATTGTTCTAGTTTATTCCTGTACGGATTGATGTTTTACTGTAAGAACTCTTTATTTTTTCTTTAGTAAGCATATGTTTTCATTAATAACTGATCTACTAAGCATTACTCAACTTAACTTTATTTATGAAGCACTTTAAACACAACACAATTGGCCAAAGAGTTGTACACAAACATGAGGACAGGTAAAACACACACAAAAAAATAAAACATAGAAAATATTAGAAACAAAATTAAAATCATAAAAACAACTAACCAATAACAAGAACCTACATCTCAAACTGAGTTAAAAGTCAAAGAAAAAAAAAGTGTTGGCCTGCTTGATGTGCAAAGGCAAGTCATTCTACAGTTTATTTGCATTTAATTCCAAATGATCACTTAATAAAGGCAATAATTGCAACTTATAACTGTAATGATCTTCTAGTAATCACACCAAGAAGTAGCAGATGAGGTTTTCTTTCATAAGCATTGATATGGATCAGTTTAAGTATAGTATTTAGCCACTATTACAGCATAGCAGGTTTCTTATTTCCATTCTAAGAGTCCCAGATGTTCTGAATCATAATATTTCCATGAGTTATGCACTGGTTACAAAAGGAGGAAAATAATCCTTCACCAAAAGCCTATCCAGCAGCAAGTCCAAACTGTGTGAACAGACATTATGTGTAGCTGGTACACTCAGCATGAATTCTGGTTTTGTTTGTCATACGGAGCTATAATTAAAACATGACAAGTTTGGGTTTTAATATCTATAAATAAATACATTAAATAACTTTTTAGTATTTGCTAATTACATGCAAATTAAACTTCTAATGAGTTATCTGAAGTATATTTTGTCAGTTTTTTTTATGAACAAAAAGTGTATATTGAATTCTGTGAATAAAGTATGTATCCATGTACTTAAATAAAATAACCTGTCAGTTTTAGTGTGTTTATATATACAGTATGTGAAAGAAAATAGAGCATTAGGGTCACTGTTCAGGCTCCATCTTGTTAAAGGTTTTTCCATTTGGTTGTTTCCTCCATCTCAGTCTGGACCGCTGATGGATTCCATGGTCCTTCAAGTGTTTCTCCAGCTACAAGACAAAAAGACTTAGTACTCAACATTACTGCAAGCAAAGTAAAGTTCTCTCAAAATTGCGTGTGTTTGAGCCTGAGTCATCGTGACAGACTGTCAATGCTTGTCATTCATTTACTGATGCTTCCCACACACCTAATCTTTTCCTCTATAAGGTGTCCTCCATTGAAGGCGGTCTCTAGTTTTAAAATGTCTGTACAGTATTGTTTAAATCCTGATCTGAAACCAGATCCAAATCAGAACAAGATCTAACAGGAGAACAAGTACAACATATTTACACTTAAAGTCTGTTTTGTATTTATTTATTAATTTTTTTTTTTTTTTTTGGAGAGCACTGCTCTATGTGAATAAAGTTGTATAAAACCTTTTATGGATCCAGAGGGAGATGCACAAAATCTTATGAAGTGCTTCAACTGATGTCACTGGAGTCCACTGAAGACTACAAGTTTAAAAATGGATTATAAATCTGGGTTTTTGGAATTACAAAGAAGTTTAAAAGACTTCTGAAGTCCATTTCTCATCTCTTCTTGGAGCATTGAGGCTAGTGGCTTTATGCTACTCAAAATAGTGACTAATGTGTATTGTATTATACACAAGTGAAACATGAAATTCATAAATGTATACAACGATTTGTGTGTGCATTTGGGTGGTGACAAGCTGTGAATAAATATTATTGTTTTATGCAGATTTTTATAGCAAATTCACATTTCTGGTCACAGGCTTATCATTTTCACTTTTAAAAGACTTCCTGTGCTTACAAATGTCTAAGCGTGCACATACTGATACCCACAGATCAGGCTGTGCACACATGCAGAGTTTTGAGACCGTTTTCACACTGCTCAGATCCACCAGTGCACGCTGTGTTTATGTGTCACTGGGAAATTGGGAAATCTGGGCCTTGGACAGAGTTGTTACGGTTTCTCCGGGGAAGGTAGGACCCAAATGCAGGACAAAGAGGGAGGAGGCAGGAGTGGGCAAAAACTAAGTTTAATCAAACAAAAAGGAAATAAAAGGCGCTGCTGAAACAGCAGGAATTCCAACAAACAAAAATCAAAACTTTCAAAAGACAAAAAGGTATCAAGAGACTAAAGACGAAAAACACTCGAAACACTGAGGGCGCTGGTGAAACACAGGGGAGTAAAAAACAGAAGAATGACGCGACAAGGAACAAAGGGGAAGACAGGGCTATATATGCACACACGAGGAAGAGAGGGGTGACGAGACACAGGTGACAGAAATCAAGAGACAGACAAGGAGGAAACCAATTACCTGATGAAAAGCACAGGGAAACACAGGGAGTAATGCAACAGAAAATCAAATACTTAACAAAATAAAACAGGAAACAGGAAAACTTGAAACATGAACGAAACTCAAAACGTGAACACAGGTGAAACAAAACCAGAACCATCACAGGAGTGATATCATTCCTGTAGGGAAAATCTATTTTTACTGATATACTGTAACTCGTTACTTCTTATTTAGTACCAACACTGAACTCAACAGAGTACCATGTATTATTCAAATAAGCTGCTGCTAAGGGATGGACTTATACTGTTGGGTCAATACACTGACGTCCTGACAGGACCTCCGGATAGTTTGCCTAAATTAAGTATGACTCGCAAATTATGCAAATTATGCAATTATGCAAATTACCACTTTGTCATATACACATACATGGCTTCAAGAATACATGCCTGTAATAACAAATTTAAAATACATAAAATGTAGATTTTGCTCTACAGCAACTACATTTGTTTAGTCACCAGCACCAAGACACCAGTCTTTGTTATCATGACCATGTAAGCATGCTGGTTACCGCCTACAACTTTAAGTTTCATAGAATGCAATCACAGGTGGTTCCTAGAAAAGTTGTGGAAAAGAAATGATACTTACATGGATTAAAACAGCCTCCTGCACCTGGGGATCATTCATGTCCATCGATCCTTCAGACTTCACTGCAACCTTGAACAGCTTCATTATGGGAACTGTATATTATGGATAAAGACTTTATTTAGTTATACATAAACAAATGTCGAAAAAAAAACAACAAACAAACTGACCAATAATGTTTTAAATAAAACTTGTCTATTTGTTTGCATTAATTCTTAATCCTTACCTGAGCAGATGAACGAAGCTGTCCTTTCACAACGATTGTTATACCATCCATTTACAGTAGCACCCACGCAGTTTTCATAGCTAACACTAGTAGGCTCAGTAGGTGACCACATTTGTAATTCTGAGTACTCTCTCTGGTCAGACCATCTCCAGTTATGTTTAGACAAACCAACCCACCAGAGTGATGAATCAGTCACTTTCATGATCTCTTCCTTCTCTTGTTGGCTTCTCATGCTGGTCAAGTCTGTGTATTTCTCCCTGCAGTAACTCTGAGCTGACTCCCAGGTCATTTGAACAGTAACTGGAATGTAACTTTTAGTGGGTTCTGAAACAAATACAGCATATCCACAACAAGGAGTACTGTTAGACATTTAAAGACAGTCAGTAAAGAGTTCTGGCAAATTATTTTTTTTTTTATGTAATTAAGTGTAAATGAAATTAAATACTAAAAGGTATTGTTAAAAGTGAACACTCACCATCATAGCACACTGATTTCTGTAAATCATCACATTTGTGGTCATATAGTGTGCCTCCTATTGAAACCACACAATGATCTACGCCACTGGCATTGTCCACTTCAAAAACAAACCATTCTCCAAATCCAGTCTTGCCATTCACATAGAGAGGTGTATTGTCTACTGACCACATCCAGTCACTGTTTTTATAAAGTCCTATCCATGCAGCTCCACTACCTATTAGATTTTTTACTGTTAACCAGTCCTCTTCGTTCTCTATGGTAGCCAGGTCCACAAAATTCTCTCTACAGTAATTCTGAGCATCGGGCCAAGTTTTCAGCAGACCTACGTAGTGGAATCCCCTGGTGACGCCCAGTGAAGGTGCTGGTAAAGCTGAAAGGAAATGAATTCATTAAGTAGTAACATGTCATCATAGTGAGTGAACAATAATATCTTAATGGTTAATAATGAGCAGTTACTAACCTAGAAGCAGCAAGATCAAGAATCCTGTCTTGTTGTGCTGTACAAATATGCAGTGATAATAAAAGCACAATTAGTGTTAATTAAAAAAAAACAACTTTACTTATCAGTGTGAGTTCTGTTTTAAGTTGTCTTCTCTTACCATTGTGTCGTCTCTGATGTTGTGTCTCTGCAGTTTGTCATAATATGGGTGAGTCTTGTGGGCCTGTCAGTTCATAGACACCATGCAAATTAATTCTCTGGAGGGGTGACGCAATGGTCCATGTATGATCCTTTTGTCTTTTTTTCTTTATGAATGTGATACAGGAAAACAAATAATGCTCTGTCTTTCTGACTTTACATTTTATGCTGAGATCAAAAATAGGAAATTGAGCCCAGGGACAAAATTAATCTTGATCTTTAATTTTTCAGAATTTTGTGAACCAGAATTCAATCAGAAGTCTTCTTGTCTCCCATCAATTTGTACATGCTCGACCAGAGCCTTTTATACTTGAGAGATAGTGTCATCTTGTTTCAAGGAAATAAATGTGCAAGGTTGAAGAGGTTGCTTCTGACAAAATTGGCAGGATCTTCAAAGCAGTGTAGCTTTGTCTAAAATGTATTGTATTCATGTGTTGAAATTGCACAGACATACTGTACATCATGACTCCAGCAAAGCAGACGGACTTAGCAAGTTCAACTCAATTTAAAAAGATGAGGACATAGTGTCGCTTAAAATTTCAGAATTCAGATTCAGAATTTTCAACATTTCTGTATAAAATGACTCAAATCATCAGCAGATCCTGAAAGTAGAAATACTATCTTGTACATTTATTTATTCTAGAATATTAACCATTCATTCTGTGAGTAGCAAAAGTAAGTGAACCCTTTCCACAATTGGAAACTTTAAGTCATAGTAACTGATAATAAGTGAGTTGCTTAACAGAAAACTATAGGTTATATTAACTGCAAATATTTGAGCTGACCGATCTCAAAAGATACAAGTAGCATGTAATCCAAACTTTATGTTCTGGAAAATTTTGACTTTTAAGTTGATCAACTTTGAAAAATCGATTGCCTCAGTTTTTTTGAGTTCTGGTAACTTATTTGGGTTTACAGTGTACCCGTGAAATGTTCCCTGCACCACTGGCTACAACCCCAAAGCATGATCTATCCACCCCCATGCTTAACAGTTGTATACAAACATGCCTTTATGCAAACATACTGTAAGACGGACCACAATTACAATTACCTTCTCCTGCCTTCTCTGTGCTTTTGACTTGTGAGGTTTGGCTGGCCCCCTTTCCCAGTCTATCCCAAAGGAAGACAACTCTTTGAAGACTTCCTCTGCACTTTGTGTTCTGGTGGTTACATTACATGGTTTCACAGGGAATGTGACTGAATCACTCAATGTCTCACTAACAAAGGCTACTGAACTGTGACCCTCATCACTGCTCCTGTCAGGTTTGCATATTGGCTGGGTCATAAAGTCGTGTGTCATAAAGAGTGTGGATAGATCATTGCCTAGAATTACTGCATATGGTAATGTTGGAGCTAATGCCACAGACAACAGTAAAGTCTTCTCCCCCCATGCTTAACAGTTGTATGCAAACATGCCTTTATGCAAACATACTGTAAGATGGACCACAATTACAATTACCTTCTCCTGCCTTCTCTGTGCTTTTGACTTGTGAGGTTTGGCTGGCCCCCTTTCCCAGTCTATCCCAAAGGAAGGCAACTCTTTGAAGACTCCCTCTGCACTTTGTGCTCTGGTGGTTACATTACATGGTTTAACAGGGAATGTGACTGAATCACTCAATGTCTCACTAACAAAGGCTAAAGAACTGTGACCCTCATCACTGCTCCTGTCGGGTTTGCATATTGGCTGGTCATGAAGTCGTGAGTCATAAAGAGTGTGGGTAGATCTTTGCCTAGAATTACAGCATATGGTAATGTTGGAGCTAATGCCACAGGCAACAGGAAAGTCTGCCCCCCCCCCCCCCCCCCCCCCCCCAGTCAGATAAACCTCAGCTGTCGGATAAACATGCTCATCCCGATGAATACAGGCTAGCCATGTCTGAAAACATGCAGAGTCAAGTAATGCTATCTCACACTGTCCATTGACCAGAATTGGGGCTGTACGACCTGTCTCCCTCACTGCACCTACTGTGGTTGGTCTTGGAGCAGAACACAGGGGAGATGGCTTGTTGTGGCCTAAGGCTAGGCAAAATGGTTTTGTGTGACCAAAAGCATTACAATGACAACACCTGACATCTTGTTTAGAGGCTCGAGGAGGAGGCTTTTTAGCATGGCTTGTGGCCTGGGGAGTAAACTGCCTATCACTTGAAAACTCTCTACCTCGTAGCTAACCAGACCCCTGTTCACCCCCAGTGGACTTACTTGAATAGGCTGGGTGGTTCTCCCAGCCGAAGGAGGCAGTTCGACTTCCTTTTCTGGCTGATGAGAAGACTTCTGCCAGGCACGCTGTTTCCTCAGCTGTCTTGGGGTCGTGCTCTCTGATCCAGATCTCAAGCTCTGGATGGACCATCCTCAGGAACTGTTCTAGAATAATAGTCTCTGATAGTTCCTTCACTGTTGATTTCTCAGACATAACCCATTTACAGAATAGGTCTTTCAGACGCACATAGAGCTCTCGTGGAGTTTCACCTTGCTCAATCTTGAGGGACCGGAATCTTCTGCAGTAGGTATCAGCTGTAATTTCATATTTTGCCAGGATTGCCGCTCTGACTTTTTCATATTGTTCTGAGTCCTTCATGTCCATCAAAACATAAGCACTGCATGCTTTACCAGTGAGTAAAGGTACCAGACACACAGCCCATCCATCTTTAGGCCAGTGACAAACCTGGGCCATTCTCTCAAATGTTGTTAGGAAATGTGTCATCATCTGGAGATTATGTCGTCTCATCTGGCTCATCATCTCATCTAAGTCATCAAAATCAACATTGTTGTCACCACCATCATCATCATCATCCCTTTGTGGGCGATGGCTTTCATCCATTGGGTCAGGCTCTGTTCTTTGTTGGGAGACTTGATGTTGCATGCGTCTCCATCACTGCTCTTGACGAGAGGACTCTTTGTCTCTTTGCTGGTCACTCTCTGTTTGTGCTCGCATAAGTGATTTCACCAGACCTGTAAATTCATCCAGCTTATCTTCTTGTTTAGCATCTGTCATGGTGTCTGGAGCACATGCTCTGCTTGGCCCCTCATCTGGTTCTTCTTGGCCATTTTTCTTTCCATGCCTTGTCATCATTGCTGTAACGTGGGCCCCAGCTTCTGACACCACTTGTAAGATGGACCACAATTACGGCTGGATGGTACAGCAATAAAATGAATCACAGGCAGGTTTGGCGTGTGTACTGATGAGGCCTTTTATTCACCCATATTCAGGAGCACATGAAATCACCCAGCATCAGACCAGCAACACTCATGCTGTTAAAATGGTGCCTTTTTATACCGTGTTTCGTATCGTAGCGTTATTGCTAAGTCAAGACGTAAGGAGGCAGGAGCCTATCAGAGACACACCAGCTGTTAGGTCCAGGAAACGTTGCTCTCTTTATTGTTCCCATGACAACCCTAACATTCTAAAGTCACCTATCAGGACTTATCTCTACATCTCCCTTTTCCAGTTAGTTTCCAAGAGAGACCTTACTTTCTAGTTGTAACAATAAACCAATAGTATATAAATATATACATTCATAACTGAAAATTCATCTAAATTCAACCAAATTCTAAAATCTTTTCACTTCAATTCTTCTCTAAACTCTCTTCTAAACCAGTATCATAAAAATCACTGCTGTAAACATCAGATAACAAATAACAAATACTAAGTTAAATAATTGTCTTCTCTGATATTAAACAATTATTATTATTATTATTATTATTATTATTATTATTATTATGATTATACATTTCTGTCTCAAGAGCCCAGGCTCTTCCACTGAGTGAGGGAATTATTGTTCACTCAGGGTAGGTGTTCACATTTTCTCATAGTTCAAGCGAACTGGAGCAGTCCTGACTCTGACAGGATAGCGTCTCTCGTTCACTGGAGTGTGTTTGTGACTTCCGTCACACCTCTCAGGGGTGACGGATGTGTCAGTAGATCTAGCAGGATCTGCCGCTGGAGTGGTATTTTCCTATGACAGGTCAGAGATCTCGGTGGGTGTGGCAGGCGCCGCAGGAGTCTGCGAGAGATGAAAGCTGTTCCTCCGCATGCTGCCTCTTGAAGTCTCCACGATGTAGGATCTGGGTGTTCCTGCAGTGGACACCGCGGTGCCTCTCTGTTGCATGTCCTTGACCCACACATGGTCGCCGGGCTGCAGTTCCGGTATGTCATGTGCTGCGTGGCGACGGTTGTAGTTCTGCTGCTGTTTCTGTCTGTAGCTTTGCTCCTTTCTTTTCAAGTCCTCCCTATCTGTACATGATGGGTTGAGCTGGGAGGGAAGGACAGGAATTGTTGTGCGGATCTTCCTCCCCATGAGTAGCTCTGTGGGACTGTATCCATTGGCCAGAGGAGCAGAGCGATAGGCCATCAGGGCCAGATAGGGGTCACTGGATTTCTTGAGGAGATTTTTAATTGTCCTCACAGCCCGCTCTGCCTCTCCATTGCTTTGTGGAAAGTGTGGACTGGAGGTGACATGGCTGAAGCTCCAATTTCCCTGAAGCAAACTGTGGGCCATTGTCTGTGCGCACCACTTCTGGTATGCTCAGGAAAGATAGACTGTTCAATCACAGCCTCTGATGTTGTGAAAGTTAATTTTGCTACTTCAAAGAAGCGAGAATAATAATCCACTATGACTTAATACTGTCTGTCTTTCATTTGAAACAGGTCTGCTCCTACTGTAGACCACGGCCTTTGCGGGAACTCAGTGGGCAACATTGTTTCTCTCAGGGTTGTTGCTCTGTGCCGCATGTATCACAACTCTCTATCAGTTTTGTCAGTTCTCTGTTGAGTCCAGGCCACCATACTGATCTCTTGGCTCTCTCCCTGCATTTGGTTTTGCCGAGATGACCCTCGTGCAGCTTGGCTAGTATATCTGCTCTGAGCGATGGCGGGATGACAAGTCTGCTGCCGTAGGGAAGCAAACAACTTTGAACTGTCATTTCTCCTTGAAATGGCAGATATGGCTGGAGCACCTGGCCTATTGAGAACTTGTCTGGCCATCCTTCAGCACAATATTGCTTTATCTGTCTCAGTATATCATCATTGTCTTGTTGTGTCTGTATTTCTTTTAGCCTTTTCTCTGTTGCTGGTAGAATAGCAATGATGGAGTCGGCGTACAAGTCGATCTCCTCTTCTGACAGTCCTGCAGGCGTGCTGTTTTCAGGTGCTCTGGACAACACATCTGCAGTCGCTATCTCTTTTCCTGGCACACGAGATATAGTGTCGGAAAATCTCATGAGGCGCACGCGTAGACGCTGGATGCGTGGTGGCAACTCATCAAGGCTTTTTGAGCCCAGCAGTGGGACGAGAGGCTTGTGGTCTATCTCTATGTGAAAGTTTTTCCCGATGAGGAACTCTGCAAACCTCTCACAGGCCCATGTGGAAGCAAGAGCCTCCTTCTCAATCTGAGCATACCTCTGTTCAGTGCTGCTGAGTGCCCTTGATGCATATGCCACTGGTTTCCACTTTGCTGTGCTGTCTTGCCGCTGGAGGAGAACAGCACCCATGCCATATGATGAGGCATGTGCTGAGACAAGCGTGTCAATATTTGGGTTATACAGAGCTAGACCTGGAGGAGTAGTCAGGTCCTCCTTTATGCTGTCAAAAGCCTGCTGCTGTTGCGGCCCCCAAGTCCACATGTTTGATTTCTTGATCAGCTCTCTGAGTGGGTGAGTTTTCTCAGCTAGGTGAGGCATGAATTTACCAAGATGATTAGTCACCCCCAGAAAGCGTCTCACCTCACTGACATTTCTGGGCTCCTTCATGGATTTGACAGCGCTCACCTTGTCTGGGTCTGGACTGACCCCTGCTGACTCGATGATCTGCCCCAGAAACTTTATCTTGTTTTTCAAAAACTCACATTTGTCGTTCAGTGTCACTCCTGCACTCTGCAGCTGTGAGAGTGTTTTCCGCAGCCTCTCATCGTGTTCTGCCTGACTGGCTCCCCAGATGAGCATGTCATCCATGTGACACACAACGCCATCTATGCCTTCTAGGATCTGCTGCATGCGTTTCTGAAAATGTTCTGTTGCTGATGAGATGCCAAAACATAGACGATTATAGCAGTACCGTCCGAACGGAGTGATGAACGTGGTCAGCAGAGAAGATTCCTTGGAGAGTGGAATTTGCCAAAATCCTGAGTTGGCATCTAGTTTTGAGAAGAGTTTGGCCCCGGTGAGCTGTCCAAGAGGGTTCTCCACCGAGGGAAGTTTATCTCTCTCTTTCTCTACTGACTTATTCAGCTCTGTGAGGTCAGTGCAAATCCTCACAGCTTCTCGTGCGCGTTTAGGAACGACCACCATGGGCGCACACCATGCTGTGGGCTGCTCCACTTTTGAGATGACACCTTGCTGCTCCATGCTCCTTTTTGACTTTGGGAAGGAGGGGAAGTGAGACTCGCCGAGGTGTTGAGACTGCAAAAGGCTTTGCATCTTTCTTGAATACGATGGTGTACTCACCCCCCATTTTTCCGAGTCCAGAGAAGAGCTTTGGGAATTCCTGCTTCACCACCTCGCTTGTGTCCAGGCTGACATTGTCCAGCCTGACGACCAGCTGCAGCTCTGTGGCGGCTGCTCGGCTTAGCAGTGGTGTACTCAGCCCATCCACAACATACACAGTCTCTTTCTTGGTTTTATTTATCTTTTTGAGAGTGGCTTTGAACTTGCCCATCACTTTTAGAGGGTTTCCTCCTGGCCCTTTTAGAACCAATGTAGCTTTTGATAGCTGATCGTACTGGCCCTGGCTGTCACATCTGCGCCTGTGTCAATTTTAAACACTGCTTTGTGGTCATCCATTTTTACCTCAGTCATCCAGGGACCAGCACTGTCCCCTGTCTCTGTTGACATTGAGCCCAGGAAAGAAACTCCATATTCTCCATCACTATCCTGTGTGTGTGACATTGTGGCCATATTCACCTCATGTAACTTTTTCAGACTGTCCTCCTCTACAGAACGACCACAGTTGTCGTTTTTCATGCATCCAAATTATGACCCAGTGTTACGTTTGGGGGTGACTAGCCGCGCTAGTGCCCTCTAGCGGAATCGTAATAAGCAGGCTAAAAGCTGTTTTAATTCCCGCTCTATAGTTGTTAATACGTCACTTTATTAAGTTTTAATATTTTTTCATACTAGAAAGTAACGGTGTAGATCCCCAATATGTGATCAGTTTATGCAAATAACGCCTGGTTGGAAGTTTGCTCCGATGTTTTCGGAGAAGTGAAGCGCCACCTGTGGAACCGGGGGCGGCGGGTCATCTCAGAGACGAACGGCCGGCCTCCTGATGTGATCCGCCGGTCAACCTCCGTCGTCATCCCGGGGTAGAAAACGAGCCGATTAGTGTAAAAATACTACCCACATCCTCAAAGTGAATGCTAGTAATGCCATATTACTCAATGCATTCGTTAAACCTGGTCCACACGTGCATTTTGAACTGTATTATTAAAAGAATCTTATGAGGTCGGCAGAAAGCCTAGTGACGTAGTTGGACTCATTCGATTCCTGTCTATAGCTGTCCGCCGTGGATTGGCTGCGTTCGGTTTCTGCCGCTCAACCAAGCTACAGCAAAGCTTCATAATATTTTCAAATAAACGACTCAAATGCAGTGTTGTGTGTCATTTCTTAACTTAAAGCAACTATAATCACTGCCGTTACAAGTTCGGCTGTAGTAAATATTTCATGTGTTCAGCAGATAAACCAATCCAAACCCTGCCTATTGAAGCGGGAAAACCAAACTGCAATGCTGTTTGTCCTAAATCTATATTGCGCGTTTCTAAACACATCCTAAATAAACTCTCTTTACTTTTTCTTTACATATATCGACTTAAAGTAATGTCATCGCTAGTTCGGCAATACTAGATATTCGATGTAATCAGTATATATATCTTTTTACAACCCTATTTTAACATATATGTTTGAAAACTGAAAAACTACAAATATCACGTGACTTGGTATCAAGCTATATGTCGCAGCTCAAGGGATTTGTAGTTTCTACCACGATTAGTGATTTCCTTGAATAGGAGGTTATAAATAATAAAATGAATACATAGCCGGGGGTTTAAGGGTGTGGGAAACACATTTCTTACCAGAATTTAAGCATATAATTGTGGGTGAAAAGATACCATTTTGGACAGCGCTCCCACTTTCTGTCTATATCCACTAGGTATAGTCACACAGGCACAAAAGGCAGAGTTCATAAGCTTTCTACAGCACTTTGTCCCATGTCTATAGCCCCTTTTGATGCAGAATTACAAGCCTTCAAAAATTCTCAGAAGTCAGGGTTCAAAGGTCAATAGCTCAAAGAAGGAGTCAGTTACAACCCCTAAACTAACATATGTTATTCCCCAGGTTGAGACCTTTCCAACAATATCTTTATTATAGTCCTACAACAAAGTATGGATTTTCACATTTCATGGACACAGCTGTGCACAGGCTTAGATTCAGAGAGCCTTTTGAGGGCTCAGCCCATGATATAAGTATTTTTTTTTTAACAATGAGAAAAAATCATGTAAGGTAATCATATCTGACAGATTTACAACTGAATTAGTAATTTATATTGTATCTGCTCATTTGTTTTTGCCAATTAATTCCACCAGACATCTTGAACCTGTGTGTAAACTAACATCACAACAGCTATTTGTCAAGGGACTTTGAGTAAATCAGTTACACATACCGTTGTTATGATGTCCAATAGGTCATTTCTGACATCTGTGTGTTTCAATGAAAAAACAGCATCTCAACAAAACACTAATGAGGATATGAGACAGGGGGCATTCCTTGATTTCAGAATATTGTAACTTCTATCCTCACCTATAGTGTAACCTACTGGTTCACAGCTTATGCCTTTAACAATAAATGTTAATCAAAACTAAATCAATTCTGAGTAATTAACAAGCAATATAAGCACAAAAATTCAGCTGATGGGTAAGAATGTACTTCTCGATGACATGGGCTTGTCTTTTATGCTGGCTAAGCTACTGTAATGGGTGTGATTGGATGAAGTTGTCTGTTAACCCCTCACCCTTTTTAGTGAAAACAAACCTATTCAGGCTGCTAATTTATAAACTGTAAACAATCGTGAAACTGAATTGAATGGAAATGAACACAGACAGAGACAGGTGGCAGGTATTTTATTTTAAAACATTACCAGACATTAACATTTATCATTCATGTAGCCAGGGTGGTTAGCACTGAAGCCTCACAGCGAGAAGGTCACCGGTTCGAATCCATGGGCCGACTGGTTCCTTTCTGTGTGGCAGGCTTGTGCACAATTCAGAATTTCAGAATTGGCCGCCATTCAATTCATGAGTTGGAATTTGAATTGAACTGACTCCGCCCCACAGGAAGTTGAATTTGAATTGGAGTTGGAATGACAGGAAGTGGAATTAAATTCATGGCAATTCAAAGAAATTCCACACAGTCATACAACAGAAAGAATGTGTTGAATCTCACATAGCCTACAATTACATTAATTTTGTAATTTAATAGCATAATGTCATTACACATAACTAGTCACTCCTCAACCCTGCATACATTTTGTTCCAACATATAGAAAATGATCAAATTCTTGAAATAAATTACTCCCTCAATGTTTGATTAGTTTTGTTCAAAATGTTATTTTCATTTCAAAGTAATCAACTAACACAAAGTCGTTGTAAATGCAGTTGTCATTTATTCCAATGCAAAACTCATTGAGCAACACTGTTGCATCTAATTCTCAATAGCTCCTCAAATGTTTTATCATTGAGTCTGCACCGTTCGGTCCGGTGTTGAACATCAAATTGTGTAGAAAAGAAGCTTTCAAATAAATGTCCATCTCAAATTGTTTGGCAACCATTTTAAATACTTGGTTAAAGCAAAGCATTCTGGGATATGGAGTCACGTTCCATTGTGTTCCACAAAATTACAATTCCAATAAATCAAACTTAATTATGTGTTCTGTGACTAGAGCTTTTAACATTCATTGCTGGGGGGAAACATTTCCTGTTAATGTAATCTGAACAAGTAGTTCAAACTAATATCATTTATAGAATATGTAATGAAATCATATCTGACATACAGCTCTGGAAAAAATTAAGAGACCACTGCATTTTTTTTCTGAAATCAGCATCTCTACATGTATGACAGCCATTCCATTCCAGCGTCTGTTGAATTCCATCACAAGCACACCTCATTCTGCATAATGAGGTACTGATTAGGTGATCACCTGAACCAAATCTTATTTAAGGAGGAAAAGTATAAAAACCACTGCTGTGTTCATCACTATCCTGTTGCAATAGGATCAGCTGGATGGCAAAAACAGTGCTATTAGTACCTCAAAAATAATTGGAATCAAATAATAACTATTGACCATGCCAAAAGAGTTGAAAAGAAAAGTTTTGAGTGAGGAAAAGAAAGGTTCAATTCTGGCTTTACTGGCAGAGGGATACAGTGGGCGTCAGGTTGCTTCCATCCTTAAAATTTCTAAGACGGCTGTTCATAAGAACAAGGTCAAGCAGCAGACACTAGGGACAACAAAGCTACAGAGTGGCAGGGGGCGGAAACGACTCTCCACTGACCGGGATGACCGTCAACTCATTCGAATGTCTCTCAGAAACCGTAGGATGACATCAAGTGACCTACAAAAAGAATGGCAAATGGCAGCTGGGGTGAAGTGCACAGCAAGAACGGTTCGAAACAGGCTCCTAGGGGCAGGGCTCAAGTCGTGTAAAGCTAGAAAAAAAGCCCTTCATCAATGAGAAGCAAAGAAGTGCCAGGCTGAGGTTTGCAAAAGACCATAAGGATTGGACCGTCGAGGACTGAGTAAGGTCATCTTCTCTGATGAGTCCAATTTTCAGCTTTGCCCAACGCCTGGTGATCTAATGGTTAGACGGAGACCTGAAGAGGCCTACAAGCCACAGTGTCTTGCACCTACTGTGAAATTTGGCGGAGGATCTGTGATGATCTGGGGGTGCTTCAGCAAGGCTGGAATTGGGCAGATTCGTCTTTGCGAAGGACGCATGAATCAAGCCACATACAAAGTTATCTTGAAAGAAAACTTGCTTCCTTCTGCTCTGACAATGTTCCCCAACTCTGAGGATTGGTTTTTCCAGCAGGACAATGCTACATGCCACACAGCTAGGTCAATCAAGGTGTGGATGAAGGACCACCAGATCAAGACCCTGTCATGGCCAGTCCAATCTCCAGACCTGAACCCCATTGAAAACCTCTGGAATGTGATCAAGAGGAAGATGGAAGGTCACAAGCCGTCAAACAAAGCTGAGCTACTTGAATTCTTGCGCCAGGAGTGGAATAAAGTCACCCAAGAACAATGTGAAAGACTGGTGGAGAGCATGCCAAGACGCATGACAGCTGTGATTAAAAATCAGGGTTATTCCACCAAATACTGATTTCTGAACTCTTCCTAAATTAAAACATTAGTGTTGTGTTGTTTTAAAATGAATATAATCTTGTTTTCTTCGCATTATTTGAGGTCTGAAAATATTGCATCTTTTTTGTTATTTTGACCATTTGTCATTTTCTGCAAATAAATGCTCTAAATGACAATATTTTTATTTGGAATTTGGGAGAAATGTTGTCAGTAGTTTATAGAATGAAACAAAAATGTTCATTTTACTCAAACACATACCTATAAGTAGTAAAATCAGAGTAACTGATAATTTTGCAGTGGTCTCTTAATTTTTTCCAGAGCTGTATATTGTAAAGCTTCATTGTTAAACACTTCACTTATGTATATGAATTTCTTTGAATTTGTATTGAATTGCAATTCTGCTTCCTTTAATTCAAATTCGAATTGTAATTCTAGATCCTGTTTTTGACATCAATTCAAATTCAATTCAAATTCAAGAATTGAATTGGAATTTAGGAGTCATTCTCAATTCAATTCTGAATTGTGCACAAGCCTGCTGTGTGGAGTTTGAATGTTCTCCCTGTGTCTGCGTGGGTTCTCTCCGGGTACTCCCGCTTCTTCCCGCCGTCCAGAGACATGCTGGTTAGGTTCATTGGTGATTCTAATTGGTCATAGGTGTGCACGTGAGTGTGAATGGTTGTCTGTCTCTCTGTGTTAGCCCTGCGAGAGACTGGTGACCTGTCCAGGGTGGACCCCGCCTCTCGCCCGATGACAGCTGGGATAGGCTCCAGCAGACCCTGCGACCCTTAACAGGAATAAGTGGGTACAGAAGATGAATGAATGAATGAATGAATGTAGCCTGTCTCCTCAAAGATCAAGCAAAACAGATCATAAAGCAAATATATCAAAGAATATATAATAACTGTCAGTCTCCATAACTGGCATACAACACAGCAACAATAACAAAATCACTATGACACAGTAACAGTGTCAAACAATTTATTGGCTATTTCAGGATGTTAGCTTTGAATGTTGTCTTTTGGCTCCCAGGAGTTTTTCCACTTTGTCCCACTGCAAGACAGACAGATAGACAGCATTAAGTATTACTGTTAAATTGCTTTAAGATTATTGGAAAATGTACAACGACACATTCCTCAGGTATGCAGATATTTTGTAATCATAATACCTGCCTATGTATGCAACAGCCTGTATTTGAAGATGACGCGATAAATTAGTGTAGCCAAGTTAGATAAAAAGGTGCATTATGTAACACAGTATGCATGTAGTACACAATCTAGTACATTGTGTACTACTTCACACTTTAAATGATCCAATGATCACTCTGACCTGTCAAGAAGGCCTCAGGTTCTCAGGGACCATGCCTGATTTCTGACATAGGGCAGTTATATATTAATATATTATTAATAACATACTAATAAATTAAGTATGTAAAGTATGATAATAACATTTGAAAATCGCCTTACAGACACCAATGGACACCTGTCTTATCTGTCTGTCCTTTTCCATTCCAGGTTTTCACTTTTTAAAGAACTTTATTTAGCTTTAGCAATATGGTTACAAACATGATATTCACCTGTGCATGTCCTGACGTCTTCTAAAAGTCATATTTACATAACTGTTATCATGATAGCTAGCTAGCTAGCTACCTTTAAAAAAAATAACTTTTGGCTAGTTGTTTTAATTTAACGTTAGCTCTTATAACGTTAATTATCCCCCGTAGTAATTCTAGATAGTATACTAGAAGGCGAATCAACATTAAAACGAGCTGACAACATGTTGTTCTCAAATGTTAATTAAACACATTTGCTGTACTTACCTTAATTCGTCCAACTATGACATACCGATGTTGCTGATTAATCCCCGCAATCCGCAATACTCTCCTGTTACCGGTAGGAGCGCTAGTGCAAGAAAGGAAAACGACCCAGTGGGTCGTTTTCCAGTGCATGTACAAACGACCACTGTGGTCGTATAAGTTGGAGGACTTGTTGAACTTTTTTGACCTACAGACTCGAACATAATGTCCTTTTTTTCTGCACTGGTTGCATGTTGCATCCTTTGCTGGACATTGGTCTAGGCCAGGGATGGGCAACTGGCGGCCCGGGGGCTGCACACGGCCCACGACCTCACTCGAAGTGGCCCTTAGATTAATTTTTGATAATTATAAAAATGTGTCCTCTGCGGTACTGAATCAGTTGTAATGACACAGTTGGCCACTAGATTGCGCCTCTAGTGCAGACACCGCCTCGTACACTCCTCCACCGGGTCTTCTCCACCAGTGAAGAAGAGACGTTGAGCCGTGGCTAAGAGCGGAGGAGAGAGAAAATTTGATCGAGAAAACCGTGTGTGTGTTTCAGGTGAAATGGAAAGAAGATTATCTGTTCACAGAATTTAAAAGCAAACCGTGCTAGTCTGCTTAGAGACGTTATCTGCCATTAAAGATTTCAATTTAAGTTGCCGCTAGAACACGTTGCACAAAGCTAAATACAAGAAGTATACTGAAGCTGCAAGGGCTGCTATCGGACCTCAAATCAAAAGTACGCAAACAACAGCGGCTTTTAACCAGTGCCCACTGCTGACAATGGTGAGGTAGAGTGGGTATACAGGGAAAATGTTAAACTCTTTCTTAGTGTAAAAATGCACAAATTAGTTCTTGCAATTTATGTTTGTTTGCTGTTCTGCAGCTTTCTGACATCCTTGAGATGGATAGTTGTTTGTATGTTTTATTTTCATGAGCCCTTTGCACTGAAAAAGAAATAAATAAATAACAGTAAGCGGTTATTTTTTTGTTTGCTATGGCAGTTTTATCATATATAGTGTGCGGTCCTATGTGGCCCTCTGGTAGAGTCGATGAATATTTGTGGCCCCCTCCATCATTTAAGTTGCCCATCCCTGGTCTAGGCTATGTCCTCTTGTTTCCCCACACCTTCTGCATGGTCTGTTCTGTGCTTTACTGAACATTGGTTTGGACCGTGGTTGAGCATGTTTTGATTTTGCACAACCGCGCTTCTGTGCGTGCATGCTGTCCGTTCATGATGAACGCTGTCGATTCGTTGCCTTGGTAACGTTAGCTACAAAGTTACAAACCGTTTCCTTCCGCGCAGCACTAACACTAAAAAGACACTTTTTTCACGAAAAAAAATAACAAACCGCCAGCTGATGACTCACTTGGCTACTAATTAACTTCTGACTAATTAACTTCTGACACCATGTCGTAGCGTTATTGCTAAGTCAAGACGTAAGGAGGCAGGAGCCTATCAGAGACACACCAGCTGTAAGGTCCAAGAAACGTTGCTCTCTTTATTGTTCCCATGACAACCCTAACATTCTAAAGTCACCTAGCAGGACTTATTTCTACATTTCGGCTAATGACCTCGGGAGACTTCATCGACAGGGACCCACTGTCTGCTCACATATTAACATACTTTTCTTTTCTCCACTTATATACACACACATCCTCACAACCCTATACACATATTCATCCATATTTACAAAGTCAAGTGACGAAGCGCTCTTCGTCACACATACCTTTATGCAAACATACCTTTGCTCATTACGGCCAAAAAGATCTATTTTAACCTCATCGGTCCACAGGACTTCTTTCCACAATGCATCAGGCTTGTCTGAATGTTCTTTTGCAAAATTCACACGCTGAAGTTTGTGGTTTTGATGACTCTTCCATGAAGACCATATTTGTGCAGATGTCGCTGAAGCTGAACAGTGTACCACAACTCCAGTGTCTGCGAAATCTTCCTGGAGGTCTCTTGCAGTCAAAGGGAAGTTCTGACTTGCTTTAATAGTAATCCTACAAGCAGTTCTCTCTGATATCTTTCTTGGTCTTCCAGACCTTGTTTTGACATCCAGTGTTCCTTTTAACTGCCATTTCTTAATTACATTCCGAACAGAGGAAACTGGTACCTGAAGACTTTTTGCTATCTTCTTATATCCTTCTCATGCTTTGTGGGCAGGGTATTAACTATGCAGGGTGCCCAAACTGTTGCTGTGGCCCTTTTTCCTTTTCTGTAATTTTGAAAATTTGAAAGATCAACATAAAACATGATTTTGTTTAAAATGTAAAGGGAATGTATCATCTGGAACTACACGCCTTTTGGAGATCATTTCATCGTCCACTTTCTTAATTGTCACATTAACAGAAATTTTGACCATGGGTGCCCAAACGTTTGTATGAAACAGAATTTATTTATTTATCATTTCATTTTTATTTATCATTTCATTTTTGTTGGTTCCTCTTGGTGTCAAGTAACAAAAAAAAGACGAATGTGTTTTTGTTCTGCCCTAATTGAACTATCTGCTTTATTTAGCAACTTGCTGCTCTGTTTAAGATAGGTGCTATGTAAATAAATTGTTATTATTATTATTATTATTATTATTATTATTATTGGGCAACCTCAAGTTGTCATTCGAGGAACTGCAGTTGTTGGCTTCAAGTTTCAGCCCTGGAAGTTATGACCCCTGTATGTAATCAACATAACACTTGACCTTTATGGGCACTATCAGGATGACGTTTGTTCCCCGTACAGAGGACTAGATATGTTCTACCACCTGCTTCTAGCCTTCATGTTACTGACTCCATGGTCAATGCTGCTGACAGTGATATCAATCTTGTCATCTAAAGCATGTTGTATCCTTCTTCTTCAGAACCTATACAAGAGTGACCTACGCAGTTGTGAGCATTTATACCTGGGTGACGGTGTGCTGGTATTGTTCTGCATTGTTCTAGTTTATTCCTGTACGGATTGATGTTTTACTGTAAGAACTCTTCATTTTTTCTTTAGTAAGCATATGTTTTCATTAATAACTGATCTACTAAGCATTACTCAACTTAACTTTATTTATGAAGCACTTTAAACACAACACAATTGGCCAACGTGTTGTACACAAACATGAGGACAGGTAAAACACACACACACAAAATAAAACATAGAAAATATTAGAAACAAAATTAAAATCATAAAAACAACTAACCAATAACAAGAATCTCAAACTGAGTTAAAAGTCAAAGAAAAAAATGTGTTTTAAGAGAGGAGTTAAAAACAAGAAGAGAGTCAGCCTGCTTGATGTGCAAAGGCAAGTCATTCTACAGTTTCATCAGCATTTAATTCCAAATGATCACTTAATAAAGGCAATAATTGCAACTTATAACTGTAATGATCTTCTACTAATCACACCAAGAAGTAGCAGATGAGGTTTTCTTTCTTCATAAGAATTGATATGGATCAGTTTAAGTACAGTATTTAGCCACTATTACAGCATAGCAGGTTCCTCATTTCCATTCTAAGAGTCCCAGATGTTCTTCTATCTGAATCACAATATTTCCATGAGTTATGCACTGGTTACAAAAGGAGGAAAATAATCCTTCACACAAAAGCCTATCCAGGAGCGAGTCCAAACTGTGTGAACAGATATTATGTGTAGCTGGTACACTCAGCATGAATTCTGGTTTTGTTTGTTATACGGAGCTATAATTAAAACATGACAAGTTTGGGTTTTAATATCTATAAATAAATACATTGAATAAATTTTTAGTATTTGCTAATTACATGTAATTTAAACTTCTAATGAGTTCTTTGAAGTATATTTTGACAGTTTTTTTTTTATTAACAAAAAGTGTGTATTGAATTCTGTGAATAAAATACGTATCCATGTACTTAAATAAAATAACCTGTCAGTTTTAGTGTGTTTATATATACAGTATGTGAAAGAAAATAGAGCATTAGGGTCACTGTTCAGGCTCCATCTTGTTAAAGATTTTTCCATTTGGTTGTTTCCTCCATCTCAATCTGAACCTTTGATGGATTCCATGGTCCTTCAAATGTTTCTCCAGCTACAAGACAAAAAGACTCTTTACTTTGCCTGCAATGATGTTGAGTACTGTTCTCTCAAAATTGTGTGTGTTTGAGCCTGAGTCATCATGACAGACTGTCAATGCTTGTCATTCATTTACTGATGCTTCCCACACACCTAATCTTTTCCTCTATAAGGTGTGCTCCATCGAAGGTGGTCTCTAGTTTTAAAATGTCTGTACTATTTAAATCCTGGATCTGAAACCTGATCCAAATCAGAACAAGATCTAACAGGAGAACAAGTACAACACATTCACACTTTCCTGTTCACTGTTTTTTGGGGGGTTTTATTTATTTATTTTTTATTTTTTTGGAGAGCACTGCTCTATGTGAATAAAGTTGTATAAAACCTTTTATGGATCCAGAGGGAGATGCACAAAATCTTATGAAGTGCTTCAACTGATGTCACTGGAGTCCACTGAAGACTATAAGTTTAAAAATGGATTATATCTGTGTTTTTGGAATTACAAAGAAGTTTAAAAGACTTCTGAAGTCCATTTCTCATCTCTTCTTGGAGCATTGAGGCTAGTGGCTTGATGCTACTCAACTGACTAATGTCTATTGTATTATCCACAAGTGAAACATGAGATTTATAAATGTGTACATATGCAGATTTTTATAGCAAATTCACATTTCTGGTCGTTCAAGTTCACAGGCTTATCATTTTCGCTTTTAAAAGACTTCCTGTGCTTACACATGTCTAAGCGTGCACATACTGATAGGCAGATACCAGACCAGACTGTCTATGGCAGATACCCACGGATCAGGCTGTGCACGGTTTTGAGACTGTTTTCACACTGCTCAGATCCACAAGTGAACGTTCTGTTTATGTGTCACCAGGAAATCGGGAAATCTGGGCCTTGGACGGAATGATATCATTCCTGTCGGGAAAATCCATCTTTACTGATATACTGTAACTCGTCACTTCTCATCTAGAACCAACACTCAACTCAACAGAGTAACACGTACATGTGAATATGTTATTCAAATAAGCTGCTGCTAAGGGATGGACTTATTCTGCTGGGTCAATACACTGACGTCCTGAGAGAACCTCAGGACAGTTTGCCTGAACTGAGTATGACTCTCAGCCAATTTTATTTGCAAATAATGCAAATTAACACTTTGTCATATACACATACATGACTTCAAGAATACATGCGTGCAATAACAAATTAAACATACATAAAATGTAGATTTTGCTCTACTGCATCTAGATTTGTTTAGTCACCAGCACCAAGACACCAATTTTTGTTATCATGACCATGTAAGCATGCTGGTTATCGCCTACAACTTTAAGTTTCATAGAATACAATCACAGGTGGTTCCTAGAAAAGCTTTAGAAAATAAATGATACTTACATGGATTAAAACAGCCTCCTGCACCTGGGGATCATTCATGTCCATCGATCCTTCAGACTTCACTGCAACCTTGAACAGCTTCATTGTGGAAACTGTATATTATGGATAAAGACTTTATTTAGTTATACATAAACAAATGTCGGAAAAAAACAACAACAACAAACTAGCCAATAATGTTTTAAATAAAACATGTCTATTTGTTTGCATTAATTCTTAATCCTTACCTGAGCAGATGAACGAAGCTGTCCTTTCACAACCATTGTTATACCATCCATTTGCAGTAGCACCCACGCAGTTTTCATAGCTGACACTAGTAGGCTCACCAGGTGTCCACATTCGGAATTGTGAATACTCACTCTGGTCAGACCATCTCCACACAGGTTTAAACAAACCAACCCACCAGGCTGATGAATCAGTCAGGTTCATGATCTCTTCCTTCTCTTGTTGGCTTCTCATGCTGGTCAAGTCTGTGTATTTCTCCCTGCAGTAACTCTGAGCTGACTCCCAGGTCATCTCATCAGTAACTGGGATGTACTTTTTGGTGGGTTCTGAAACAAATACAGCATATCCACAACAAGGAATACTGTGTTCTGGCAAATTTTATTTATTTTTTTTTTTTTATGTAATTAAGTGTAAATGAAATTAAATACTAAAAAGTATTCTTAAAAGTGAACACTCACCATCATAGCACACTGACTTTCGCAATTCATCACATGTTTCGTCATGTAGTGTGCCTTCTAAGAAAACCACACAACGATCCCCACTGTCGTCAACAAAAACAAACCATTCTCCATATCCATTCACATAGAGAGGTGTATTGTCTACTGACCATATCCAGTCCCTGTTTTTATAAAGTCCTATCCATGCAGCTCCACTGCCTATTTTATTTTTCACTATTAACCACTCCTCTTCATTCTCTATGGTCGCCAGGTCCACAGAATTCTCTCTACAGTAATTCTGAGCCTCGGCCCAAGTTTGTTTCAGACCTACATGGTGGAATTCCCTGGTGACGCCCAGTGAAGGTGCTGGTAGAGCTGAAAGGAAATGAATTCATTAAGTAGTAACATGTCATCATAGTGAATGAAGAATAATATATTAATTGTTATTAATGAGCATGTACTAACCTAGAAGCAGCAAGATCAAGAATCCTGTCTTGCTGTGCTGTACAAATGTGCAGTGATAATAAAAGCACAATTAGTGTTAATTTAAAAAAAAAAACTTTACTTATCATTGTGAGTTCTGTTTTAAGTTGTCTGCTCTTACCATTGTGTCGTCTCTGATGTTGTGTCTGTGCAGTCTGTCCTACTATGGGTGAGTCTTGTGGGCCTGTCAGTTCATTGACATCATGCAAATGAATGCTCTGCGGGCATGACACAATGGTCAATGTATGATCCTTTCTTTCTTTCTTTCTTTCTTTCTTTCTTTCTGAATGTGATACTGGAAAACAAATAATGCTCTGTCTTTCTGACCTTACATTTTATGCTGAGATCAAAAATAGGAAACTTAAAAACTGAGCCCAGGGACAAAATTAATCTTGATCTTTAATTTTTCAGAATTTTGTGAACCACAACTCAGTCAGAAGTCTCCATGTCTCCTGTCAGTTTGTACATGCTTGACCAGAGCCTTTTATGCTTGAGAGATAGTGTCATCTTGTTTCAAGGAAATAAATGTGCAAGGTAGAAGAGGTTGCTTCTGACAAAATTGGCAGGATCTTCAAAGCAGTGAAGCTTTATCTAAAATGTATTGTATTTATGTGTTGAAACTGCACAGACACACTGTACATCATGACTCCAGCAAAGCAGACGGACTTAGCAAGTTTGACTTTCAATTTAAAAAGATGAGGACATAGTGTTGCTTAAAATGTTTTGTTAGATTCAGAATTTTCAACATTTCTGTATAAAATGACTCAAATCATCAGCAGATCCTGAAAGTAGTAAGGGAAATCAAACAAATTAAACAGAAATACTACACTTGTACATTTATTTATTCTAGAATATTAACCATTCATTCTGTGAGTAGCAAAAGTAAGTGAACCCTTTCCACAATTTCACAAATTCCTGTGGTTTGAAAACTGGAAACTTTAAGTCATAGTAACTGATAATAAGTGAGTTGCTTAACAGAAAACTATAGGTCATATTAACTGCAAATATTTGAGCTAACCGTTCTCAAAAGATACAAGTAGCATGTAATCCAAACTTTTCTGGAAAAATTTGACTTATAAGTTGATAAACTTTGAAGAATTGAGGCAATCGATTGCCTCAATTTTTTTGAGTTCTGGTAACTTATTTGGGTTTACAGTGTACCCGTGAAATGTTCCCTGCACCACTGGCTGCAATACAACCCCAAAGCATGATCTATCCACCCCCATGCTTAACAGTTGTATGCAAACATGCCTTTATGCAAACATACTGTAAGATGGACTACAATTACGGGTAGATGGTACAGCAATAAAATGAATCACAGGCAGGTTTGGCGTGTGTACAGATGAGGCCTTTTATTCACCCATATTCAGGAGCACATGAAATCACCCAGCATCAGACCAGCAACACTCAGGCTGTTAAAATGGCGCCTTTTTATACCGTGTTTCAGTTAATGGCCTCGGGAGACTTCATCGACAGGGACCCACTGCCTGCTCACATATTAACACACTTTTCTTTTCTCCACACACATCCTCAACCCTATACACATACTCATCTCTCCTACTACTAATGAAAACAAACCCCCACTAAACCACATTACATTTAGAACAATAAAATACACATATCCAAAGCACCCCACTCCAATTTACACTTGGTTACCCCCGGAACTATAAAACATGGGGTCTGTTGTCTGGGGAAGCTTTTTGCCCGAACACCCTGAAGACAAAGAGACCGGTGAGTATACACGTCATGAGATTCCTCATTGCACCTACATACACTTAAAGAGCAACATATTACTTTTCATCCACCATCACATTTCTTTGGCTTAGCTCTTGCTCATTGTTTTATCAATTAAAACATGGCTGCATATTTTACTCCCATGTCCCTCTCTTCCAGGTGGAGCTGTGTGGCCCACACACAGTGGTGGACGGTAACGAAGTAAATTTACTTGAGTACTGTACTTAAGTACAGTTTTTGAGTATCTGTACTTTACTTGAGTATTATTTTTGGGGGATACTTTTACTTTCACTCCACTACATTTGAAGGACAAATATTGTACTTTTTACTCCACTACATTTCTCTCTCAGAGAGAGAGAGAGAGAGAGAGAGAGAGAGAGAGAATGACAATAAAGCTACTTTCCTTTCCTGTATTTCCCGAGATACTTTTTAAATACTTTTACTTACCGTATTTTCCGGACTATAAGTCGCTCCGGAGTATAAGTCGCACCAGCTAAAAAATGCATAATGAAGAAGAAAAAAACATATATAAGTCGCACTGGACTATAAGTCGCATTTTTGGGGGAAATTTATTTGATAAAATCGGAGACCAAGAACACATTTCATCTTGAAAGGCAACTTATAGTACTAACAATAGAACAACAGGCTGAATAGGTGTCTGGTATGTTAACGTAACATATTAACAGCTATTCCGATAACTATAGCATAAACAACATAACATAACAAGTTTACCAAACTCTCGATATCACTCCAAATCACTAAATCCATTGAATTCTTCATCCTCTGTGTCACTTCTAACACTGGGTGAAAAGTGTGATTTTCGTCCCCGTAAACGCCCGGAGATCTCCCTAATTTTCGGCAGTTAATGACAATTTGCAACCCGCGAACGTCGCGTTTGTCTGTGCCACAAATTGTCGTTAACGAACCATGACGTGTGAGATCTCGCTAATGGTTCTAATTAGCATATGAATGCAGCGAAACCGTGCCTGGCCAGGTCTGGCTTGAGTATCCTTAGTCAGTATTGGATGAAACCACTACTTTCAAACGAGTAAAATCACTCGTGATTGGTTGGCACACCGGTGGTCACACCGGCTCATAATAAATGTAAACCTCAATAATAATTTAAATATTATATATATTTATTTATTAATGTATTTATTTATTTGATGTTATTATGCTGTATATTCATGTCATTGTTATCCTAGGCTACTACACTATTATTACCATCAAGGACAATTTATTGAGGAAAAGAACATTTGCCAAGAACATGTTTAAGCAAAAAAAGAGCTTTATTAAAGGAAGCGCTTTATCAAAACAAACACACAACTATAAGTGAGGTGCCCACACAACATATGGGTAGCTCACAAGCAGCCCAAAAGTTACGTCTCTGTTAACTGGCTGTTTGCTGGCGGCGTTCTCTCTGAGGGAGGCCCGTTTTCCAGACGCCTATGGTGCGTGACTCTGTACTTCGGAGTCGCCTCTAAACGGGACTGCAGCGTGGCACAGAGTTCAGAGAGCTCCGGGCTGCGAAAGGACGGAGCTCAATCCATCCAGACTGTCACGTCTGCCGATATAATTCGGACACAAGTCTCAAACACGAAACCCGAAGCCAGTGTAGTTGTGATAAAACCGGTTTATTGAAGGAACAAAGCTGGCTAGTCAGAAGCAGGTTGTGTGGTATTCCGGAGAGAACAGGGGAGGAGGTGCAGGGAAGAAGGCTGGCAGAATGGTGGAGCTGGTGAGGATCCCAAGGAGATGACAAGAGAACTGAATGAGTGGATTGGTCCAGGAGCTGAAGACAAAGAGACAAGAAATGAGTATACAACGCTATACGGAGTATTAGAGCAAAAAACCAAGGCAATGTACCACTATGGTAAGCAGACGATCTGGCGACGAGTGGAGGACTGAACCAGGATTATATTGATGAGGTGAGTAGGTGGCTGATGAGGCTCCATTGCTTGCAGGTGTGTTAGCAGGTGGCTCCAGCTCCGCCCAGCCTTCAGAGAGAGACAGGCAGAACAAATCCACACAGAAACATAGATCCTGACAGTACCCCCCCCTTAATGGGTCGCCTCCTGGCGACCCCCAGGCTTGGATGGATGAGCAGCGTGGAATTCCCTAACCATGGCAGCATCCAGGACAAAAGACCGCGGCACCCAAGACCGCTCCTCTGGTCCATAACCCTCCCAATCGACCAGATACTGGAGACCACGACCCCTCCGCCGCACATCCAAGAGGCGCCTAACAGTGAATGCAGGGTGGTTGTCGATGAGCCGGGGGGGAGGCGGGGGTTCGGTTGGAGGGCAAAGCACACTGTGACGAACAGGTTTCAACTGAGAAACATGGAAAGTTGGATGGATCCTAAGAGTCTTGGGCAGTTCCAGACGGACAGCAGTGGGACTGATAATTTTCAAAATCTTAAAGGGACCAAGGAAACGAGGTGACAACTTGCGGGAATCCGTCTTCAGGGGTACATCTTTGGAAGATAACCAAACTGACTGACCTGCTTGGTACTGAGGAGCAGGAGTTCTGTGTCGGTCAGCTGCTCTCTTGGTCTGGGCAGAGGAACGAAGAAGAGAAGTGCGGGCCTTCTCCCATGCTCTCTGACAGCGCAGAAGATGCTGCTGAACGGATGGCACTGCCAGCTCTTTCTCCTGACTGGGAAACAAAGGGGGCTGGTAACCCAGCGATGCTTCAAATGGTGACATACCTATGGCAGATGAGACCAGGGAATTGTGGGCATATTCGATCCAGGGGAGGAAAGTGCTCCAGGAAGCAGGGTTTGCCGACACCATACAACGCAGGGTTGTCTCCAGATCCTGGTTTGCTCGTTCTGTCTGGCCATTTGACTGAGGGTGGAAACCGGAAGACAGGCTGGCCGTGGCCCCGATGCCCTGACAAAAGGCTCGCCAAACCTGTGACACAAACTGAGGTCCCCTGTCAGAGACAATGTCCACTGGGATGCCATGTAAACGAATGACATGGTTAGTAAGTAGTTCAGCTGTCTCCTTGGCAGATGGCAGTTTGGAAATGGCAATGAAATGTGCTGCTTTAGAAAAACGATCTACCACAGTAAGGATGGCAGAGTTACCTTGAGATACAGGGAGTCCGGTCACAAAGTCCAGGGCAATGTGGGACCACGGCCGACCTGGGATGGGCAGAGGCTGAAGGAGACCCGATGGTGGTGAATTTGAGGTTTTCCCTCTAGCACAAACTGAACAGGCCAAAACATATGAGCGAGTGTCTTGGTCCATCGTGGGCCACCAGAAGCTGCGTTTCAACAAAGTCAGTGTTCTATTTATTCCTGGATGACAGGAGAATTTGCTACCATGAATCCATTGAAGTACTTGGGCTCGGGCAGAATCGGGGACAAACTGAAGGCCAGGGGGACCACTTCCTGGATCGGGTTGAGTACGAAGTGCCTCCTGGATGCAAGACTCAATCTCCCAGGTGATGGGAGCGACTAGGCAGGAGGGAGGGAGAATATTCTCTGGTTTATCTGGCGACTCCTCCTGGCAGAACTGGCGGGAAAGGGCATCTGGTTTGGTATTGCGGGAACCAGGGCGATAGGTAAGTGTAAAGTTAAATCTGCTGAAGAAGAGTGCCCACCTAGCTTGCCGGGGATTTAATCTCTTGGCAGACTGGATATAAGACAGGTTTTTGTGGTCTGTCCAAACTACAAATGGTTGTACAGAGCCCTCCAACCAATTTCGCCACTCTTCCAGGGCCATCTTCACCGCCAGCAGTTCCCTGTTGCCCACATCATAGTTTTGTTCTGCTGGAGATAGTCGTTTAGAGAAAAACGCGCAGGGGTGGAGCTTGTAGTCTGGACCACGGCGTTGAGAGAGGACTGCTCCCACTCCTGCATCAGAAGCATCCACCTCTACAATGAATGGCAAGGAGGAATCAGGATGAACGAGAACAGGGGCTGTGGTGAAGAGTCTCTTGAGGAGGAGAAAAGCAGCGTCAGCTTCCAAGGACCACTGGAAAGGCACTGCAGAAGAGGTAAGACGAGTGAGAGGTGCAATAACAGTGCTAAAGTTCTTGATAAACCTCCTGTAGAAGTTGGGAAATCCAATAAACCTCTGCAATTCCTTACGGTTGCCAGGAACGGGCCACTTTGTCACTGCTTCCACCTTCTCTGGGGCAGTCTTGACCTGTCCTTCCTCGATAATAAACCCCAGGAAACTGACCTCCTTTGCATGAAATTCACACTTCTCCGCTTTAGCATAGAGTTTGTTCTCCAGGAGGCGCTGAAGAACGGCCTGTACATGCTGCTGGTGCTCCTCTAGGGATTGGGAAAAAATCAGAATGTCATCAAGATATACAAAAACAAATCTGTTCAAGAAATCCCGTAGGACATCATTAATCAAGGCTTGGAAAACTGCGGGGGCATTGGTGAGTCCAAAAGGCATCACTAGGTACTCAAAATGACCCAGAGGGGAGTTAAACGCAGTCTTCCATTCGTCCCCTTCCTTAATCCGAACCAAATGATAAGCATTCCGGAGATCCAGCTTGGTGAATATGGTTGCACCGTGGAGTGGAGTAAAAGCAGAATCAATGAGGGGCAGAGGGTATTTATTCTTAACTGTAATATTGTTAAGTGGCCTGAAATCTATGCAAGGTCTTAATGTAGAGTCTTTCTTGGGTACAAAAAAGAACCCAGCTCCAAGTGGGGACGAGGAAGGTCGGATAATGCCGGCTGCCAGGGAATCCCGGATGTATCGCTCCATTGCCTCGTGCTCAGGTCTGGAGAGATTGTACAGGCGGCTAGAAGGAAGGGGAGCACCAGGGAGCAGGTCGGTAGAGCAATCATAGGGCCTATGTGGGGGCAGAGAGAGTGCTTTAGACTTACTAAAGACTTGCTGAAGACCATGGTAAACCTCAGGGATGCCGCTAAGGTCTGGAGGCTCAGGAGAGGGATCCAATTCTGTAGGAGGACAGTAGGCAGACTTTAAACAGTTCTCAAAACAAAAAGAGCTCCAACTTAAAACTTTCCCACCAGACCAATCCATGTTGGGGTTGTGGAGTTTCAACCAGGGGAGTCCAAGAATGAGTGGTGAACTAGGTGAGGATATAACGAGGAGGCGAATAGATTCTCTATGGTTTCCTGAAACAATAAGCAAGAGGGGCTGGGTGCAGTGAGTTACCCTGGCCAGGACTCTCCCATCCACAGCTAGAGCAGTCCGAGGCTCCTTCAAAGGCTCTAGCGTTAAGCCGGCTTGTTCTGCCACCTGTTGATCTAGGAAATTCTCCTCTGCCCCCGAGTCCACCAACGCCAACATGGGTAAAGAAAATGTGTTACAACAGAGGGAAGCCGGCAACTGAAAACGATTAAGCGGTTCTTGGGGGAACGTCGTTTGGCTCACCAGGACCCCCACTGCTACTGGTGAGCTTGGTCTTTTGGTCGAATTGGGCAGAAGGCAATAAAATGTCCTCTTTTGCCACAATAGAGGCACTCACCTGCCTGGCGCCTTTGTTGCCTCTCCTCAGGGGTAAGGCGAGCCCGACCCAGCTGCATGGGCTCTACAGGGGTACTGGATGGTAAGGCAAGAGCTGTAGCAGAAGCGGTCGGCTGGTGGCTGGTGGTCGGCAGTGGCAGAAGAGACTTAGACCTGGGGCCTGGAGTCTTCTCCAAACGACGTGAGCGAAGCCTGGCATCAATCCTATTAGTCAATGAAATCAAAGAATCCAAGCTGGCCGGCTCATCTCTTGAGACCAGCTCGTCCTTCAATTGTTCATTAAGTCCTTTAACAAAAGCCGTTCTCAGAGCATTATCAGTCCAATCTACCTCCTCTGCCAGAGTCCAGAACTCAATGATGTATTCAGAAACTGGCCTAGATCCCTGGGACAAATTCATTAATTTCATTGAAGCGTCGCTCTGATAATCTGGGTGATCAAATACTCCTTTGAATTCCGCCAAAAAATCCTCAAAACTCAGATCAGAAAAAGAGCGACGAGAAAAGCGGGCCTCAGCCCAGGTTAGTGCTTTTCCTCTTAACAGACTACAAATATACTGCACTTTGGAGACATCAGAGGCAAAAGAAACAGGTCTTAACTGGAAAACGGTGGAGCACTGGAAGATGAAGCCTCTACAAAGATTGGGCTGACCAGAGTACGGTTCCGGGTCTGGGGCTTTGGTGTCCCTGGGTTCAGGACTCACTGGAACTGCAGCAGCAACAGCAGCGGTGAGGGGAGCTGAGGTCTGCAAGGTAAGAAGGGTGGTAATCTGAGAGGTTAGTTGCGATAAGTGTTGACATACTTCTTGGTTGTGTTTGAAAAGGTCACGAATGTTCTGCTCGTGTTGTCCAAGGAGGTGTCCTTGCTGGGAAACAGCATGGCGGAGGCGAGTTGATTCAGGGTCTGTGTCTGAGGTGTCCATATTGTGGCCAGATCGTACTGTCACGTCTGCCGATATAATTCGGACACAAGTCTCAAACACGAAACCCGAAGCCAGTGTAGTTGTGATAAAACCGGTTTATTGAAGGAACAAAGCTGGCTAGTCAGAAGCAGGTTGTGTGGTATTCCGGAGAGAACAGGGGAGGAGGTGCAGGGAAGAAGGCTGGCAGAATGGTGGAGCTGGTGAGGATCCCAAGGAGATGACAAGAGAACTGAATGAGTGGATTGGTCCAGGAGCTGAAGACAAAGAGACAAGAAATGAGTATACAACGCTATACGGAGTATTAGAGCAAAAAACCAAGGCAATGTACCACTATGGTAAGCAGACGATCTGGCGACGAGTGGAGGACTGAACCAGGATTATATTGATGAGGTGAGTAGGTGGCTGATGAGGCTCCATTGCTTGCAGGTGTGTTAGCAGGTGGCTCCAGCTCCGCCCAGCCTTCAGAGAGAGACAGGCAGAACAAATCCACACAGAAACATAGATCCTGACACAGACACGCCGCCAACAACGCCGTCTTCCTCATCAGACATCAGGTCTACGGTGGCGGACTTCCAGAGTTCAACCTCGTCCTCGGCTAGCACACTCTGTCTCGCTTCCAGCAGCTGTAAAAAATATCAATGAAGAGAATCAGTACTTTGCGATGCACTACATATGAACACAATACATCTATCAATGCACCAGAAAAATAGTCACCAAAAAAAGTCTTACCCTCTTTCTTCTCGACCGACCCCGAGCTGAACTCTTCGCAGCCTCCGCCTGCGATGCAAATTCATGCTGGTTATATCTGAAGTTCCTGCGTAGGCCCTACTGTCTCGTAGTAGCCTATGTCTTACAGGCGGCTGGAAAACAATTAAATGAGAGTGGTATGAATAAAAATCAAACGTAAGCCACAGTAACATTAAACAAGGAAGGGGGAACAGTAAATAAGTTAATAAGCATATTATTTAAGCTTAAATCTTACCCTTGCTCCGGTTCGTAGCGCATGCGATTGGTCTCTGAGTTGTGAAGACGGCGTAGCTACTGCTTCCTGTAAATTACAAGACAGAAAAATACACTTTAATAAAGCAACTTTCACTGGTTTTGCTCACTTGTTCTTTTGCAAGGCTATAGGCTACTCTTAGCTTTAGTTTTAGGCTAGGATACTTTTAGCTTAGCTAGCAGTCATCGAACATATTCTTACCGCAGTCTTGGGATTGTCCGTCTTCTCTTCCTAGAGTCAGTCTCTCCTGCACAGTTTTTCGACTCCAGAGCAGCCAACTTATCCTCTATGGACAGCAACCTGGAGTTTACCGTATCGCTGAGTTGAGTTAACTGCTCATTCATCTCGGCAGCAACTCGATTAAGTTGACGAGATAATCCACTGATAGCAACCAGCAGTTTCTTCTCGTCAGTCTGCGGACTGCCTGGAAGTTGTTGATCGCGTCCAAGAGGAGTTGAAGGCGAGTTGAAGGCGAGACGCCGTCCAGCCATTGGTCAGGAAGCGACAGCCTTTATTCACCAACAACTATGACATAAACTGTACATTTATTGCTAAATTCCCTAATAGCTGTGCTAACCAGTCCCGCTGTTACTTCCATTCACCGGCGCACTCGCTCTACCCTCGCTCTACCACCCCCACACACACACACACGTTACGGTCGCACATGCGCACTGTACTACCCCCTTAAAGGACCCACGCTACTCTTATAACAATATAATGAAACAAAGTTACGCACAAGCTTCCACTTTTAAGAGCAAAGAGAATGAGGACAGGCTCAGAGGCAGAAAGCAGATCAGTTGGGGGAAATATGGATAATATTTTCACCCGAATTGAACAAAAATTGCAGCAACTGTAAATGACCGTGGAGCTAACACAACGACGTCATCATAACAGCGGTTTTGGAAATAAAATTAGAACGCCAATAATTTTAACTAAATTGTAATAAAGTTACACAAGACCCACAACATAAATAACAAAGAGCACAGGCTCAGGAACAGATATAGTTGTGCATATACGGTGCGTAGAAGAAGACAACTTCTTCTCCGCCATATTGCATTTTTCATCTCGCGCACCCCCTAAGTAAGACCAAAGAAAAGGTCACTGTAGTCATGCCACTATGCACAGTGGTTGAGATCTAGGAGACTGATCTCTGCAGACCTCATTCTGATTCTAATGTTGTTTGCATGGAATGCACATTTTACCTTTGTGGCAAAGGCTGATTGAAACTAATTGTTCAAATAAATTCTGTTGTGTATCATTTTCTTTTTTCTGTTGTGTAACATTTGCCATTGCTAATGACATATACAGTAATCTAGCATACTTTCATTAAATAAATAAATTTAAGCTAAAATTTAAGAGACTATAATTAGGCTATACTGAGCCTGATCTATTTGTACCAGAGATTTTCTTACCTTTTAGAAAAATGTCACCTGGGGTAAAACTCCCCCTGCAACCCTGATTTGCATTTGAATTGGCCTCCCCTAGAATTAGGAGGAGGGGGGTCATGGGGGATGACTGCCAAGCAGGGCCCACGTCAATTTCCGACCATTCACGGCAGTTTTTGGCATTGCCTGCAAATTGCCGTGAACTGCCGTTAACCTGAAGTTTCACGACAATCTACAGTGCCACATACTGACGAAAATCCCACTTTTCATGCAGTGTAAGCAACTCCGCGAACTTCGGAGGTAGACGGCGCACCGCCGAGTAAAAGAGGAGTAAAAGAAGTAGCAGATACTGGCACACAAGCCTAGAGTGCCCTCTCGCGGCTGTCAGTGTGAAAATAACGAACACGTGAAATTATATATTTTAATATATAAGTCGCACCTGAGTATAAGTCGCAGGGCCAGCCAAACCATGAAAAAAAGTGCGACTTATAGTCCGAAAAATACGGTAGGCCTAAGTATTTTTTTAAGCAAATACTTTAGTACTTTACTTAAGTAATATTTTGACTAAGCTACTTTTACTTGTATTGGAGTAATATTTGACAAGGAGTATCTGTACTTTTACTCAAGTAGTGAAGGTGTGTACTCTGTCCACCTCTGCCCACACAGCACCCACCAGCCAACCAAGGCTACAAAAGGACAATAAATAGGGAGACAAATATTTCAACACTCAATAGTGCAAACTACACCCATACCAATGTGCAAAACGCAATGTGATAAAATGTATTGTGCAAATCATGTGTTCCAACACTTCAGCAGCTAAACAGGACTTGCTTCCAGATTGCATCAGGCTTGTCTGAATGTTCTTTTGCAAAATTCAGACGCTGCATTTTGTGGTTTTGATGACTCTTCCATCAAGACCATATTTGTGCAGGTGTCGCTGAACAGTGTACCACAACTCCAATGTCTGCAAATCTTCCTGGAGGTCTTTTGCAGTCAAACAGGGGTTCTGACTTGCTTTAATAGTAATCCTACGAGCAGTTCTCTCTGATATTTTTCTTGGTCTTCCAGACCTAGTTTTGACCTCCAGTGTTCCTTTTAACTGCCCGAACAGAGGAAACTGGTACCTGAAGACGCTTTGCTATGTTCTTATATCCTTCTCCTGCTTTGTGTGCATCAATCATTTTCAGTTTCAGAGTTCTAGGCAGCTGATTGTGGGGACAAGGTCAGGGGAGTCGGGGTATTTATGAAGTGTAGGGTTTGTTACACCTTTTAAATGTCTCATTAGGGCACCACCTCCTTTTGAAGTAGGAAGAACACGACTTACAGTTGAAACCAGATGTTTACATACACTGTGTTAAAAGACACATAAACCTTTTTTTTCCCTCACTGTCTGAAATTAAATCAGACTAAACCTCTCCTGTTTTAGGTCAGTTAGGATTACTAAAATTATTTATATTTGCTAAATGCCACAATAATGAGAGAGAGAATTTGTTAGAGAATTTTTTATTACTTTCTTCAAAGTCAGAAGTTTACATACACAAAGACTATGTCTTTAAACAATGAAGGAAAGCCCTGATGATGATGTCATGACTTTGGAAGCTTCTGATAGGTTAACAGACAACATTTGAGTTAATTGGAGGCACAACTGTGGATGTATTTTAAGGCTATACCTCAAACACACTGCTTCCTTGTTTGACATCATGGGAGAATCAAAAGAAATCAGCCAAGATATCAGGAAGAGAACTGTGGTGCTCCACAAAACTGGTTCATCCTTGGGTACTATTTCCAGATGCTTGAAGGTGCCATGTTCATCTGTTCAAACAATTATACGCAAGTATAGACACCATGGGAATGTCCAGCCATCATACCGTTCAGGAAGGAGACGGGTTCTATGTCCCAGAGATGAACGTGTTTTGGTCCAAAACGTGCAAATCAACCCCAGAACAAAAGCTAAAGACCTTGTCAAGATGATGGCTGAAGCTGGTAAGAGAGTGTCACTATCCACAGTGAAACGAGATCCTGTACCGACATGGACTGAAAGGCCACTCAGCGAGGAAGAAGCCATTATTCCAAAAGTAACATAAATAAATAAAGCCAGATTACAGTTTGCAAATACACACAGGGACAGAGACTTTAATTTTTGGAGACATGTCCTGTGATCTGATGTAAATGATGAAGCTTGTAAGCCTGAGAACACCATCCCAACTGTGAAGTATGGGGGTGGTAGCATCATGTTGTAGGGCTGTTTTGCCGCAGGAGGAACTGGTGCACTTCATAAAATAGACGGCATCATGGGAAAAGAACATTATGTGGAAATATTGAAGCAACAGCTCAAGACATCAGCCAGGAAGTTAAAGCTTGGACACAAATGGGTCTTCCAAATGGACAATGACCCTAAGCATACTGCCAAAGTAGTCACAAAGTGGCTTGAGGACAACAAAACCAATGTTTTGGAGTGGCCATCACAAAGCCCCGATCTCAATTCCATAGAAAATTTGTGGGCAGATCTGAAAAGGTGTGTGTGAGCGAGGTGGCCTACAACCCTGACTCAGTTACACAAGTTCTGTCAGGAGGAATAGACCAGAATTAAAGCAGACTATTGCAAGAAGCTTGTGGAAGGATACCCAAAACGTTTGACCCAAGTCATACAGTTTAAAGGCAATGCTACCAAATATGGAAATAAGGAAATGTATGTAACCTTCTGACTTTGAAGAAAGTAATAAAAAATTCTCTAACAAATTCTCTCTCTCTTTATTGTGGCATTTAACAAAAAGAAATAATTTTGGTAATCCTAACTGACCTAAAACAGGAGAGGTTTAGTCTGATTTAATTTCAGACAGTGAGGGAAAAAAAAGGTTTATGTGTCTTTTAATACAGTGTAAAACAACGTCACAAACAAGTGTGAATAAATATGTATTTATTGAAGTGACAACTATGAATAAATGAGGTACTAATAGAATATATATATGTGTGTGTGTAATCAAATAGAATATGATGAGACGTGAAATAACTACTTTGTGGAACGATGGTGAGAGATGGAGATGTATTATATCTTAAACTGACGATGGATGGATTTGATGCCTAATCTAATCAAGCTTCTCTGAAAGATGTTAATAGGGAGTTTCAAAGTAGTGACACCAACTCTTTATCTTAAGCGGGTAACAGTGGGGACGATTGAGCCTACTTTTGCAGAGGTTTCTCAGCAGAGGACGGCGACGGCGAAGGGTCGGCGTGACGAGGTGGTGACGAAACGACAAAGCCAATGCAGGTCTCTCTGGGACTTTAAGACTTTAAGAATTAAAGTTTACTACAAAAATTGCGCATCGGGAAAAAAAATAAGTAAAAAAAAAAGGTTAAAGGTTGAAAGTAAAAAGGAAAAGGAAAGAGGAAAGAAAGTTGAAAGTAAAGGAAGCTAAAAGAAAAAGTAAAGAAGTAAAGGAAAAGTTAAAAGTGCGGAGGAGGCGTGTCCCTCTGGTTTTATGTGTTAATTATTCAGGGCGTGTTTTGGATCGGGTCTCCAAATTCTTTGCGCAGAAAGAGAAGGGAACGCCTACAGTTCTGTGTCTAATGATATCTTATTGACAAGGACAATGGACAATGACCCTAAGCATACTGCCAAAGTAGTTACAAAGTGGCTTAAGGATAACAAAACCTTAATGCTGCTAACATATGACAGTGATATCAATCTTGTCATCTAAAGCATGTTGTATCCTTCTTCTTCAGAACCTATACAAGAGTGACCTACACAGTTGTGAGCATTTATACCTGGGTGACGGTGTGCTGGTATTGTTCTGCATTGTTCTAGTTTATTCCTGTACGGATTGATGTTTTACTGTAAGAACTCTTTATTTTTTCTTTAGTAAGCATATGTTTTCATTAATAACTGATCTACTAAGCATTACTCAACTTAACTTTATTTATGATGCACTTTAAACACAACACAGTTGGCCAAAGAGTTGTACACAAACATGAGGACAGGTAAAACACACACACACAAAATAAAACATAGAAAATATTAGAAACAAAATTAAAGTCATACAAACAACTAACCAATAACAAGAACCTACATCTCAAACTGAGTTAAAAGTCAACGAGAACAAATGTGTTTTAAGAGAGGAGTTAAAAACAAGAAGTGAGTCGGCCTTGATGTGCAAAGGCAAGTCATTCTACAGTTTCATCAGCATTTAATTCCAAATGATCAATTAATAAAGGCAATAATTGCAACTTATAACTGTAATGATCTTCTACTAATCACACCAAGAAGTAGCAGATGAGGTTTTCTTTCTTCATAAGCATTGATATGGATCAGTTTAAGTACAGTATTTAGCCACTATTACAGCATAGCAGGTTCCTCATTTCCATTCTAAGAGTCCCAGATGTTCTTCTATCTGAATCACAATATTTCCATAAGTTATGTACTGGTTACAAAAGGAGGAAAATGATTTTTCACACTAAAGCCTATCTAGGAGCAAGTCCAAACTGTGTGAATAGGTATTAGGTGTAGCTGGTTCACTCTTCTCTAAGCATGAATTCTGGTTTTGTTTGTCATACGGAGCTATAATTAAAACATGACAAGTTTGGGTTTTAATATCTATAAATAAATACACTTAAGAATTTTATTAGTATTTGCTAATTACATGCAAATTAAACTGCTGATGAGTTCTTTGAAGTATATTTTGTCAATTTGTTTTCATGAACAAAAAGTGTATATTGAATTCTGTGAATAAAATACGTATCCATGTACTTAAATAAAATAACCTGTCCCGTTGTAGTGTGTTTATATATACAGTATGTGAAAGAAAATAGAGCATTAGGGTCACTGTTCAGGCTCCATCTTGTTAAAGGTTTTTCCATTTGGTTGTTTCCTCCATCTCAGTCTGAACCTCTGATGGATTCCATGGTCCTTCAAATGTTTCTCCAGCTACAAGACAAAAAGACTCTTTACTTTGCCTGCAATAATGTTGAGTACTGTTCTCTCAAAATTGTGTGTGTTTGAGCCTGAGTCATCATGACAGACTGTCAATGCTTGTCATTCATTTACTGATGCTTCATAAATCTGTACATATGCATATTTTTATAGCAAATTCACATTTCTGGTCGTTCAAGTTCACAAGCTTATCATTTTCGCTTTTAAAAGACTTCCTGTGCTTACACATGTCTAAGCGTGCACATACTGATAGGCAGATACCAGACCAGACTGTCTATGGCAGATACCCACGGATCAGGTTGTGCACACATGCAGAGTTTTGAGACTGTTTTCACACTGCTCAGGTCCACAAGTGCATGCTGTGTTTATGTGTCACCAGGAAATCGGGAAATCTGAGCCTTGGATGGAGTGATATCATTCCTGTAGGAAAAATCCATCTCTAGTGATATACTGTAACTCATCAGTTCTCATCTAGAACCAACACTCAACTCAACAGAGTAACACGTACATGTGAATATGTTATTCAAATAAGCTGCTGCTAAGGGATGGACTTATTTTGCTGGGTCAATACACTGACGTCCTGAGAGAACCTCCGGACAGTTTGCCTGAACTGAGTGTGACTCTGAGCCAATTTTATTTGCAAATAATGCAAATTAACACTTATACTCATATACACATACATGGCTTCAAGAATACATGCATGCAATAACAAATTTAACATGAAATGTAGATTTTGCTCTACTGCATCTAGATTTGTTTAGTCACCGGCACCAAGTCACCAGTCTTTGTTATCATGACCATGTAAGCATGCTGGTTATCGCCTATAACTTATAAGTTTCATAGAATACAATCACAGGTGGTTCCTAGAAAAGCTTTAGAAAAGAAATGATACTTACATGGATTAAAACAGCCTCCTGCACCTGGGGATCATTCATGTCCATCGATCCTTCAGACTTCACTGCAACCTTGAACAGCTTCATTATGGGAACTGTATATTATGGATAGAGACTTTATTTAGATATACATAAACACATGTCGAAGAAAAAACAACAAACAAACTGACCAATAATGTTTTAAATAAAACTTGTCTATTTGTTGGCAATATATCTGAATCCTTACCTGAGCAGATGAACGAATATGTCCTTTCACAATGATTGTCATACCATCCATTTGCAGTAGCACCCACACAGTTTTCATGGCTAACACTAGTAGGCTCAGTAGGTGACCACATTTGGAATTCTGAATACTCACTCTGGTCAGACCATCTCCACACAGGTTTAAACAAACCAACCCACCAGATTGATGAATCAGTCAGTTTCATGATCTCTTCCTTCTCTTGTTGGCTTCTCATGCTGGTCAAGTCTGTGTATTTCTCCCTGCAGTAACTCTGAGCTGACTCCCAGGTCATCTCATCAGTAACTGGGATGTACTTTTTAGTGGGTTCTGAAACAAATACAGCATATCCACAACAAAGAGTACTGTTAGACATGTTAAATACAGTCAGTAAAGAGTTCTGGCAATTTTTTTTTTTATGTAATTAAGTGTAAATGAAATTGAATACTAAAAAGTATTCTTAAACACTCACCATCATAGCACACTGACTTTCGCAATTTATCGCATGGTTCGTCACGTAGTGTGCCTCCTAAGAGAACCACACAACGATCCCCATTGTCCTCAACAAAAACAAACCACTCTCCCTTGCCATTCACATAGAGAGGTGTATTGTCTACTGACCATATCCAGTCCCTGTTTTTATAAAGTCCTATCCATGGAACTCCACTGCCTATTATATTTTTCACTATTAACCAGTCCTCTTCATTCTCTATGGTCGCCAGGTCCACAGAATTCTCTCTACAGTATCTCTGAGCCTCGGCCCAAGTTTGTTTCAGACCTACATAGTGGAATTCCCTGCTGACGCCCAGTGAAGGTGCTGGTAGAGCTGAAAGGAAATTAATTCATTAAGTAGTAACATGTCATCATAGTGAGTGAACAATAATATCTTAATGGTTATTAATGAGCATGTACTAACCTAGAAGCAGCAAGATCAAGAATCCTGTCTTGTTGTGCTGTACAAATGTGCAGTGATAATAAAAGCACAATTAGTGTTAATTAAAAAAAAAAACTTTACTTATCAGTGTGAGTTCTGTTTTAAGTTGTCTTCTCTTACCATTGTGTCCTCTCTGATTCTGTGTCTGTGCAGTTTGTCATAATATGGGTGAGTCTTGTGGGCCTGTCAGTTCATAGACAACATGCAAATGAATGCTCTGCGGGCATGACACAATGGTCCATGTATGATCCTTTTTTCTTTCTTTCTTTATGAATGTGATACAGGAAAACAAATAATGCTCTCTCTTTCTGACTTTACATTTTATGCTGAGATCAAAAATAGGAAACTTAAAAACTGAGCCCAGGGACAAAATTAACCTTGATCTTTAATTTTTCAGAATGTTGTAAACCAGAAGTCAATCATGTCTTCACGTCTCCCGTCAATTTGTACATGCTCGACCCGAGCCTTTTATACTTGAGAGATAGTGTCATCTTGTTTCAAGGAAATAAATGTGCAAGGTAGAAGAGGTTGCTTCTGACAAAATTGGCAGGATCTTCAAAGCAGTGTAGTTTTATCTAAAATGTAAGTGGGGAAAGGGAAATCACACAAATTAAACAGATATACAATACATGTACATCTATTTATTCATACTAGAATATTAACCATTCATTCATAACCGTGAGTAGCAAAAGTAAGTGAACCTTTCATTTCAGTATCTGGTGTTAGTTATCCCCTTGTGCGGCAATAACAGCAATTGAACGTTTTCGGTAACTGCTGATCAGTTGTCTACAGCAGCTTGGAGGAATTTTAGCCCATTTCATGATTCCCGATTCCTACAGAAGCAGTTCTGTAGATTTGGTGGCTTTCCTTACATGATCTTTTTTCTTTAGGTCTTTCAAAACATTTCAATATGATTCAGGTCAACATTTTGGTTTGGCTATTCCAAAACATGAAGTTTGTTCTTCTTCAACCGTTCTTTTGTCGAATGACTGATTGGCCTAGTTTCTCTTAATATTCAGCTCATAGACATGGTTACATGGCTCTGGAACCTTTTTCAGCTTAATGAAGAACAACAGCTCTTTTTTTGAGGTCCTCCTTTGTCTGTCCTGTCAAGAATAGCTGCAGTTCTGCTGCCACTAATAGGGATCCAAATAAACAATAAACACACTTCCACAGACATGTTTTGAGAAGATCAGACTGTGACAAATCCCAGATTTCTTTTAAACAAAACTGAACAGTGAAAGACACCTGAGTCTCTCCACTGATTTGAAAAACTTCTGGACAGATAATATTGAAATTAACATGTAATCCTAGTGGAGCACTTACTTTTGCAACTCTCAGATGTGTAATATTGTCTGATTTTCATAATTCATTGAAAATGCCTGTTAAACATAACTGGTAAACCTTCTCAAATGTAGGCACAAACTTGACCAAATAGCTCAGATGCTAGCGGAAATATTTAATATTATGCTGATTGAGTTCACAGCATTTCGTCCATGCTGCAACTGAAGAGCTGGTCAGTGTCCTGGCTTTTCTCCAGGACCTCCTACAGGGTAACTGGTTGTGGAGGAAATGCTTTGTTTCCCCAGAGTGGAAGAGGCGGCGGTGGTTAGTTTTATTGCACAATAATACCTATTATAACAAGTTGTTCAACAGAGAATGAATATAAAATATCCAATGCGAATTATATCTAACAAAGCCAGGTCTAATCAGGAGAGACATGGCATCCATCTGAATTTTTCAGGAGCAGCTGTAATATCTAGGAATCTGGACAATTTTATTGACCTTCCAAAACCAACAACCCAGAGTTCAGGCCAGGAGGCAGAGTTGCAGTTAACATAAGAGAAGTTATTCATAAGAACCTAATACAAATCATGACAAATTCATTGGTAGAACAGAACTTCTAATTTCAGATCTCTCTCGTCTAAATCTGTTTTAGTGAATGCTTTGATAACTGATCATCAGATTGATCCATTTAGTTTGACTGAAACTTGGCAGCAGGATGATGAATATGTCAGTTTAAATGAGTCTACACCACCCAGTCATAGCAGTTATCACATTCCTTGAAGCACAGGCAGAGGAGGAGTCTTTTAATCCCAAACCCAAGCAAATCTTTAACTAATGCCTTAGTCTTAATCCTGACTGGAAAACACAAAAAACTATTCTTTTTGTTGTGGTGTATCACCCACCTGCTTCTTACACTGAAGTTTTAGCTGAATTGTCTGAGTCTGTATGTGATGACCCCTTAGAACAGATGAAGTTATGTCCAAGCCTCATCTCTTTATTTACTTAATGTAAACAGATCAACTTGTTGTTTTAATCACACCTTAGCTCTAGCCTGACATACGGCATAGAAACTGAAGGTTTGACAGTATTTACTCATAACCCCCTTCTTTGATCATTTCCTCAAAGCATTTGAATTTACAATACAGCATTCCACAGCAATAGGAAAGAGATTTCATTACAGTTGATGCTTATCTGATGATGCTGTAACTAGATATAAGGTAATAGGACTTAATTCCTTCATTATTTACATCAGTGCCCTGTGCCAATATTATGGATGGCAGCAACCAAAGTTTAACTCCAACACATATTGTTTATTTTGTTTATAGCACTGGAGCATCGCATTGCACAACTCTTGACTCAGTTTCCGCTCTGAAAAGATCATGAATCAGTGGAGGCTAGCTCCCTGGTATAATTCACCATTGTGCAGTTCAAAGCAGGCAGTCCGAAAGCTAAAAACAGCCCTCTGTAATATTAGAACAGCATACTATTCATCATTAATAGAAGAAAACAAGAACAACCCCAGATTTTTTTTTTCAGCACTGTAGCCAGGCTGACAAAGAGTCGTAGCTCTGAGCCACCTATTCCTTCAACCCTCAGTAGTAATGACTTCACAAGCTTCTTTACAAACAAAATTATAGGCATTTCAGAAAAAATTCAAGGTATCTTTCCTACAGCTGTCAAAGATGTAAGTACAGTAAGTAAGTACAAACTTCAGTAAGACCTAACTAATATTTGGAATCCTTCTCTCCAATAGATATTTCTGAGGTCACTAATGACAGATGTATGTTTATCTTGCTGTTCTCTTCTCTCCTTGCTGTTCTCTTCTCTCTTTCTTGTGTCTCTACCCGGCTGGCCTTAGGCAGATGGGTCCCTCCATATGAGCTGGGTTCTGCTCAAGGTTTCTTCCTGTTAAAAGGGAGTTATTCCTTGCCACCATTGCCTTCAGGCTTGCTCTGGGGGTTTCAGGCCGGGTTTTTGTAAAGCGTCTTGAGACGATTTGTATTGTTATTGACGCTATATAAATAAAATTGAATTGAATTGAATTGAACTTCAATAATTACAGCATCTAAACCATCAACTTTTCTTATAGATCCCATCCCAAATAAATTAATCATGGAGGCTTTTCCAAGATTCCTGTAATTAAACCAATACTTAGAAAACCTACTCTAGACGCAAATGTTTTAGCCAACTATAGGCAGACATCCAACCTTCATTTTAACAGGAATGGTTTGTTTAAAGAGTTTCAGTCAGGTTTTAAAGTTCATCATAGTCTGGATTCACCACCAGTTACTAACAATCTCCTCATGGCTTCAGACAATGGACTTTTTTTCTATACTTGTACTGGTGTCCCTATTCATCACAATGTTTAAATAAATAGAGATTTGAAAGTCAAGATTCAAGGAATTACATTAGAATGGTTTGAATCCTATTTGTCAGACAGATTCCAGTTTGTCAATGTCAACAATGATGATTTTACTCACATAAAAGTTATGGAGTTCCTCAGGGTCCTGTGCTAGGACCAATACTCTTCACATAATACATGCTTCCCTTAGGCAACATTGTTAGGAAACTCGACATAAACGTCTATGCAGATGACACCCAATTATATTTATACCTGAAATCAGATAAAATAAATCAGCTGGTTAAACTCTAAGTATGCCTTAAAAACATAAAGGCTTGGATGGCCAGTAACGTTTTACCCTTAAACTGAGACAAAACAAAAATCATTTTATTTGTCCCTAAACATCTCAGATATTCATTATCTAATCACGTAGTTTCTTTGCATGGCATTACATTGGCCTCCAGAACCACTGAGAGAAACCTTGGTGTAATATTTGACGAGGATATGTCCTTTAATTTGCACATAAAGCAAGTGACCAGGACTGCCTTCTTTCACCTGCGTAATATCGTCAAAATTAGGAACATCCAGCCCCAGAGTGATGCTGAAAAACTAGTTCATGGATTTGTGTCACCCAGGCTGGATTATTGTAATTCATTATTGTCTAGCTGTCCAAATAGCTCTTGAAAAAGTCTCCAATAATTCTAAATGTTGCAGCAGGAATTAGCAAGAGAGATCATATTACTCCAGGTTTAGCTTCTCTTCATTGGCTCCCTTTAAAATCTAGCATAGAATTTAAAATCCTCCTCCTTACGTACAAGGCTCTTAAAGGCCTAGCTCCATCATATTTTAAAGACCTCATTGTACTATGTAATTCCCACAGATCACTTCGATCTCAAAGTGTAGGCTTACTTGTGGATCCTAAAGTTTCAAAAAGCATGGGAGGTAGAGCCATCAGCTATCTTGCTCCTCTCCTGTGGAACCAGTTTCCAGACTGGGTTTGGGAGGCAAACACCCTCTCTACTTTCAAGGTCAGGCTTAAGACAAGCTATTCCTTGGTTAAACTGCTATGGGACTATGCTGCTGAGGGATGATGCACTGAGCGCCTGTCTGCTTTTCTTCTCTCTCTTTCAATCATTAAAGCAGCTAACTCACTTGTAATAGAACTGCTGTCACTAACAGCTCAATTTATATCAAACTGTCAAATGTGAAATGCATTAGCTATTTTTTGTATTAATCATGATTAGATTGTACATGTACACTTAAGTCAGATGCATGTATCTATCTATGACAGATGTATGCTTATCTCATTACTCCTGCTTCTCTCTCCTTTTTCTTTTTCTGTTGGTACCCGGCTGGCCTCAAGCAGGTGGGTCCCTCCATATGAGCTGGGTTCTGCCTTTGTGCTTTCTCTTGGGGTTTCAGGTCAGTTTTCAGCCTGGGTTTTGTAAAGCGTCTTGAGACAATTTGTATTACTCTGTATAGATAAAACTGAATTGAATTGAATTTAATGAGTTTTCTGACACTACTGCGTGTGTCTGCAGCATGTAACAAGCTATTACTCGTGTCAGCACAGTTTGGCAGCTTAACCAAAAATCACAGACCCAAGACATATTGCTTTTACCTTTTACCCAAAGTAGTATATAATCTATATGTATAGATTATTATAAATAAAAGCAAAATGTTTTGATGTTTTATGTTTTCTTTTTGTGTTATAGAATACATGCTGTATTATAATGTAATAGTAGTAACTCGAGCTATTACTATTTACTAGGTCTTTTTCTAAAGTTGTATCACAAGCAATATTGGTGATGCCAGTATTGACTGGTGGCATCAATAAGGTTCACTTTGTGTCAGACACATAATAATAATACATTTTATTTTTGGGTGCTCATAGTGACCTTACATAAAACAGCAATACATAAAACATAAGAGTGGCGAGGTGGTTAGCACTGATGCCTCACAGCGAGAACGTCCCGGGTTCAAATCCATGGACTCTGTTAGCCCTGCGGTATACTGGCGACCTGTCCAGGGTGTACCCCGCCCCTCGCCCGATGACAGCTGGGATAGGTTCCATCAGACCCCACAGGAGCAAGCGGCAACAGAAGATGAATGAATGAATAAATAAAACATACAATGCAATATAATCAAATCAGATTTAAAAGTATATAGAAATGTTATAAGAAGGTTAAATGGAGTAAGCTGTTTTAAAAAGATGTGTTTTGAGTCTGGATTTGAAGCACGTCAGAGAGTCCATGTTTCAGTTGTCATGTGGGAGAATCCATTCCAAAGGCATGGAGCTGAGCGACTGAAGGGTCGACCAAAAAGAACAGAGGTGAAGTAATCAGTTTGTGAGGTGACGAGAGCATGGACAAGAATGGTGGTAACGCTCTGTGCTAGGAATGGGACTGATGTTGCGGAGGAGGAAGTAAGTGGACCAAGTGACATTGTTGTCCAGGATGTTGCCCTACATCCACTTCATCCAGTTCATTAGGTACACCACTGAAAACAAATGTATTCTGATGTAACAGTCCTGCACTAAATCTTTCCTTCATGAAGGTTATAGTATTCAGCATTGGTTTCAAATAACTGAGAGAGTTTTTGATTAAATTGTGTTTTCATGTTAGAGGCTGTGGTTTACAGTAGAAGTTTGTAGTTTGACTGTTACTCAGCCAACCCCACTGTAGTCAGTGGGCTAGGCAAAATAACAGAAACATTTAAGTGTTTATTTCAGTACAGTTTTAAAGCATCACAAACTACATCCTCCACTATGATCGGTTGAATTGCATATTGCAATTTAATTTAATCTTAATCTAATTTAACAAATCTGATTCAAAACAGAGCATTTATCCCGAATGTAAATGTAGCAGACGGGATGCCTCCCTCCCTCTATTCAGGTCTGTTGCTGTGTGCCTTTGTTGTGGGCCAATTAGCTGCAGAGTCGCTATAAAAACAGGAAGTTGTTTTTTTTTTGTTGAGCTCTTCCTTGACTCTGAGCACTTGCATCCCTTGTTCCAGGTTGCTTGGCCTCTGTGAGTGTTGCAGGTATGAGACATTTCTCCTCTGCTGACTTCTGTGCCCTGTGTTTTTAGTTACCATAGTTATGCTCATAAGTTTTCTATGCAAGCCCAGACCTGTGGAACTTCATTGTTCACAAGCCACTGTAGGTGACTGTGCTACTTCCTGCATGCTTCCTCACTCCTGAGTCCACATACTGCCTGCCTGTATGTAATGTCCTTTATGTAATATGATCATCTGTCAGTTATTTGTCTGTAAAAGGATGTTTTAACATGTACCTCATCACAAACTTAAGATGGAGCATGTTCTTCTATGTAAACTTTTCAAAAATTTGCACTTGATAGAACTAAATGTTTTTGGTTTTTTTTTGTTTGTTTTTTTTACCATTAATATGTATAAGAGGTTTATAAGGCCTCTTGCTACAGTTCTGGACTATCAATTGAACTCATGATGTTTGCTCAGCTGAAATGCAGGCTTAGGAGTAAAGTGGCTGGAACAGTTGCACTGCAAGAAACACAACTAAAGGTGAGGTTGAGTGAGTTGTGTACTGCCAGGAAAGGAGAGAAAGCTTGAAGGACCCTGATGGACAACTTAAATATTTTTTGAATCTGAGATGTTTAAATCGATAAATCTGGTGCTGCCCACACGGAAAGAACCTATATGAGGATATATGCACATATATGAAACCTATATGCTATATGCAGTTTATCTGTGCATATATGCTGCATATATACGTTATATATGCACATATATGATAATATATATGCCGCATATATATAGCATATATGCGTATATAAGAAAACGGCCAATTTTATGTATGTCACATATATTCAAAACCTATATGAGAACCTATATTAAAACCTATATGTTTATATAGGTTCTTTTCATGTGGGTGGTATATTGTGTTTTATATTTTATATTATTTTTTTATTGTGGTTGTGATCAGACTGTATATTGAAAAGTAAGGCTGTAACGGCTGTTGGGCGGTTTAAGTCTTTCATTTAACAAAGTTGATGTACAAGTGTTTAAAGAAATCTTACTGCTAACATTTGAAAATCTCAAAGACAACATTTGGCAAGGTGAGACTGTGCAAATGTTCATTCAAATGAGGTTTGCATGTTGGAAATAAACTTGCAAATGTTGGCAGATCCTTTTTTCCTTTTTCAAATACTGAATGACCTTGACAAGCTTTGATTTTCCTTTCATAAGGCTGATAAAGTAATAACTGACAATCCAACCCAATCAAAATATATCCATATTGAAATACATTTTGAAAGGAGACACTTCTAGGGAGAAGAGGTGGATGGTGATACAAGGTTTTGACACAGGAATTGCTTACTTCCTGAATTTGTGGTGGTTAGCACTGATGCCTCACAGCAAGACGGTTCTGGGTTTCGAATCCATGGGCCAACTGGGCCTTTCTGTGTGTTCTCCCTGTGTCTGCGTGGGTTCTCTCTGGAGACATACTCGTTAGGTTCATTGGTGATTCTAAATAGGTGTGAATGTGAGTCTGAATGGTTGTCTGTCTCTCTGTGTTAGCCCTGCGATAGACTGGCGACCTGTCCAGGGTGTACCTCCGCCTCTCGCCCGATGACAGCTGAGATAGGCTCCAGCACCCCAGCGACCCTTCAGAGGAACAAGCGGTTACAATATTGTCAATTTTTGTCAGGGTCACTGACAAATGTGGGTTTTGGTTAAATGTGCTCTTACTTAAACACAATCTTAAAAATGATCTTTTTGTGGATAATGTGTGGAAAACAAATAATATATTGAACTAAATTTCCCAGGTTTTTTTTTTTTTGTTGTTCTTTTTTTTTGGTGGAGATGCTCAGATCTCTCTCACATGAGAGAGATGAGAGTCTCGGATGTGCTGTTATGAATTTGCACCTTGCTCTGCAAATTATAGTTTTGTCTCTCTACACATAATTTACATAATTTAACAAGCGGATATTGAATTTGCAAAAATACATGGCAGCATTCAAAATCATCTGTTTTTTGTTTTGTTTTTTGTTCCCCAACTTTGACCTTGGGTGAACTATATGGGTGACAAAGACATTTAATTCTGATGTGTCCTTGGGAATATATGCATGAGTGTAATAATAAATAATCAATCCCCAAAAATTATGCTCTAGCAGGGCCAAAGTGCAGTCAGCATGGATTACATGAAGCAATCCATATGTACTGAATACTGAATGGCAACTGAAAGTTATTCGAATGAGAATCATCCCTTTGCAGAAAAGGAAGTGTGAGTCCAGCTTACAGTTTCCCCTGCAACGGTTCCCTGCCAATTGTTTCTGGTGGCTAAAGCTTCTCAAACTTAATTAGTACAGTATCAAACCATCCCCAGTCTTTGATTCTGTGTATGATAAATGACTGATTACAGTCATTAGCGAGATAGAACAGTGCTCTCTTCTGAGCAGCAAACTAATTTTGGCCTGTAAGGCTGGGAGTTCTTACTGATCTGACTCAGTAACTGTAATTATGCTGCACTTTCATTTTCCTGCTGAGGTCTTGCAAGAGTCATACAGTCACATGCTGAAATGACCTGGCATTACCGCTAATCTGTCCTCCAAAGCCAGCTATCCTGCTCTCTCGTCTAATAACGTTCATTTGTTATCCTCCCGGCTCACACCATCAGTTGAGGAGAGATTCTCTGTGGGTATTAGCCTAAAAAGTGAGCACACGAGTCATCATTGAGGTAATCTGAATTCAAAGAGAAGGAAAGGGCTGCGGTGCAGAAAGGGATCTAACTCATGGAACAAATCTCTTGTAGCTACCGCAGTGTCTCTCCAAATGTTGGGATTATCTCAGAGAGGGTAAAACCACGGTGCTTTAAAACTTAGGCTAAGATCACAGTGAGTAGAATGTATTACAAAAAGCAGTCAAAGCTGACAAATCTTAAAGGACACGTTTCCTTTACAGTTCAGTCACATGACTAAGATTACAGTAAATAAAGCACGCTCAGACAGTTTTTCTTAACCATAGTGCTATCGCTTTATCTTCGTGGAAGATGTGTTTTTTTTTTTGCCAGTGACACACAAAAAGAGCAATGGTCAAAAATTGCAGCACGTTTGCTGCACTTATACATGTGCAGTAGTAATTTAATAGTCTTGTCTAGCATTCTATTATAATATATAACCCCCCCAAAAAAAATAAAAAAAAAAAATGTATAAAATAATTTTCCAAAATAGATTGGACTTTCGATTTCAAGTAGTGCTTTCAGAAATATTAATTGCATTACATTTTTGAATACATACAAAACGAACTTAAATTTTAAGGCAGCATTTCCCCATGTAACAGCAGGTTTAAAAGTGAGTTAGTGTGCAAGAAAGTAATAATAAAAAATCCTTCATCTAGAATAATGACTGATCAAAGACAATATGTGCAAGTTACTCAGTGCTTTGGTGAGAGGAAACGGTGAATACCAATAAAGCAGATGGATTTGGCCTGGGTGTCTCTTATTGTGCTCTGGTTCTCTCTTCTTGGCCGACCATAGTGCTTGTAAAGCCCAGGGACAGAGATGCCTCGTTATTTTTTTCCTTGCTTTTACCTTTTTTTCTTTTTTTGTGCCGTTGTTGTGGTGGTTGCACAGCCTGTTACAGCTTTACGCCAGTCACAAATCTGTCCATCTCACCTCCATCTCTTATCTTTTTCTCTCTGTCCTTCTGTGTCGCGTGTCACTCTGTGTCTTTTTCTATTGCTCTCTCTGTGTCACTGTGTGTGTGTCTCTCTCTCTGGGGTCTGTAACATGAGGGGGCGTGGCTGGAACACAGTGCATGTCACGGCGGCTCTGCTTGAGTTTATTGCTATTTCTTAGCTGTAACTATATGATATAGTCCTACAACTTGTTTGTAATTGTAAAAATTGACAATAAAAATTGTCTGGGTTTGTGATGAACCCGCACTCCCCCTGTAGTTCCACTGCGCCCCCGTGAGGACCACATCCCCCAGTTTGGGAACCACTGAGTTAAGCTTGTTACATATTCCGCAAGAAGAAGTGAGAAATTTGTTCTTCTTCTCAAGGTGAGCAAGAACAAGAACAAAGTTTGTTCTGGCCAGGTACTTCACGAGAAACTCAAGTGCCGAACTCTGGCATTGGGAATTGCAGGAGACTGACAACAAGAGCCAGTTTTCTTATTATTTTCGGGTGTCGTTTTGACGAGTGTGGCCATTTGATCGTGCCGTTCATTCAGCATGCACCCACACCTTGGACTGTATATACTATGGACAAACCCATTGTGACGTCGCCCATTGGATTCTGAAATTCAAAAATGAAGCCCGAAGTGGGCTGAGTCTTCGGTCGCCATGTTGGTTTTGCTTTACTCCGCCCACACTCTGATATTCCAAATATGGACATGGGCGTCGTGTTGGGGCGGACCTAAGACAGCCTGGATGTTGAAACACGCCCACTCAACTCTCTGCTACTGTGTTAGCTCAGGCTAGCGAGCTACGCTAATCACTATCTGAGGTGCTAGCAGCCGGCTAACACAGCAAAGCGGCCAACTCCCCCTTTTTCCTAACCCGTCTTCCCAGCACCCCAGCTCACATTGCTTGGGGTAAGTTATATAATCTATATAATCTCTACCCTCACAGAGTGCTCACAGAGTGGCCGCTAGCATTTCCGCTTTTACAAAAACCACGCCCACTTCCAATTTCTGACCAATCACAGAATAGTTGTTGGACACCACACTGCCCGAATGATGTGTCGAGAACAAACTGCGTAAATCCAACATTACATTTTTTACAGTGTATGCGTACTCTCCAACATGTATGTGGGGAAAATGTTAAGATCGTATATTTAGTTCGTGTAATTTATTAGCCTCGGTTTAGTCAGAAAGTGGCACCATCCACCACAACACCAGGCCCAGTTATCCTTCTTTAAGTGATTTCCCATCCACCTTAGAAAAATGAGGCAATATTCTAGCCTCACTAAATAAGGGTTAATAAAAATCCTCATGCGACATTCATGTTACTTCATCAGTAGGAATGAAATGTGGTGTAATTCAGTGCAAATTTACAACCCCGCCGACACCCCCACCTCCAGCTACTTTATGTGCACAGATGTTCGTGGCAATCTCTCTCTCTTATGACATCAACGCAATTACCCCCCACACCAAATCATCTCTTACATCTGACATCCTACAGATAGCGGGGTGCCCGCGGCATTACACATTCTATTCATGACATTCTCGATCATTTGTTTATGTGCAGATTTGTCAGCGCCTGTAGCTCCATTATTACACATTGTCAGAGGCGACCCCAGAATACATCATTTCCTGTATTACTATGAATTATGTATGAGTCTCCTGTATGAGACCGGGCACGTGTGTGTGGTCTCACAAGTTGAATGTGCAGACTAAGGCAGAGGAATGCTAATGGACGCCTCTTGACAATGGTTTATTTTGTGGTAATCAGTGATGTTGTACCTTTGCCCGTGGACATGAGGGCAGATATACATCACTAATGGTCAAATTTGACAATAATAGCAGATTGTTATGCTCTCACTCTATCGCTCTTGCAGTTCAATTTGAGTTCAATACTGAGAGATTTATTCACTCTGTAAACAACTCAACAACAAGTTTAAAAAACGGAATACTCACATTTTCTATTGTTAGCTTTAAACTATGGCAGTTTTAATGACATTATACAGCTGAGAAATAAATAAAAAAGTACACAAAAACTGAGAAACTATTTTACCATGCACTTAACAACAGGCTTTTGTTACGGTCGATACATAACATAAATTCTGGCTGTGTTTTCTGACTAGAGTGAGTGGACACCATCAACACCAGGACCCTGAGCGGAAGCAGGCAAATGTGTTTCATCCTTAATTCCATTATTTACACATGTACAGAAGTCAGCATGTGATGTGTGTGATTTTCCTTCTTTGTCTTGTGCGACGATCCTCACCAACAGATTTCTACACCCTCAGTGTGAGCCTGTGGTGAACCACACCGATGCAGATTACGTCTCGTGCTCTATGTCTTCTGCTGCTGCAGGACTCGCTATGACACCCCCCCCCCCCCCCCCCCCACTCAACAGTGTCGTCAGTGCTGTCAGAATGCCAGCTTTCACAATCAGCACCCCTTTCTGACTCATATTATCATTTCTCTGCATCTTTCTTGTAGTCATTTCTTGGTGTGTGAGATAGAGGCCTGCAGAGAAATTTAATAAAGCCTCATTAATAGAATATCAACCCTTAACTAATCAAAGTGGTAGCTTACACATCAAAGCATAGATAAGTATATAAAAAGCAGTCTAGACTGTCTAACCAGATTGCTTGGTTAGCTTAAAACACCATGCTGCGGAGGCTAGCTGGAAGACAAGAAGACTGGCTTGTTTTTTTTCCCTTCTTTTTGTTTTTGACATGATTATTTGGCATTTATCTTAAAGGCTTCATAGTACCATATCATCCCAACAGATCACTTCGATCTCAAAGTGCAGGCCTACTTGTGGTTCCTAGAGTTTCAAAAAGTAGAATGCCAGGTAGAGCCTTTAGCTATCAAGGCCCTCTCCTGTGGAACCAGCTTCCAGATTGGGTTTGGGAGGCAGACACCTTCTACTTTTAGGTTAGGCTTAAGACTTTCCTTGATAAAGCTTATAGTTAGGGCTGGACTGAACTATCCCTTAGTTATGCTGCAAAAGGCCTAGGCAGCTGAGCACCTGTCTTCTACTCTCTCTTGCATCAAGCTCCTATCCTCTAATTTCATCTAGCATGGTAACTGCTGTGTGTCCCTTTCACAACTGCTGTCACTAACAGCTTTATTTATATTCATTATCAAACTGTCATGTGACATCATCAGCTACAGTATATCTTGTATTTGTACCATCATCAGATTCTACATGTACACTTTAGTCAGATGTGTGTATCTAAGACAGATATATGTTTATCTCGTTCCTCCTGCTGCTCTCTACAGATGGGTCCCTCCATATGAGCTGGGTTTTGCTGTTTTTTCCTGTTATAAGGGAGGTTTTCTTTCCACCGTCACCTTCGTTCTTGCTCTGGGGGTTTCAGGCCGGATTTTGTAAAGCGTTTTAAGACAATTAGTACCAGGAGAAGGTTGGGGTGGAGGATGCCATCCTCTACCCGCTCCATCAGACTCTCTCACACTTGGACGGGGGAATGCTGCTGTGAGGATCATGTTTTTTGACTCTTCTAGCGCATTCAACCCCACCCAACCCCTGTTACTGAGGAACAAGCTGGGAGATGGGAGTGGACTCACACCTCACATAGTGGACTATCTCACTGGGAGACCTCAGTATGTCAGGTTGGGGAGCTGCAGGTCCGGGACTATCATCAGCATCACTGGAGCACCACAGGGGATTGTGCTCTCCCCTGTCCTATTCACCCTGTACACCTCGGACAGTACAACACAGAGTCATATCATATTCAGAAGTTCTCAGATGATACTGGAATTGTGGGATGTATCAGGAATGGACAAGAGCAGGAGTAAGAATCTAGTGAACAACTTCATCTCATGGTGCGAACCATCTTAGGCTCAATATGGCTAACAAAGACTCAGTATACGACTCTATTTTCCTAGGAGACCAAGATTGTTTAACATCTGCCGGAAGGTGCTGGACATGTTCTACCAGACTTTCGTTGCCAGTGCCCTCTTCTAAGCTGTGGTGTGCTGAGGAAGCAGCACTAAGAAGAAGGGAACCTCACGGCTGGACAAACTGATACAGAAAACGGGCTCAGTGGTAGGGGCAGAGCTGGAGTCCCTGACATCAATGGCAGAGGTAAGGACCTTGAACAAACTCCGGTCCATCATGAACAATGTCCACCACCTGCTACACGACACCATAGTCAGGCAGAGAAGCTCGTTCAGAGACAGGCTGCTGTCTCTGTCCTTCTCCATGGACAGGTTGAGGAGATCGTTTGTCCCTCAGGCCAAAAGACACAAGGCCTCCCTGTGAGGAACCATTTGTTTTTTTATGGGATGAAGCTAGACACTGAACCCCCAGTTGCTCCCAGTGCGTGACACTGGTGTGTAAATGTGTGTGTGCTTGTGTGAGCGAATGGGTAGATGTTTCTATGACTGTAAAGCGCTCTGAGTACCAATAGGTAGAAATGCGCTATATAAAAGCAAGGCCATTTACCATTTACTGGACACTGAATTTCCCTCGGGATGAATAAAGGATCCATCTATCTGTCTATGTATTACTTCTGTCTATTAAAATTCTTTTTTGTGTTTTTTTTTTCCGTAAAGACTGTAGTTATGAGTCATTCTCTATGTGCTACACAAGAAAAAAATGCACTGTATTCTTTATAATGAGCAGTGAAGTCCAATTTTTTACACTTGTGAAATGAGTAGTTGTGTGAGTTATACCTATTGCAGAACTGTAATCTCCACATCTATCAAAGGCTCTGCATTGTATTTTAGCAAAAGTAGTACGCATACTAATGATTTTTAATCACACTCTGGAAATTTCAAAGAGAACCTTTTGTTAGCAGACTAAGAACACATCACTGGAAGATTGTAAAAATGGTTCATTTTCGAGACAGTGTGTTAAGCTTAGGAAATTCCTTCCACGTTTAGCTTCAGCACTGTAAAATCTAATTAGTTGACCTTACTTAAAAAAAGTATGCAAACTCGTTGCCTCAAAAAAATTAAGCAAACTAATCTTAAGATTAGTGAGTTAGAAAAGCTTGTTTATTTTAAGTGTGCAGTACTAAATCGAGTCCTTCTTCTCTCTCTCATTTCTTATCTATTTTAGCTGTTATCTAATAAATCAAAAACACCACAAAAATATACTTAAAAAAAAACACTCACGTTGATTCAGCTGTATTACAACATTTATTAAAAAAAATAAGAATTGCATCATTGACAGATCTAGGCTGAAGAATAAACGTTTTATTACTCATGTAATAACCTTACAATAAGGTATTCATTATTCATTGCATTCATTGCATTTCTGATCAAAACTGAAAGTACAACAAATGCTTTTGTGTCCCAAATCCAGCATCAGTCCAGTAAGTAAGCCACTTAAGCCATTTAAGCCACTTGGATGAGCTATAAAATGTCTTCGAGAAACCTTAAACAAGTCGAGCTGCCTTTGTTTTCAGCTTTAGTTTTAGAAATACCATGGATGACTTAGTTGGTCTTGGGTTTCTTCTAAAAATGAAGGGGTATTTCAGTTGTCTGGTTCATAAGTAAGAGACACTGGTAAGCAGATTGGTGCTGGGGCTATATCTAACCGTAGTTGTGATGAAGGAAGGGAGCTTGGAGGCAAGGCTTTCTAAGAAGTAAAAGAAGAAAAAGTCTTTATTATCACTGGATACATGATACAGTGAGATACTGTGAGTATCCACCACAACAGTGCTAAACAGAATACACAATATAATGAAAGTTCAAACATATATAGTCAGAATACTCTTCCAAACTCAATCTCAAACACATCCCGATTCTGGAGACAGACAAAACAAATATATTGGGCAGAACTGTTAATATTAAAATGTGTTGCATAGTCACTGAGTGTATTCATTAATGGACTGGATGGATTTGGGGGGAAAATAAATTGTTAGTACTCTGGTGGATTTAATTTTTATTGATCTGTCTAATGCACACCACCCTTGTTGTTTTGCAGAGTCGTGATGATGGCCTTTGAGTAGTGACTGAAATAATGAGAGTGCAAATCCAAGTGGCAAATTTAAGTTTGGAGTAGAGCCAATTATGATGGATTTGGGTTTCTGACCAGGATGCATCCTCACCACCGTCTATCGGTGGGTTTCAAAACACATTCCAAATGGTTGAAGACCATGATTTAATATGTTTTACCCAGCCGTCAAGTTGGTGTGCATTAGACAGCATTCAATCTGGACTCTGAGAATCTGGACACATGAATGAAATGGAACGATGTGAAGTATAAAACACAACAGCGGCTTCAATCTATATTTTGTTGTTGTGTTAAAAGACAACCTGCTGCCGCTAAGCACAAGGAACTGAAATTAGTCTCTTTGCATATTCCTTCGTAGTTACGCATGCGCATCCTTCCAAGGCCTCTCCATTTCCCAGCCAAGCACTGGAAAAGTTTTAGGGGCTCTGTGCCTGGAGGGAGACATGTCATGAATGTGATGTGGCTATCATTCTCTTCATTCTCTCTCTCTCTCTCTCTCCCTCACTCTCTATGTCCTTCCGTTGTTACGATGTGTCTGTCTCCCTCTGGCTGTCAGCTCCGGATGAGACAGGTGACTGCTGCCTTTTTTTCCGCCGTGTATTCATCCATATGGGAAGGTATATCCGGAAAGAATGCTGACACATATCTCCATGGAAACACAGCTATGTCTATGGCCTACACAAATTCTGCCTAATTTTGCTCTTCTCCCTCCGTCCCTCCGTCCCTCCCTCCCTCCCCATCTCTGTCACTTTCTCTCTCTTTCTCTCACACACACACACACTCCCACTCTCTTCCTTTCAAACGGTGTGCCCCCTTCTGCAGAAGACTGAAAACCCTTCAATGTCCAGACCCCTGTGGAGAACTCTCTGCATGTAAGATCTGCATACAGACTGTTCCCTTTCCAGCCGCCACTCGCGCGCACACACACCGACACACACACACACACACACACCCCGACACACTTGTGCCACTTAATAAATTGTGTTGAGCCGCTGGCCTGCTGTGCCCCGTGGGTCAGCGTGTGGAGCAAAGGCACATTAATCATTCTGAGGCTATGTGTGTAAGTAAACACTGCAAGTGTGTGTTTCTGTACAATAAAATGTGAGGATTGTTGTGTGTGCTCTATGCACACGGGCGGGTTTCCTGCACACACTGTACGTTTGTATATGTATACACGCGTGCGTTGACGTGTGGCACTATTTCTAATCCATCTCAGATGCCTCCACATTTTATTGTGTGTGCATTTTACTGCGCATCCTCATGTGTCTGAGGTAAACGCTGATCGACCTGTCTGCTTGCCCTCAGGCCTCTTTCTACATCACCATCCCCCCTTTACGGCGAGCCTGTATCTCTTCACCACAGCATTATTGCTTTTTCCTCTCCTGCTTCGATTCCACTTTCCTCTTCTCCCCTCCCCTCACGCTTTTGTGACCCAAGTGCGCCTTTTGCTCATGCCACTTCTCTCTCTCTCTCATCTCCACCTGTACCTATGGATCCTTTTGTTTGGCTTTTTATATATATATATATATATATATCTTCCACTTTCCCTAAATCCCACTCATCTCCCTCACATGCATTATCTATTAGCTGTGGCTTGTCAGGGCCCTGGTCCAGTGTAATGGGAGACAGGCCGGGCAGATTGCGCAGCGTCACATTAATTTGCTGTGGCTAACTGTTCGTACATCAGAGCAGAAATCAATGTGCCACCCCCAACCTTTATCTCCCCAGCGTCATCACCGCTGACACAAGTACACCGGTTGCCCTTTCCAGCACCCACGGTTTCTTTTGTCTGCCAGAACATACTCGCATCACTGGAATTGGTCTTTAAGAGTTTTTTTTTTTTTTTTTCCCTTCTTCAGAAAATTCTGTTTTCTACACAACGAACCACAACCTTAATTTTCTCAGGTAGTAGAATTTCTCTTTTGTGCTTTTGGCAATGCTGACCAGATATATTGATGTTTGTCTGCTCTTTACAAAAGCCAATTCGCTTATTTATTTCATTCATTTGATTCAAAAACAACGAAATGGGTGGGCATCCCATACATATATTCAAAGCATGACCCCTGCTTATCTGGTGAATCTCTGGCTTTTTCTCTAGCGCTAACATGACTTGTCCCATCAAGTGAACTGCTTGATTAGTCACGATGAATCTTGCAGCAGTCCACTGTCCCCAGTGGATGAATCCCGCTTACTGGTAATCTCTTAGATTTTGTCTAGAACCACCAGTACATTTCGTTATTGGTGGCAACAGTTTTGACATCCCATACGTGGGCTTCAATATTAAACATATGTGTTTCTTTGTCACCGTCGCCTTAGTGCTTGCTCTGGGGGTTTCAGGCTGGGATCTATAAAGCGTCTTGACACAATTTGTATTGTTATTGACGCTATATGAGTAAAACTGAATTGAGCTGAAATATTCTTGTTGTCAGGGGCATGAATTTGACAAACTTTTGCTTTTCCAGCGGCGCCGCTAACATGTTTAAATGAGAATTCCAAATTGTAAACCTGCGGATTAAATGAGGTTACTCCCTGATATTTCCTCAATCACCAAAAGCAAGGTGATATTATAAAGACTTAGATGAAGAAGATCTGTCACCGTGTTCTGATTATTTCTCTCTGCAGTAAATATTGGCTTCTGCTGCTGCTCTATTTTCTTAATCTCTTAATGAATCCCTTCATTCTCAATATCAATGTCACAGCTCTTGTCCAATGATCTATTTTCATTGCGTTATCTGAGCCAATTGGTCCTTAGCCCATGTCATTCGGATTCATTGTAAAACTGCACACTGCTCCTCCCCGTCTCCACCTTTTCCTGCTGGTTCAGGGAGTTTTCACCAGGGATCTCTATTCGCCATCTGATAACTGTCCTGCACCACCCCCAGCATCTAGACTGTGTTGGGGTCTAGCTCTTATCTTCTCTGGGACTCTGCTCCAGTATTTAGCATCTCCAGAGGATAAATCGACACTGGCGATCCCCTGACTTGTCCTACCCCATCAATCGTCATCATCAAAATATTGTTGGTTTAACAACCGACACTGGTGTAGTTGTATTAGCACTCTATGCACAGTGTTTGTGGATAAGGTATTACAAACTGTATTATAGGCTCTTGTTGTATACTGATCAAGTGAACACCCTTTGTATTACTGAACTGCACACAGTATGTTGTCTGATGAGCAGTTCTTCCTCTTCTCGATACACTTTTGTCATTAAGTAAAATTGTCACATGTCAGAATTGTCTTTCAAGCAGGGAAAAAAAATGAATAATTTGTTTCCTTGCCTTGGAATGATCAAGGGAACCAAACAGCAGTGATGTCCAATGTTGTTGTCATCCCGTCCCTTGATTAAATCAAAGTGGTTGAAAAACTTTCAGGGAGACAGAATAATTATGCTGGAAGCAAATGAAGAGGAAGAGGTTACACTCTGACGGCAGAGGAGAAGCTATAATACATTTTACAACAAACATTAGAGACAATGAAATAATTTCAATTTGTGATGGGGAAAGAATTCTAATTACCCTAGCTCCAAATCCCCCAAACTCTGCCAGTCTGGATGCTGTGGCTATTGCACTTCCACGCCTTTCAAGTGTGTGAACTATGCATGCCTTGTCCTTCAGCGGCACTCCAAAGAAATGTTTTGATGAAGCAAGCTTCAAACACCTAAACTCTCTAGTCGCCCTATTATCAATAAAGGCTTTTAATCAGAGAGAATCGCATGAGAGGCAGGACGTATTTCAACTCATGTTGGGTATTTCACTACTGAGCCATCAAGCCCGAGTGAGGCACATGATAGGGCAGCATGAGTTTTTGTTTATCTCCCCATGTGGAAGGAGACGGGATGGAAGCAGATGCCAAGTTAGAATTTCAGCTTACTTACTAACTCCATTCCGTTTGAAGTGAATTAAAGAAAGTTTCTTCATCGTTTTTTGTAATGAAATATTTAATTCTAACAAGACTGAGAAGAGATTAATTAAAATGGGTGGCTTGCAAGCGAAATGTTCCTTTCTTCTTCCCCTTTCATTTTATTGTCTGTGATTAGGAATGTTCTCTTGTGCTCGCCGAACACACGGAATGTTCTCGGCTAACCAGAAACTTCTGTCGGAGAGGCCGAGCTGATTTTAGAATTGCTGACTTATTGATGTGTTTTCTTCACATCAATTATTGATCCGGATTGAAATGCATCATTCACTGGTTTATATTTCAGAATGTCTGAGGCCAAGTAGCTGCATGAATGTTGCAAAGTAGGCTCGAAATCACAATGAGGAGCACAGACCACAGCATCCACCTCGGCTCTGTATTGAACTGTACTGAATCATCATCAGAAGAAAATGTTCTTTACATTTTTCCAATGCCCAAGTCCACATTATCATATAGTTTCCGTTCAAAACAAAATGCGGTTTTTTTTTTTGTTTTTTTTTTTGGAAGACAAAGAAAGCATTTTTAGCAGGCAGACTTTTAAACGTCTAAGAGTGCTATGAGACTGACATGGATGGTATTTCATGGTAAGCCACCCATTGTCAAGATATTTCACTCAAAGTCAGCAAGTGATAGCATTGTAGGAAAAGCCAGGGATCACCTTAGTCACCCTCTGGGGACCATGAATGTCTTGTCCTGATGATAAATGATGAATCAGCTGACAGAAACTGCCATCCTTAGTGCCGCATAGCAAGCAAAACTAAGAATAATTTAGTTTCTAATCATGTTTGTCAGAACGCACATTGTTCTTTGTTGTCCTTTTTTATGTTAAAATCCACATATCTCTTATATCACATTTACAGCATGCTGCCTTCAAATACAGCCGCGTTTCTTGTATTCATCTGAAAAGTCCATATGGATGGTCCACTATTTTGGTGTTCAAGTCCATGTCCATGAGTATGATGTGTTTGCCAAAATCAAATGGCAGTGAATGATGAGTAAATATGTTGTAATTCAGTTGTAAATAATTTAATATTATGCTGATATTCCCTACAGCCTCATCTTTTCTATATGACTTTGCATTTTTAGTATTAAACTGGCTTCTTCCATTGTCAGCTGTTGACTTCCGTGAAGGGCCCATAACAAAATTCACACTTCATAAGGTAGAAATATGCAATGACCAGATCCTCGTGCGCTATTATCTCTCCCTGTCTTTCCACTAACTGATATATTCTCTAAAATGAATCACTGGCATTATGACTTGGTACATAATTTCTCTCACTTTTTGTCACGTTGCTAAAAAAAAATTTCTGATTCATTTTTACAGGAACAGGAAGGTGAAAATAACCTCATTTTCATCATATAGTGTCGACCAACTATTTCTATTTTTGCGGCTCGTATAATCATAACTTTCAGTTCCAAAATTTGCCTCCTGTTAGTATGTAGTGTGAAGAATTCAGACGCAGCTTATGAAATTTGTGTTTATACGAACCCTCAGTGCTGCACCATAATTGGCTTTTCCTTTTCCATATCGACAACCGTTCCCAGTGTACCCTTACCAAACACACACACACACACACACCCAGACACACAAACCTGCATCTCTGATACACTCATGCATCAGAATGAGAAACGGCAAGGTGTTGTAGTCTTAACGGGAGGCAGAGGGGGCATTTGTAATTTCTTATCGGCTGCTAATTACAGCGGTAACAAGACCCAGGAGAAGTGACGGCTGCTGGTTTAGACGTCTGCCGGCTTGACAGCGGGGTTAATTAACAGCCTTCTACCAAGATTAAGATGGGACAAAACTAAATAGATCAAGATACACACGCACACATACTGCACGCACCTATGAGGGCATGCCCATACACACACTAAACAGGCCTTCCATTAAGAGCTTAGATTAAGATAGCCACGCCGGCTCATCTATTTCAGCAGAAAATTAGCCTCCTGCTCATTCGGACAGGCTCAGCCAACTCAAAGCCGGCCGCCTCAGAACTAATGTATTCATTCATACACCTATGTGACATATTGATACCGGCACATTCTCAGGAGAATCATTTCCCTGATCCCCTGAATATGGCTCACCAGAAAGTAAATGGCATTAGGGGGATGACGGCGAGACGGCTGCAAACCCTTTAATGCCCGTGCTGTATTCCCTGCTGAGCACACACAATGATCCTATCCATCTCTCCTCTCCGTGTAATGTCATAAAGTGTGGGTCTGGGTCTGAAAGATTTGTCTAAGCCCTGCCCTAATGTGTCCCCATCTCCATCTTGCCTGGCGGTGGGTGCATTCATGCACGCATTCACAGACTCTCACTGCCAGGTTAATGTGGCACCACATTCATGTTGCCTCCCTTACCAGCTGTCCTAATGTAACTCCTTTAGAAAACTACATTTGGACAGAGAGCTTGTATGAATAAAAGAAAGCCCTATCTAGGTTTTTTTTTCTCTTCACAAAATCCCCCCTCAGTGCTATCTTTAGCCTGCAGAGTAAGGAGATTGTAACCTGGAAACGTAGTGATGTAGTATTTTGTGTTTTGGTGATGTTGGAGGGTTGAAGAAAGAGGGAAAATGAGAGAGTTTTTGTGTATGTCAAAAACAGATCCACATGAGTTGTTGTATTTTTTTTACCCTGACTGAATAGGGAGTAAGTGATGATGTGGATATATGAAAAGAAAAGCTCACAATTCAACTTGGTGTAGTTTTAGGGAACAATCACTTTGACATTTGTTATGCCTAGACATGGAAATAGGTTGGTTTTAGAGAGGTTATTCCTTTAAGTGGACACAGTTGTGCTAAGCTGCTGTTATCTATTCCCAACTTTGTACACCTTCTGACTCAAGTATGGGACGTCCTCATACTTACATCTCCACATGAGCTGATTTTCTAACCAATAAAACTGCTGTCAGCGAACGCAACACTGCCATGAATGAACGGAACGGTGGTGACGTGCCAACGTTGTTGACCAGCATGCGGATCTCATCTGCTTTAGGAATGTTGTCAGAGGCTCAGCAGGTTCAGGTGGTTCAGCAGCAGTTTGCTGAGCTCCATGTAGTAAGGACTGGGAACCGACATAAAGGCGTCCGCTTTTCTCTCAAGATCTCGCATCTACTCCAGTTCTACATTCGACATTTCTGTCTCTGTTTGAAGTTTAGAGCCAGCCACATAGGAACATCAAGAGGCAGTCCGAGGTTGAAGGGACCCAGGTCACCCTCGATCACCTTTTCTAGGCTGAAATTTGGTATTATCTTCACCAACTCCTTCTCTGCAAGGAACTCGACTTCCAAAGGATCCATCGCTGTTTGTTGTTTTGTTTTCTTAAACTTCCCTCAGTTTCTCGATGCAAAGTGTGTCTGCATTTTTGGCGGACACATCATTCCTGGGACACCATCTGATGGTGACAGCAATGTCATGGCATTTTCCTGTGTTTTGTTAGCAGGGGAAAAAAAATGTAGTTCAGCTAGCAGACTAGCTGCCGTTTGCTTATCTTTCTGCTCTTATTTGGTACCAGAGTAGGACGTCTGATGTTTGGTTTCCTTGTGTTGTCGCTCAGTAGGTAGAGCAGGTTGTCCACAAACTAGAGGGTTAGCAGTTCAATCCTCTGAATATACCACACACCGAAGTGTCCTTGAGCAAGACAATGAACCCTCAGTTGCTCCCATAGCATGCTTCTGTGAACGAATAAGTAGATGTGTCTGTAAAGCGCTTTGAGTCCCAATAGGTAGAAAAGCACTATTTAAAAACAAGACCATTTACCAAATATTCCCTTTGCCTCCATATCTGATATTTTCCACTCACTTGCTTTGCTTGTGTGTTTGATTTTGCTATTTCTGGTCACATGTGGCAAAGGTTTTCTGTGGAGCTGACTTGTTTAAGGCAGTAACTTCACCTTCTCTTTAAGACTAAATAGCACAATGCAGCCAAGTGGAAATTCCATGTCTTGCTCATATGCTAATATACGTTTACTATTTACTACCACTATTTGCTGTGGGCCACTTATAGATGTCCGTAGTTTGGACATTCCTGGTTTAAAGGAAGTGGCAGTTCCTACAAATATCTAAGCAATAGTTTGTTTGCGGTTTGCTTCAGGTACAACCACCAGTGACAGATGGTTGCCATGTATCAGATTAGCACCTTAATTCTTTAGTATTAACGAAAAATATACTTACTCCTCACAGTCATATGAATTTAGATGCAACAAATCTAGACTAAAGAACAGTGGTACTGAGTTTGCATGAATTAAACCATTTACAACTCAACCACTGCACTAATTATACAGTGCAATCACATAACTGATTATTTCAATTAAACTGAAATCTTCTTTCTTTCAGAGCAATAAGATGATCAGTTACCTCCTCGTTAAAATCAGGCTTCTTGTTTCATGCTTCTGACGTGTTCCTGATCCATTGCATTTTGCAGGAATGCCTTGATCTCTAGTTAACTTGACGAAAAACCACGTCAGGATACGCATGGTGAAAGCATGAACCCGTTCAGATTGCACTGCAGTGTTTGCGGTTTGAAAAAAAAAAAAAAAGACTCTTTAAAATGAGAGTACGTGAGAATGAGCTACTCCACGGAACATGGCTTAACACTGATTAGACATTTAGCGGCGCACAGACACTGATAGTCACTGACAGCTAGCCAAACACTGTGGTAGAAAACAAGAATCCCCGTCTGTGGTGTTGCCCAATTGCCTCAGTGGAGAAACAGCTCATGTTTGCAGAACAAACTAAATCAATGGCATTCAGACCAGACCCCAGCCATATCTATGTGCCCTTCATCTAAATATCTGCTAGCGTACATAAATTGAAGTGGCACCGTCACTCCCCTGCGCACATTATGATTCATCCGCTGTGTGAGTGGTGCTGTCTGTGATATATAATGCAAAGCCGGGTGAGGGTTCACATGGAAAAAGGAGCAAGTTCCATTAGAAAGAATAAGTTGCTGTGGCATATCTGCTAACAGTTTCCTACATTAGCGCCCCCAGAGAGTCATGCCTTAATGACAGCACGGCGCTCAAAGAGGTACTGGGAGAGAGGGACCGGGAGAATGGGAGAGGGAGGGCGTGAAGGAGGGAACAGAGTGAGTGGTGTGACCTTAATTCAAAGAAAAAAGCTAGTCAAGAAAGCAGCTGGTCGGAAGGAAGGGCGGTCGAAAGGAGGGAGGATAAGTTTGGAGAGAGAAAGAGGAGCGAAGGATGTCTGTGAAATAGACAGAAGAGGTTGGAGGGTTACAAGTTTCATGAGGGTGTCACTATGGATGAACCAAATTTTCTCACACCATCTGTGAGAGAGTCGTTCCTCTGGGTCAGCTGATGCAGAGCTTGCGTGCACGTTTTGTATGCTGCAGTGTGTGCTCAGGGACTTGGCGAGAATGTGTTCTGCGTTATTCACATATCAACAGTGAACTCCGCCGGGAAGACGAGACAGAAATATGAGCTAAAACAGAGAGAAAAAGACTGAAATATCCATGTATCCCTGCTCTCCCTCTGTGTAATTCATGGCCTTCAGCTCTGCAATACATTTCAATTGTGCTCTCCTAAACCCCCTTTTCTATTTCACACTGCTATTCAGCATCCTCTACAGCAACCATGTGATCTCTCTCTCGCCCATTCCCACTCATCTGCCATTACAAAGAGCCCTGTTTTCCCCCGTGCCACGGGGCCCCTCGTACCAAAACGCATTTAGCCGGTAAAAAAAGCTAAATGAGGAAGGCCAGTGGTCTATTTGCCGTTAATTGGCACGCTGCAACCATAGATTACTGAACATGACAGTGTCTTTTTCAGAGAAATCTATCTGCCGTGACCTCTCTGGCACTATTACAGCAAGGTCAGAGAACACAGAGGGAAACCAATCAATACAATATTGAGTGCGAGAGCGGCTCAAGTCTGATGCAGGGGGACGTAAAGAGGAAAAAGGAGAGGACTCATACAAAAGGAAAGTGGAATTCTAAAGAAAGAGAAGAGAGGAGAACTGAGATTAAAAAAGACGAGAATCGACAAAGAGGAATGACCGGGGAGGTGAAGGGATGGAACGGAGGCAGGTACATTCGGCGGCAGATTGCAAGCCACGGATGAAGGATCGAGAAAGGTTGAAATGGAGGATAGAGAGGAAGGCCCCGGAGGTGGCTGCAATCTTGCGGGTGGCAGCGGCATCAGTCCACAGCGGTGCCATGGGCGCAAACACACAAACTGACACCAGCAGACGACTGCTGCGTTTGAGTCATGGTCAGTCTGGGGAGAATATTGTGCAGCCACAGGCACAAACAAATATCGCCCCAGGGAGGTGTCTGATAACACTGTATACTGTAAATCGTGTGTAGGTGTGTGTACATGTGTACGTGTGGTGAGCGACTGTGGGTGTATTGTGGATTTTTATGTGCATGTCTCGGAGCAACATCTGTTCTTGTGTGTGGATCCCTGTGCATATCACATATTTACTTTGACAGCACACTGCTCATACACTCATTTCACTATTATGGTTAGACCAGGACCACAATTAAATATTTTTAGTGATAGATTAAGACTGAAGGCAGTCTTAATCTAGCAATGATGGCTTTTTGCTTGAAAGATTACATGGAGGAGGAGAGAGCTGCAGAAGCAACACAAGTGTAATGAGTGTAATTGTTTCAGAAATGGTGTTTGTCAGGTTGTCAAGAATTAATAACTTTAAACCTGTGAAGATAGATAAAGAAGTTTGGTTGAGAACAAAAAAATGGCTGTAGCTGGCCAGATGAGCTGGGCTGGTTGCAGGTAATCCAAGCTCAGCCGAGAGCCAGGTAGGCTGAGCGGAGAAGAATACCTGCTGTGGACAAAGACCTGGAAAACGCCAGAAGAACCTGAGGCATTGAATAATGCAAATTACTCAGACAAAATATCAAAATGGGGAACGAATGAACTAGAACAGGAACTGGCCGCAGCATTGAACAATCTGTCGGAGAAGGACATGAAGAGCCAGGGAAGGATGCATGTACAGAAGGAGCTCGATGAGTGGATGAGCCTCAGGTGTGCAGGTTGATTGGAAGCAGAAGCGGCGACGGAGCGCCATGGTCAACGCGAGAGGTAAAATGCAATGCAGCTGCCTTGGTGAAAATTCACGATAGTCCTGGAAAGGGTGAGTGCATAACAACCAGTAACATTGGACAATGCTGCTCCTTCAAATTCATGTTCAGCTCCAGTGTCCTTTTTATGTCGCAAGGCCGGAAGTATGGGTGTGGGTATCAAGGTAGCAAATCCACTGATCTAAATAAGTCATTGTTTGATTTTTTAGTTTGGTTTCTGTAACCTAATGTAAATCTTAACCACAATTTATTTCCCATTATCACAATCTTTAATCTAATTAAATGTGGATAGTTTGGTTTCTTTGTAGTGGGGTTGTATGAGGTGCTTATCCATACTATACCAGCAACTGCTCTAACAGATTAAATTACTGTTACCGAAAGTGATAGAAGAGATAGCTAACAGCTTCAGGTGTCTGTTGGCATAGACAGCAAGATAAAGCGCTAATGAAATTGTAATATAGCACACACTTTCACCGATTTTTTAGGGAGGACCTTGTTTTTGGTGGTTAACATTCTTGGCTTCCATGTCAGTATGATCCGTAAGCCCACTTCAAAGAAACCAAACTACCATCTTCATCATTTGCCTTGTCAGCGTTATTTGAAAGGGCTGTGTCTAAACAACTATATTAGTAATGGTGAGATGGCACATACTTTTTTTTTTCTTAAAACTCATAATCTGATCTAAATTGCATGAAGAGACTTTGATTTTGATTTCAGTAAATGCCTGTTAAGTCAAACAAGGTAACGAAACTGTGATGAGGTCCTTCCACTTCCACAGTAATCATTGCTGGGTGTCTGTGGAGGCATTTCTGCACAAAACGACAAGCTGTGCACAGTTGGTAAGTGAATAGTGATCCATTTCCCAGCAGTCATTATTTTGCCAGTGAGAGGGTTGCTGGAGCTAATGTCACACAGCCAACAGTCTTTGGACGTCTGAGAAGTGGGGCTCAAACGCACATTTAGTCTATCACTTATTTCCATTGGTGCCACCAAAGAGAACAAAACAGAGATCTCAACGATCGCGACTTGTCTACAACAGCTAACTTTTAAAGTCCATAAATATCAGAATCCAGAACATCTCTTGTTGTAATCATCAATCATTTTTCAAATTATGGTATTTTGTAATCGGCCTCTTCTTCTATGGTTAATGTTAATTTTGTATACTTCGGTATTTATCAGGATGTGTGCATACTAATATCACAAACAATCTGGGCCGTACTTTACGTGAGTGTTACCTAACTGTAAAAGTCTGTACGTAATTATGTGTGTATACACCAATCAGGCACAACATTATGACCACTGACAGGAGAAGTAAATAACACTGACCATCTTGTGACAAAGCAATGTTTGTGTTGATGTTACTTAGACATGTTGCACCCACCTAGACCAGACCAGGCAACCCCACCCCATAGCAATGACACTCCTTGATGGCAGCAGCCATCCCCAGCAGGATGCAGCCTGACACAGACACACACACAAAAGCGGTTTAGGAACAACTCAAAAAACATGAAGAACAGCACAAGGTGTTGACCTGGCCTCCAAATTCACTAGATCCCAAACTGATCAAGTATCTGTGGGATGATCTACAGAGGCCCCTCCCCTCAACCCATAGGACCCAAAGGCCCCCCACTAACAACATTCTGTTGCTAGACACCACAGGACACCCTTAGAAGGACCATGTCCATTCTCTGATGAGACACAACTGTTTTGGAGGCAAAAGGGTTTCCTGTGGTTGTAATCTTATGCCTGATCGGTGTATATTCCATAAAATTGGTTGTTTTCAGTTATGTATGAAAATGTCTGGAGCTTTTACCCCAAAACTTTGCCTGATAACAGATAACCGGGCATAGCGATAACTCTTACCGTTACACCTGCTCACACACTCCTCTCTAAACACGATATTACACACCCACACATGCACACACAAACACACAATCCCAACCCCTATTTGTTCTCTCTAAAAGTATCCTCCAATCAGGCCCAGCAGTGCTCAAGTTGGATCCGTATGCGTTTCACTTCCTCGCCGTTCCGAGGCTGGAATGTAGCAGCTACGCCTGTTCCCAGCAACCACCTGTTCTCCCTCTAGGAAGACATGGAGAGGCAGAGAGAGAAATCGAACACAGCACAAAAGTTTGGAGGCTGCCGAGAGAAAAGGAAGAGCCTAGCGAGGAGCGTTGGAAAGTTTTTAAAGACTGGAGAGATAAAGTGGAAACCAAATTAAACAAGAGACAGGGTTTTTTTTTTTTAAAGATGCTTGAAAGACTGCCTCGCAAACAGAGAGAGGTAGATAAGAGAGGTTTCACATTTCAGGCTGGTGAATGGAGATATAAAGACAACACATATTAGCACAAGTTTGTATGTGTGAGTGGGAGATAACGAGGCGGCGTGTGAGAGCTCCGTGTTTACTCTAATTAAGTACATCAATACTGTCAGACAGCTTTTCAGGCTTTGATCAGCTCCCCGAGGCTGCCAGAAAGTCTGCAAAAAACACACCCGTCAATCACAGCCGTCGTCCTTTCATGCTAAGCTTATTCCAAAAAAACAAAGGAGCAGCAAAGAGATTAATTTACTTCTCTCGGAGTGGAATCAGTGTCGCCAGTCAAGTCGGATGGATGGGAGCTCTTCCCGTGATTGTGATTCCGCCCTCATTCCATTCCACTCCATCCGCTGCTGCTCCACCTTTGCCTCTTTCACACTCAAGACATCCATTACTTTTTTCCCCCTCTCTCACACACACACACCTGTGTACACATGCACCGCTGGCCCGAAGTTGAATATGTAAATCGACATCTGCTCCAGTACCCAATCTCCAGCCCTCACCATGTGTCTGATATGCTAATGCAGCCAACACAGTTTCTTCACTCCACATCTTCCCCTCCTCTTTCCTTCCCTCTGCTTCCTGTCCTCAGTGCTGACTTACCCGAGCCTGCCAACATGAGCAGATGAGGCAGAGGAGGGGGAGGAGAGAGAGAGAGAGTGAGTGTGAGAGAGAGAGTGGAGAGAGGGGCTTCAAACAAAACCTGATAATGATGTTGTTATGGATGGATGTTACACACACAAACAGGCATGTGAGCAACAGCGAGGAGCCGGGCTTATTAGAGAACAATGGCGGGGAATCCAGGAGAGGGATGCTGAGTGTGGGAGGAAGGACAAAGCTCCATCCTTTGGCACTCTCTGTGCTTCTCCCTTTCCTGCTGCTGCCTCTCCCGCTGTCGCTCTCAACGGCAACTTATCAGCTGTAATGAGCTCAGAGGTCATCACCTCGCGCTCACATTTGACACACCGCTGCCGCATCACATACTGTACATTCATGCGGCGTACACGCCGGCACCGGAGCCATGCATCTGAGCCCGCACGTGCAAAAGAATGCAAACCCCCAACCCCTCGCAAACACAGCCACCGCATTTGCACCGAGCGGCGAGATGGATGGCGTCCCATTCCAGGGGCATTGTTCTCGATCCAAGTCCTGGAGTGTGCTTTGATTTATAAAGGATGAAATGGGACAAGACCTGTTTCCCAGAGATCCCCAGCTGGCTGTGTTCACAGCTTTTGCCGCTTTCACTGAGTTCTGAGTGAATACATGAATGCTAAAAGACACTAGCTGCGGCTTAACGCTTTGCTGGCTCCATGTGCGGCCACATGAGCTGTGAGGACGCCCTGCTGAAAATGATAGGGAACGGTAGCTAAGAAATAAAATTAAAAACATACCCTTGCTGCGTTTCTATAGATTCCAAATGGAACCCTATGTCTTTCAATGAAAGGATAGGACCAAGTGGTACAAAATTATTAAACACATAAGCTGAGCTCTCATATTACACAGAACAAGCAAACACATTTATCAAGCAAGATCTCATTTATCAAGGGAGTGCATGACCCAGTTGGATCGCAAAGTGAATCTGTACTAATTTCCCTGAAAAAATAAATCATTTATCAGTTTATCCCAGTTGTGCCAGGAAAATCAATCTCACATCTGGACTGAAACATGTACTCACAGCAGTAAAAAGAGCGCTTGTCTGTGTGGTCCATGTTCGCACAGTGGCATAACACAATATGTGACTACACCTGCAACTGAATTTAGGCAATTCCGGCAATACTCCAGAACCTGTCATGTAATGAAAAAGTTGCCTAATTCGAGACAGAATGTACATATTAGCATCATTACCTTGTGAGAAACTAAACTTTGGTGCAGAAAATTTGTTCAAAACTAGACCCCTCAAACACATTGCATCACCCTTTGAACTCCAGCCCTCGGAGCTGCAGACTTTGAGGGCTGGACTCAATAATGGAAACACCACAAAAAAAAAAAAAAAAGACTTTGAAGCAACTGCATCATAGAGGCAGTAACAGATGTGAGCCACATCTAGCCTTGTGGCAAGCAGCCGTGAAAGAGACCTAACAATCAGGCTTCTTCAGTCATGCAATGAAGTGTAACGTCATGAGGGATATCATGTTTAGATTTGTCAAAAATGTGCAATTCATTGTGGTCCTGAACTGTATTATAGTTATGTTTTATGTAGTATTATGTATGTCACTCCATCGTCATGCCATTGGTCACATAACTCTTGGTTACCATTGCCATTCTGACCAATCTTATCAACCATTTGGCCTAGAAATTGTGCTCTTACACTTAACTTCCAACAGTAAATAGCCTACCAGGTTACATTTTCAACTTCAAAAGGAAATGTAATTCATGTGTTTGGCAAGTCGCAAATACCCTAATGCTGAGCATATTGATTAAATACTCTTCATCCAGATGATTTCTTCCTAAATATCACATCCAGCATTTTGGTTATACATAGTCACTCACAGAAAACAGTTCCTGTTGTGACAGAGGTAATATTAGTAAAAGATTGCAGTCATATTTAATACAGAAAAAAGTCTAATGAGTTGAAACAAATGTTTATTTACAATTAGTCAAAACTACCATCTTTTCCTAACCTTCGCTATTGTGCCTTTTCCCGTTTTACCTACGTATTACAGCTGTGCACTTTGTATTCCCACTCTCCACCCCAACAACCTCCTTCATTTAAATGATTAAAAATAGAAAAGTTATCTCTTAATATTTTTGGCATATGAACTCAGTCACATAGGAAATTGAGTCCAGGTAGAAACAATGACTAAAACTACATGACTGGCTGGTTCCTGCACTGTGCACAGGAAATGATTTAATTAGCGCCTCTGTAGCTACCAACAGTTTGTTAGCCTAATTATAAAATTCATTAAAAAATACTCATCGCAGTGACTCACAGGCAGAAGTATCTAACATGTTTGCAACAAAATCCCATTTCTTGTTTAGACCGGAAGTTGACAGTCAAAATATTGCAGTAGGGCTGTTATCTTGCAGTTGGAAAACACATGTTGAATACAGAGAGGTATTTCTATTATTTTGTCCATAACATTTAGAATATGAATGGAGGCAGATAAAATATAACCTGACATTTGAGGATCACTTCTTTCTTTACTGAGATCCTGAATTCTGATGTTGGCTGAAAAGAGTCAATGATGGTTGTGGACATTTTACTCAAAGACAGTATAAAGATGGACAATGACCTGCTCCTCAAAAGTGAAGCCAAAGCAAGTAGAGCACCCCGTAGTCACTGGCTGCAGTATAGGTCATAGGCTCTAATATGTTCGGACGGGACTTGGGCCAAAAGATAGTCATGGATAGTTTCTGTCATTTTAGGTAGTTAATATAATACTGATATATATATCTGTGTGTCCATTTTTCTGATACGTTTCATTTTAGTTAGTTATTTGATGCTACAGATACAAGCAAGAGTACAAGTGTGCATAGATGCTAAACCTCTGTCCATATTTATATACAGTCTATGCTTTTACAAGTATCAATGTCCTCGTTTGTTTGGGTAAACAACGACACCATCCTTAAGGAAAGGCGGGACGGATTTAGAAAAGGTTACTCCAGCATTGATCACATCTTTTTACTGCAACATATTGATCTGTATTGTTTTGCCTTTTCTTTTATTGATTACACTATGGCATTTGATACAGTTCAGAGCATTGCATCCTGGTACAAAGTGCTGAAAGCAGATATTAAAGGCAAATTCCTGGATGTAGTAATGAATATGAACAAAAATACCAAATCATTTGTCTCATATCTGCTATATGTAAGCTTAACTGGGACTGGATACAGTGAAAGCTGATCATGTTCACATTATTATCTTGTCAACATCAATACAAAGCAGTGGATCACAAACAATATGTGGTTTTCTAAGCTCAAGGTCCTTAGCATTTATGTAAAGGAGTAGCTGTACAGACTGTTACTTTCCTACCTGTCTGCGTTTCATAATCTATCATGGAAATTTTGAACTGTGCTTGAGATATACAGTTGAAACCAGATGTTTACATACACTGTGTTAAAAGACACATAAACATTTTTTCCTCTGAAGTTAAATCAGACTAAACCTCTCCTGTTTTCAGTTAGGATTACTAAAATTATTTCTATTTGTTAAATGCCATAATAATGAGAGAGAGAATTTCTTAGAGAATTTTATATTACTTTCTTCAAAGTCAGAAGTTTACATACACAAAGATTACTATGTCTTTAAACAATGAAGGAAAGCCCTAATGATGATGTCATGGCTTTGGAAGCTTCTGATAGGTTAACAGACAACATTTGAGTTAATTGGAGGCACACCTGTGGATGTATTTTAAGGCTACACCTCAAACACACTGCTTCCTTGTTTGACATCATGGAAAAATCAAAAGAAATCAGCCAAGATATCAGGAAGAGAATTGTGGTGCTCCACAAGACTGGTTCATCCTTGGATACAATTTCCAGATGCTTGAAGGTGCCACGTTCATCTGTTCAAACAATTATACGCAAGTATAGACACCATGGGAATGTCCAGCCATCATACCGCTCAGGAAGGAGAAGGGTTCTATGTCCCAGAGATGAACGTGTTTTGGTCCGAAACGTGTAAATCAACCCCAAAACAAAAGCTAAAGATCTTGTCAAGATGATGGCTGAAGCTGGTAAGAGAGTGTCATTCTCCACAGTGAAACGAGTCCTGTACCAACATGGACTGAAAGGCCACTCAGCGAGGAACAAGCCATTACTCCAAAAGTAACATAAAAAAGCCAGATTACAGTTTGCAAATACACACAGGGACAAAGACCTTAATTTTTGGAGACATGTCCTGTGATCTGATGAAACTAAAGTGGAACTGTTTGGCCATAATGACCATCGTTACATTTGGAGGAAAAAGGGGGAAGCTTGTAAGCCTGAGAACACCATATTGAAGTGGTGAATATTGAAGCAACATCTCAAGACATCAGCCAGGAAGTTAAAGCTTGGGTGCAAATGGGTCTTCCAAATGGACAATGACCCTAAGCATACTGCCAAAGTAGTTACAAAGTGGCTTAAGGACAACAAAATCAATGTTTTGGAGTGGCCATCACAAAGCCCCGATCTCAATCCCATAGAAAATTTGTGGGCAGATCTGAAAAGGCGTGTGCGAGCGAGGCGGCCTCCAACCCTGACTCAGTTACACAAGTTCTGTCAGGAGGAATGGACCAGAATTCCAGCAGATTATTGCGAGAAGCTTGTGGAAGGATACCCAAAACGTTTGACCCAAGTCATACAGTTTAAAGGCAATGCTACCAAATACTAAGGAAATGTATGTAAACTTCTGACTTTGAAGAAAGTAATAAAAAAATTCTCTAAGAAATTCTCTCTCTCATTATTGTGGCATTTAGCAAATAGAAATAATTTTGGTAATCCTAACTGACCTAAAACAGGAGAGGTTTAGTCTGATTTAACTTCAGACATTGAGGAAAAAATGTTTGTGTCTTTTAACACAGTGTATGTAAACATCTGGTTTCAACTGTGTGTTTGCCCTTACTAATAAAGAACGTCTACATCATATTGATTGTTAGTAGCTTTTATCTTTTCAACTTAATAAGACAGCTTAGGCAAGTATGCTGTATGGACGTGAGCTATGGGATCTAAACGCTACGTACATTTCTTTGTATACCTTTAAAAGTTAAGCCTACAAACTGATATAATATGGCACACCGGGAACCAATATTTGTTGAACAAGAAAACTGAGAAATACTGGCTAAGAGGTTGCCACAAAACACAGAAAGTCTTCTCAATGAGCTAATTGCTACCAGTTGAACTTGTTTATACCCTAAAGTGTATGTACTGTACGGTTGAAAATGTTGAATAAAAAACAAAAAAACTCTCTTTAGACTGAACTATTAATCTAAAAAGTTGTTTGAATTGAAAAGTTCAAACCATGCAAAATTAGAACCAGGCTCTACTGTGTTTTTTCAAATTGTCTCAAACATTTATCAAAGAGACCATCTAAGAAATGAACAAGTGCTAATGAAATCCATCCATAAAGATATATAAGTACAGTATGTAATCCAGTGTTTCTTTGTAAGTGGTGGAGGTAGAGCAAAGTGCAGTATTAATTAAATGAAAACGCAAATGAGTCTGCAGAAAGTGTGGGCTGGTCATCGATAACACGACTCCCAAATGGGGACGCATTGTCCATATTTATATACAGTCTATTGTCCCGATGTGAAAGGCACTGATGCACCACTGGTATTTAGGGATACAAAAAGGAAAAACCCACTTGTGTGTTCCGTGTACATGTTCAGTGTGAGCACTCTTCACTCATTAATCAAACAGACCGGTCTACAGTTCACCTCAGAGCAGCCATTCATTAAACTGAGTAATTTTCTTTAATAATCAAGATCGATTTGCCAGCTCTGCAGCCCAAGAGATGGAAAACATCTGATCATCTGACATAAATGGACCCTCGAGGCAGTACAGGTAGAACCAGAGATGCTTTAATATCCTGAACACATGTTCCATCCACCATGTGTGTATGACAATGAACAATCTGTATGTGATAAAAAGTTTTGGTGTCATTCCAATTCTCAGCACTGCATCCCCCCAACTGCCACACACTAAACTCAACTCCCTCCGCTTCCCCAGCCTCCTCCTGCATTAGCATTTAGATTTAGGTGAATTCACAATGTTTCACTATATGTGTTCTTGTTCAGTCAGATCTTGTATACCTAAGGCTCTGCTGGGGGGATCGTCAGCTCGGAGACAGTCTGTCACCTTCACTCACACAGATTTGTTTCTGGAGCATCGGTGCAAAACCAAACCACTAAATTCGAACATTTGTTTTTGTTGCAGTAAAACCACAATGCGTACGTCCTGACTCAAGTGAGGTTACTTAAAAAGCAGGGCACCTAAGGCAATACTATCACATACAGAACATTATGTGTAAATCATGCATTATTTTCTTATTGCCCAGATGCACACACAATGTCAGCTTACATAGAAACATTTTGACAATGAAATAAGAGATATTTTAGAATTAACTAGTAAGAAAAAAATGTCAGATTTAACAGAAACACAATATATTTTTATTGGATATAAAAATAGATTACTAAAGATTACAGATTACAACATCATTCAACAAATGGAACTTGGGAGTTTGTGACTGCAACATGAAAAGTAGGGTACACAAAATGCTTGGCTTTCAAGTGCTAACATCAGCCAGAAGTCATGAGAACCCCCAGATTAACAAATAAGCAAGCTAATGAGCGGGTAACACAAAGAAACTAGCAAACATCTAACCAACTAAAACTTATAAACAAAAGGATTAACTTGCCATACTTATTATCCACAACGGGCCAACTACAACCTACGCCCTGAACAGGGATTATAGTGTGTAGAAGAAGCATTGACTGTGTCAATATGAAAATGAAGTTATTCTGCCAAGTCAGCATGTAAGAAGAAGAAAGGGTCGAACAGAAACGTCATTAAAGTTACAGTGAGTGATGCCCCGTTCTGAAGTCATTGCTTGTTCTTTTATGTTGTTAGGCTGAACTTCTTCTCTTATATATTTCTGTTATGCTGGGCCGTACAAAGATTCACTTTCCATAACTGCACAAACTTTTCTTGATAGAAGGTGCTCTGAGTGAAGTCAAGAATGAACACCTAGAATGTAAATACAGGTGTTTACTAAAGCCCTTTAAATAAAATAAATGAAGGACCTTGGTGCATGCACGTTGATTAGATTGCGCTGAAGCGTGGTGATCATCTTACTCATAAGGATCGATTGAACTACTATTGTCGCTAATGAGTTTTATGTCCCTGTGTTCTTGTTTGTCGTCATTATCAGTCTCTCATGTTACATGCATCAGCTATCTTGTACTCTTGCTTGTATCATGATTAGATTCTACATGTACGCTACATGTATGCATTTTGTTCAAACTCAATAGAAAAGTAGAGTAAGTCAGTGTAACAACTTCTCTTACATAATGTCTCACGTAAATGGCATGCGGCCCATGATGGCTGCTGCGACCCATAAACCACAGCGGTGGTCCTTTCAGGGGGTGCGGTGGTGCATGAGATCATTCCACAGGACCATCTTCCTCTGATGTTAATGCTACTCTCTCTCTCATGGTGTTCCTGTTTCCATAACGTGATCCCACCTCTCACGCACACTGAGTTTAATCAACGGCGGGATGAAGTCGCACTCCCTCCGCAGTCCCCCAATCACCCAGTGTAAACACCACTGACGCTTTATAATGTAAACACCACTGCACCTTGATAAGAGATGGATTTCCAGCTTCTCTTCGTCTCTCAGTGTACTTCATCACCACAGTGCTGTGCAAGAGCAAGATGTCTGGCGCCATACTGAAAGCTGGTCCTTCCCCTTCTAGACATATGCACACCCTATAGATCTACATACATTCCATTCTGTGTAGTTGTGCATCTGCATGGTTTTGACGCAGACCTGAACAAGTTAGTAGAAATTTAATCTTAACAGTGAGGCCAAATGCAATATCCAAATCACAAGGGCTGTGGTTGTTGAAGGTAGAAATAGGTCAAATTATACATTATAAATGAAGCATTGTGGTGCTACAGATATGTTCCAGTCTACAAATCACATTCTCCAGACTGAAGGGAACATGCCTGTTTGGTACAGAACGCAGTCTTCATTTTTAGATTTGCTCAGTGGAAAAGAATGTGCAAAAATACCCGTAGAGAAACTGCATCATCTGTTAGATTATTGGAAATATGATTCATTTCTCCTGCATATCATTTAGTCCTATTCTGATGAGCAGCAGAAATGGGTGTATGCACACGTGAGCATAGACCGGTATGTCATGGTGCATTCAAGTGCAGTTTTCTCTTGGTGTCAGCGGAGCTGTGATAAATGAGATCCGTTCTGACTTTAATTGAAGGTCGGCAGCAGCGGAGCCTTTCGTTGTAAAATCACTTTGAGGGTTTTTGTGTCATATTTCAACAAACGCTTGAAGCTTTTGTCGCCTTGACACCTGAATCCTGTTTGCACAGCGTTAGAGCACATGAGGATATCTCTTAGGCTTTCTGAGCTCCTAGTAATAAACTGCTACAGTGATTAGAAGCATTTAATACCCAGCCCTCTCCTGTGGTTGGGCGTGTAGGCCACCGGTGTTAATCAGAGGATCAATCACGCTAATGAAGACTTGTGCTCTTTCTCGGCAACCCAAACTGCGGCCCCATGTTTCTGCACAACCCGTAATGTGTGTGAATCCCTATATTTTAGAATAACACCTTCTTGGGCGCTTGGCTGCACCGTAGGTGGACAGCTCATTGTCAGCCCTTCAGCCTCGACATATCCTACACACACACGCTCGCGCTGCACAGAGCCACACATAGATTGCCCCATCATTAGAGTCGGGAGAACAGACACAGACATAGTGGGGAGGTGGAGTAGAGATAGAGAGACAGAAAAAGGAAGAGAGAAAAAAAAAGATGGATTCAGGAGGAAGGACACTCGGGCGCATCATTAGCACGAGAGATGGAGAGATCCAGGAATAGAGCGATATAATGAAGATAAGTCAGTTCATTTGGGATATTAAATTTATAAAAATATGCAAAAATAAAGTTGAGTATATTAAGTTCAGGCTTTCAACCGTGTGCACCCAGTCATGTTTGCACAAAGCAACATGTCTCAGAAGCTCTAATTGTCATTTGCTTGAGATTGTAATACAAAGAGCAACATACTGTACACACTCAGAAGTTTGATAGTGATTTTAAAGACATGTCATAATAAATCATTTGAATGTCGCCTTTTTTAACATTTGAGAACCAAGTTGTTGTTTTTTTAGAATAGAGGCGCCAATGTAGCAGCTTCCAAATCTGAATTTATTATGAGTGACAATTGCTCACCAGGCCAATCAAAAAGTCCCACACACACACATTTTATTTAACTTCTCTGCGCAGAAATTACCCAATTTCCATCTTGCGTCGTTCATCCAGACAAAAAAAATAATAATTCACTTTATAATAAGCAGAACTCTCGGATTGACCGAAATGCATCAGTATCCATCTAACTTAGCTTATCCTGCCGGACCTGAAATAGCAGCAGTGCCCCAAGTTTGATTATCATTAATTCATTTTAATTTCCTCTACCACGACTGAAAGTTTCATATCCGCACATGAATTATTGGGGTTTGAATATCAGAGCTTGCATCACCATAAAAAGGCTGGAAGATGGACTTGAAATTTTAAGCAGGGCTCAATATTTGAACAGCGCATTCCAGGAAAGCTCACAGAAGTTGTATTAACTTCCATCACTTGTGTTTCACTTTAGGTCTCTGAGAAAATTGAGTTTATTGAAACAACATCAGCTACCCCCAAAGTTCAAAATTGACATAAAAAATAGGAAAGGCTGAAAATATTGGCTTACAGAGAGATTGATGAGAAGGATTTGGAGATGACAATAGCTTGCACCGGAGGAGAATTTGATTACATTAGTCTGCTGACTCACAGTGAACAAAACTGTCATTTCTAGTCTGTATTTCTAGTCAAAGAATATCCTTAAAGCTGCTGTAATCATCCATCCATCATCTATAACCATTTAGCCTGTAGAGATTTGTGGAAGGCTGGAGCGTTTGCCAGTTGGCATTGGGTGGGAGGTGGGGTACACTCTGGACAGTTCACCAGTCCATCACAGGGATAGCACAGAAAAAGACAAATAAACCTCCACACACATCTACACCTACAGCCAATTTAGAATCACCTAACAAGCATGTCTTTGGACAGTGGGAGGAAGCTGGAGAAAACCCACGCAAGCACAGATTTTTAAAGACTAAGGGGTAACCAAACCAGCACGACTGCTAACAGGCTAATCTTCTAGTATGTTTAAGGCTGACTAGTATTAGCTAAGAAAGCTATTAGCATTTAAAAATGATAAAAATAAGAAGTCAACTCCATTTTTTGTTGTATAATTACAGTGGCATTAAGTTATAACCACTTCTTAAGATATTTTGAACAGGGTAGGTGTCTTACTGTGAAACAAACCAACACATTAAATGATTAGAACGTGTTCTGCTAAGTGAAGTGTAATTATGAATGCGATACAAACAGTTTTTACATCTTTAAAGATTTCATAAATAAAAGATGGGTTTTGACTTCGCTGTAGAAAGTTTTGGAATTTTTCATGTGTTAAACTGCACGTTCATTCTCCTTTTATACTTCTACAAATGGAGAAACTAGTAAAACCATAGTAGATCACTTTGATAGATGTACGTATGTTCATCTCGTTCCTCCTGCTGTCTTGTCTTGCCACCGTCGCCTTAGTGCCTGCTCTGGGGGTTTCAGGTTGGGTTGTATGAAATTGAATTGAATTGAATTGAATTGAATTGAATTGAACTGAATTGAATTGAATTGAATTGAATTGAATTGAATTGAATTGAATTGAATTGAACTGAACTGAATTGAATTGAATTAAGGCTAAGGAAGAAGACATTTAAATGATGGAGTGGATAGGTTTCATTCTGAGGGGTGTTTCAACCGATACAGAGAAAAAAAATAGCTCTGCATGCATTTGGATAGTCCTTAAACCAATCAGAGTGACAAAGCATAAGGCATTAAGCGACTGATGCGTTCTCTACAAATGTTTTAATTGTTGTTAACTGTCAAGTTATTTTGTTGGCAATATCTTTTTCAACAGATGCGACAGCAGAGTAAACAGCTTGCTTCTCCGACGGCAGACATTTTTTTTTTGTAAACAAATTCAACTCCAAGTCACTCAGATGATGTGCAACGCTTGTTAGACAGACAAATGAGAAATTTGTTCTCACTCCTAGGGCTGCGACAGCAAGAAAAAAAAGTTCGTTTTGGCCCTTCACGAGAAACTCAAGTGCCAAACTCTGGGGAAGTCCTCATAGGGCCCTCCCACTGCAGTATACGTAACACACACAAAGCATTGTGGGAGATGTGGGAGATAGACTCCCATACTTCCACTCCCTCTCCAGGCACTTTTCTTATTATTTTTGGATGTCGGCCAGTCATTTTGATGACCATGTCCGTCTGACTACGCTTGCAGGCGTAATCAGGAGAGATTAGTGGTCACACTATATTAGCATCTGGGTGCTCACAGAGTGACCATTAGCATTTCCGCTTTTCCGCTTTAACTCCGCCCACTGCTAATTTCTGACCAATCACCGAATAGTAACCAGACACCACACTAGAAAAAACTTCTGCCAGGTTGATGTGTCAAGAACAAGCTGCGAGAACTCCCAAACGAGGGGAGTGAGATCAAACTTCTCGGTTCTCGCGGAGTATGTGACAGCCTCAAGCCTCAACTACATCACTGTTATTCTTCTGGTCATCACTGCATAAACCTGCCGTAACTATTTTATTGGCCATCAGTCTTTGTTGGAGCATAATCAGTTCTCGTCAAAGCTACTCCAGGCCAACTTTGTGCCACAACACAATTGTAGGGTCTTGGGAAGAACCAAAGTTGAGGATGATCTGCTAAAGCGATAAATCTTTGGGCTGCCGTGTCAACAAACTGTACGTTGGTCCCACTGTTCGTTGCTTCAACTGTGTCAGCCAAAAGATGAGACTGAAATTAGTTTAACTTGAAACCCACAAAGTCGCCAAAGATTTTTTTCGACTATCATTACTACAACTGGCTGAATTTCATTCAAATTGAATGGTCTTTTGCCACCACGTCGCTCCTCTTCATTTAGCTCATTTAGCTCATAAGTCACAGCACCTTCACATGTGATGCCGATGCTGTCTTCACAGCTGGTTAATAAAAATGTTGAATGTTTTCTGGCACGGCCACGAGATTCAAGCTGAGAGTGAGGCACCTAAATAAGGTCATCAACTTGACGCTAATGTATACATTGCGGAAAACATGTGAGAGAAAATTTGGCAGGTGAGAAAACAGGGCAACTGACTCAGAGACAGTGAAAGTTGAAAAGTTGAAGCAGAATAAGAAATGTAAAAATAAATAAATAAATAAATAAAGATTTTAAAAAAAGAGATAGATAGAAATGAGAGTGCATGTATTTCCTACAACCGGAGAAAGAAAAGTCTCTTTTAAAGACTTGCAGTGTTTATATATAAATGTGTGACCTCATCTGCGTGTGTGTCTGTGTGTGTGTGTAAGAAAGCTGTCAACTTCTCCAGGCGAGAGAGTTCCAGCAGTGTGTCAACCTAATGGGCAGAAACTGGGGCATAGTGAATAATTCAACAGCTTTTTAGGGGGAGAGGAGATGCTTGCAATATCTTCCCTTAGGAAAAATGTAGGGACCCTGCTCTCAAAACACAGTTGCATGCGCACACACACGCACGCAGCACAGTATGTGAGCCGAACAACCATGCTATCAGTTCAGTCTCTGCCAACAGGTCCTCCTAAACTAATGTATCCAAAAACAAACACAACATCAGCAGCTAGTTCAAAACCACCGAGGCTCCACTCATGTTAGTTAAAAGAGATAAAACAAACTGTTGAGCTTACTTACTAGAATGTCACAGTCACTCTCGCGTGCCTTGGGAGTTAACTGACATATCAGTACTTTTAGATATCTAGGGCAACTATTTTAGCTGGCTTGTGGCATCAACCACCGTCTTCATTTGTAATTGCTAAAAGTAATCCCGTCTGACGGAATCACTGCTGTCCCTGGTGTGTCCAACGCAGATTTACATCAAGATTTCCTCTGGAACTGTTGAACTATGATGTGACACTATTGACCACAAAACTGGTCTCAAAAACTCAAATCCCAAAACTGCTATTCAAACTGAACAGTTATCACAACAGCTGTGTCCCACCACACAATTCTATATGAGCCTCCTCCGTTGAAGTGTGTTTCCTTCAGTGAATTCAACCACCATATCAAACCACCGACAATATCAAGTAGACATTTAGTAGTAACACTGCTGAACGACATACACCGATCAGGCATGACATTATAACCACCTTCCTAATATTGTGTAGGTCTCCCTTGTGCCTCCAAAACAGTTGTGACTCATCAGAGAATGGACATGGGCCTTCTGAGGGTGTCCTGTGGTGTCTGGCAACAGAATGTTGTTAGTGGGGGGCCTCCTATGAGTGGAGGGGCCTCTGTGGATCATCCCACAGGTCTGGTCTAGGTGGGTATTACATGTCTAAGTAACATCCATACGAATGTCAGGTCCAAAATATTCCCAGCAGAACATTGTATTGTCAATACAAGGTCAACTAATAGAACACAACCTTCTCCTTCTCTCTACAGGACATCTGGTGAAGTTGTTAATTAACTTAAGTTGAAAGGATTTGGACTGTTCCTCTGTTAGCGTTAGTAGGTGTCTTTTCAGATGAGTGTGTATTGCAGTAGTACATTTGTTGTATTTCAGGAGTGACTTACATACTCTGCATGTCACGGTAGTATGAGCTTCATCTTTAGTGAAGTACATCCACGTATGATGATCCGCTGCTAGTTTGCTGCAATGACCCACTGGGCTCCTCACCTGCCTTCTCGGAGGCATCCGTGTTGTTATTGTCACGTGACCGGCGACTGGTCGACTTCCTGCTTAAAGCTCATGGCACAGCAGTAAAGTTGTCTAGTTGGTACAACCCCTAATTGTTACAAGATGATCAATGTTATTTACTTCACCTGTCAGTGGTCATAATGTTATGTCTGATTGGTATACACATACCTTGCATAACTGCATGAACCCTTATGGCACAGCACAATTCAATAGATTTATGGTCTCTTACCTTTCTCTAATGTCTTGCACTGCATTGAGTCAGCCAGAGTTGCATAGTCCAGCGCTCCCACTCATTTTCATAGCCATTCTTCAGTCGATATTCAGGCTAACTACTTCGCTCTGTAGAGTTTTGCAGCAGAACGTTTGACCGCGCATGCGTGGGGAGATCTCAGACTGGACACTGGTCAGTCAATCAGTGTATTGCGTCAAGTGTCATAAGCCATAGTAGGGATAGATGAATCTGACAATCTATTGGTTGATCTCGATAGACGTATTGGGCACCCCTGTTCTAGACCCTGGCGCTGGTGCTGAGAGGATAAAGCAGGAGATCTGAGTGGAATGAGGAGTGGACTCTGATGAGTTTGACCTGGAGCCTGGACTGGATGTGAGAGGTGAACGGGGTGGAGGAGGGTTGCAGCAGTTCGAACGGAACTGCCATCTAAAAGCAGCGGAGGAGAAACGTATTTAAATCTGATATGACTGGCTGATTGAGTTTGAGGCAACATCTGATTACAGCAGCAGGAAGAGAGAGAGCTGTGAATGAGTGAGGATGAAGACAGCCTTCCTGATTGACCTCATGCCGAGTTTCTTTTGTAGGAAATGTGCCAACCGAATCAAGAAGACACATTTGACCACCTCATCCAAAAAGTTTTCTATTAGTATTCTTACTCTGTAGACTCAAAAGCCTGTAATTGGCCATCAGAAGACCAGAACAGTCTCCTTCAAGCAACAAAACACTGAACTCTCACTAAGACTGGCCGGAATCCAAGGATAGTATCTGTTCCTGTTATGTAAATTTTGACATTTCATACGGCAGCAACCCAGTCACTAATACAGCATGGTCTTGTAGTTCACAATTTCGGTACACAGGTCTTCTAACACACATGAAGCAATAGTTTGTATTTTTGGGAGAAATCGTAGAAAAAGTTTAGTTTGAGTAGCCTTTTTAGCCGGAGACACACAAAAAGGATTCACATGCAGATACAAATGTAATCATTGTAGTACACACACGGCTATGCTGACGATATGATGCTCACATGGCAACTAAAAAAATAATGGCAACAGTTTATATTATACTTTATGATAACTGCACACAATGAACCTAATTTAATAAATAGTTTATTAATTGTTTACTTACACTTATGAACCACTGATTACTACTAAATATCTAGTTTGTAAATGCTTTAATTACATTTAATTTATGGTGAATTGCTCATTGGCAAAGTGTGAAAATACATTTATTAGTGATGCAGTGCTACGCAATGCAAACTATTGACCCCCTCATAGCAAAGCTATGGGGGCCAATAGTTTGCAGTGCGAAGCACTGCAAACTATTGTTCTTCACTACGTTTTTTCTTTTTATTATTATTATTATTAAACTTTTTCCTACGCATTTTCGAAACTTTTCAACTCAAATACCGTTCGTCGCACATAGGTCAAAATACATCAAAACGTGCGTCTCGATCGGACTCGGTGTGCTTCTATACAGTTCTTTCAAACAAGATTTTTTCGCGACGTAGTTGCGAAAAAACTGCGACAAATTTCCCAATTGAAATGAATGGAGAAGCCCGAAAAAAAATTAAATTCAACAGACATTTTCAACAATGAACTGCTCTGGCATACTTTAACCGAGAGACTTCATTTAAACTTTAAAACGTAGGTACTCTTGCCTTCTCTTCAGAGATTCACTTCACTTGTCGACAACTTTTACCGTTTTTAAACTATGAAGCCTCAGAGTTGTGTAGGTTTTTACTCAAATTTCAGGGTTTATAATGGGTGTGTATTGCGCGGAATGTTTGTGCTAGAGTGGATGACATCATCAGCTAGAGTGAGGAGGGGAGAAGAAAGTTAGTCAAAAAACTGCACAGAAACTGCTCCCGTGGCCACAAATTTCACACGACAGACATAATTTATACATAGAAACGTAGGAAAATTTGTCTTCTCACTCAAATTCGTCTGCTAAAGCTGTAAGTCTTATAGTTTTGGCGTCAGACACAAAGATGCGCCAGCAACACCCACCCACAGCTCCATAGACTGCCATGTTAAAAAGGCAGTGAAATTTCTGGAGGAAAGCAGACGTAACCTTTCTTTGAATCGCTTTAATAGGTCACATTTCTTCATTTTACCCACAAACTGCATATGTAGACGTTCAGGAAAGCCTCAAGATGCCCAAAGTTAAGTCGGTTCAATGATTGGAAATACGGTTTGGCCACAAGTCCTTCCTGTTCGAGGCGATTTTTCAGCATTTTCTCTCTCTCTCCCCGTCTTCCAACTGACATTCGAACAGGAGCAGTTGACCCTGGTAGCCATGACAACCAGACCCCAACCAGCTTACACACGTTCACACACGCAGCTGCTGGGGACGAGAGGCGGGAAAAGAGCTCTCAGTGGAAAACATGATCTGCCAAAACATTAAAACCCCCCAAACCATTACTGCAGTACTGTAGGGGGCCAGAACCTGACATTATGACCTTTTTCTTTATTTTAAACACAAATTATATCTGGCTGCTTTGCTGAAACTCCTGACACAACATCCCTGACCCGTTTCCTTCATCTTATTAGGTCAGTGAATAGCTAAACTGCTAACAGACGCTAACGACTAGCCGCCCAGTGATTTAGCCGACGACTGGCCTTCCAGCATAGCTCATGTATGTTAGCAAGCTAGCGGAGCTAACGGAGCTAGCTAGCCGCTAGCTTAACGCCGCGGACTCAACCGCGGAGTTAGCCTCGAGCTAACCGCTAACTAACCGCTAGCTAACCGGGATTTAACCGCGGACCCGCGGGAGTTAAACACGAATTAGCCGCGGCAGTTCGCCGTGAGCTAACGCGGAGGCTAGTGGGGTTAGCCGCCGGCTAATTCGCCGCCTTGCTAGCGGGTGCTTATCACAGTAATAATGTTGAAGTTTTACAATTTAAAGGGAAGATATTTTTAAATGAAACTGTGTCAAACTGAAAAATATATTATTCCACCACATAAAGTAGGAAACATTTATGGCTTGCAACAACATTAATGACAGTATATATATATAATTGGAGTAATTTAATATAATATGATGTTTTTAATGAAATAAATAATGAGCTGTTGAACACTCATAAGAGTTATATTAAGTATGTTACATAACATTATTTGACATGTCTATTTGTCTGCCTATAGTTTTCCTCCAGCTGATCCAGACAGACTGCAGTGACGTCCAACATGAGACAAAGAGCTGGACTCGCAGGACAATTTGAAGGTCTTCACTTCATCGCTGATTCCTTGTTACAGCCTGGATGTGTTAAGTTTAATATTATTGTTTATCTAACTGTAAGACTGTGCCGTAAACTGTTAAACTATTGCTCAGGTAGGAGTAATGAGTTTTATTGTTAAAATGATTATGATTAACGATCAATTGTTACGATTTGCTCGTTCTTTGTCTGGGGATCCTAGTGAGATCCCTCCCACTCTCTTCCTTATGTGATGCTGGCTTTCAGGTGGAGCTGGGAGGGCTCTGCCGCCTGTACCTGCCCTTCAGTTTGTAGAAGGGCGTAAAGGACGACCCTTCTCAGTGTCTCTCTCTCTCAGCCAGGCCTACTGCATCCTCCTCATCCTGTTTGGTTTGTTGTACCCTGCATGACATCAAACTCACACCCATCCAGTCAGAAGGAACCAGGCCTTAAATGACTATTTGAGTTGTGCTTTTTGTTATAGCTGCTGCTCATGGTAGTAAAGACATGCTACTTAGTAAAGACATTCGCGACGTAAGTCGCGAATACTTTCATACCTGTCTTGACCTGACCATTACTTTTTGTAGTCAAACATGAAATTATTTGCGACGTAAGTCGCAAATATTTTCACCAGGATTATATTATGACTATATGAACAGGTGATCATTAAAGCATCATAGCATCTTAGTATAATTGCATTGTAGCATCTTAGCATCGTAGCAACATAGTATCTTAGCTTTGTAGCATCTTAGTATCATAGCATCTTAGTATCTTGGCATAGTAGCATCATCATAGCATCGTACTATCACAGCAATATAGCATGGTATCGCAGACTGCTGCGGCCACTGCATCACTCTCGCGATTTCCCGCAGGGGAATTGTCTAGTTAAACATATTATACAGATGCCTATGAATTAAGAATAAAGCATTTAAAACTAATGTCTGTTAATGTAGGATGGATGCTCAATTATGAATGGAGTATTTATTACAGATTTACTAGTGTTCCATAGTGTTGATAAAGTGCTACCAAAATAATGAATAAATAAAAGCCGACATCTTGCTGACTACCTCTTTAAAACCATCTAACGTGGACAAACCATCTGTCCAGAAGAGTTTCGCTCCTTTTTGTCCCTGAACCCTCAGCTGCCAAAAAGTCAAACCTTATGTAACACATGACATTTACAACACGGAACCATTCCCTGCCTACCTATCTTCCTCTCTGTCCCGTGTTTTTCATCCCAAACTCTTCTCCCCCCACACCCCCCCACCCCCACCCCTTGCTCCTCTTTCTCCGTCCAATCTGACTCGCTGACATTTAATTAGGTGGTGAGTGGAGGATGCGTTGCCGCATCAGCCCTGTAGTGTTGCTGACCTTTTCCTCCGACTGGGTCACTCATCTGCCATTAGAGCACCAACTCTCCATCTCTGTGCAAACACACACACACACACACACACACACACACATTCATTACCCTCTCAGTGCCAACAAAGAATACTCAAGTGTGATGTTGAAATGAGCCAGCTGGTCTTCAGGCAATTGACACTAAGGTGGAGTGTTCCTTTCCAAAATATTACATGACGTCAAACGACATGTTTGATGATTTGTAGTGCAGCCAGCCTCTGTGTGTGTGTGTGGTTTCACATCTTTGTATATTGATGCGCGTTTGATGATGTGTTGTCGTGAGGAGGCCTCCTTTCAGTCGATTGCATCACTCTAATCAGCCATCATAAGAGGAGACTAACAACTGTTAGATCCTTTCATCTTTGGTCAGTGCAAAATGCCCTTTGCAACACTTGTGCGCGCGCACAAGGCTACACACACGCGCGCGCACACCTGCACACACAGTCAAAGCCAATCAGAAGTTTCCAGTTCTGTCTCCCCCCCCCACATCTCCTCTCCACTACTGAACACTGTGACATATCATCCAGCAACATCAGCTGCCAGACACCTCCTATCAGGATCGGTTTGGGGGCCTTTTAATCCGCACTCTAAAGAAGTCTTTCCTGTCAATGGAGGGAAACGTGACCACAATACCAAAGGCGGAGGGTGGAGGGGATGTGGTAGCGGGAGGGTGGAAGGATCCGGCATGAGGGCCAAGAAGAGCAAGCTATCCAACTGGCCACGGATGGCAGTGTTGGGCTGCAGCCCAGACAGTTTTTTTTTATTCTGGCCAGAGGGGTTAGAAAACATCTTCTGCATGGACACAGAGGATAGAGGAGAGGCAAAGGACAGCTTTATCATGGAGGGTGACAGGTTTGAGGATCACTGGACAGCAAAGGGCCAGTTTCAAAAGAAAATGTGGAAGGGACGGTGCGAAAGTGGCTAGAGTTAAGAATGTCAAACCGAATGAATACATTTTTCAAAAGTTTAGGATCATCTTTAAACCTAGCCTGAAAGCCAGCCCGACTTCATGTTTGCGGTGGAATGTTGGCCTGGAGTTGCTCAGATTATCTGCCGGGCTAATCAAATCGTTAGGGCTGGTTTTATGCAGTGATGGACAGAAGCATGACATCAACATAGTCATACACGTCATCTGAGCACCTTGGAGTTGAATTGGTTCGCAACAAAATGGCTCATATTCAAGAAGGAGGACTCATATTGTGATACAAATAGAGTCTGGCTACACCTGTATATTTATTTTTTTGCACAACTGTGTCTGTGGTGCATCATTGAAGACACTAAAACAAACATCTCTACAGACCTTCACCAAGAAAGGTGCTTTGTGTAACTGTTGGTTGATCCAATCCTGCTTGACTCTGGCTCCCATGCAACTCTGCTACATACCAGAAACTGCTGCATGAACAAGAGCAACGATAAACAGGTAATTATCAGCGTTTATGCTCGTGTTTGTACCTGCATGAAAACAGTTGAATATTTTCCCATAAAATGTCTTATTAGTCACGTATTCATTCTCCTTTTAACTTCTAAATGTGACAGTCTGCCTTTTGGTGCTCGGTACATAGCGTGCTGTGCAATATTTGGACATTTCCTGCTGCAGCTGAAAGTGACGCTAATAAGAGCAGTGAGGGTGAATAAAAACAGTGATGCTGCTGGCTGGAAAACCAAAACCTGGGAAGATTAGAGGGTGAATTTGAGGGGAACTGCAAAGCTGGGTAATCATTCTTTCATATACACACACACTAAAAACTCCAGGGTTAAAGTCAACCCAACTTGTGTTGTTTTTAACCCAACCAATGGGTCAAATAAGGACCAGCCCAAATCTGGGTTGTGTTAACCCAAAAACTTGAGTTACTCATTTTAACCCATAATCTGTGTTAAAAAGTCTACCCAAAACGTGAGTTACACCTACTATCATTCTGGGTTATTGTAACCAAATGTAACCCAAGTTATGGGTTGTATTCATTTAGCCCATTCTACACATAATTTGAGTTATACCAACTATTATTCTGGGTTATCATTTACTCAATGTAACCCAAGTTATGGGTTGTATTCATTTAGCCCATTCTACACATAACTTGAGTTATACCAACTATTATTCTGGGTCATCATTAGTCAAGGTAACCCAAGTTATGGGTTGTATTCATTTAGCCCATTCTACACATAACTTGAGTTGTAGCAACCATTTTTATGGGTCATCATAGTCAAATGTAACCCAAGTTATGGGTTGTATTCATTTAGCCCACTCTACACATAACTTGAGTTATACCAGCTATTATTCTGGGTTATTGTAGTTAAATGTAACCCAAGTTATAGGTTGTATTCATTCAACCCACTCTACACATAACTTAAGTTATACCAACTAGGATTCTGGGTTATTTGAGTCCATAAAGTTGGTTACACATGTATACTCCACTTAAACCTTATTTAGAAAACAGAATTACATGATGTATTGCATTACGCTCTGTACTAATTAGAATATATAAAAATAAACAGATGGAAATGTTTGCAAAAATTTATTTGCATAGTTTGGTTGTATGTGCCTATTAGCGGACACAACATTGTACAAGATTGTAGCAAACAGTGTACCAAACAGTGTACAAAAGCTGATAAAGGTCTGTCTTGATACATACACACATGTCACATAACTATCAAGATTTTATTGACACTAAACATTTGGTCCAAAACGGACACTCCTGGGGCAGAAGTTAAGATGTTGGGCAATTGACAATTGCAGTGCGAAAGAATTTAGACACTTTGGACTCTGGTCCCTCGATGTTAAAAACAAGATGCTGGAGCAGCTGCCATGCACTAGAACACTCACTTGGATAATTGTGGTCAAAGACATAAAATGCCTTAAAGCAAACGTCAACTGCTCCAAGGAGTGTGTTCTGTGGGAGTGCCTGACCTGCCAATATAAGGAAACACTGTGTGGCACATTTGTGGGATTCCCCGAGCGCCAGTACACTGGGGAAGGTCCTTGCTCCAACCTGCTTCAGGTACTCCACCAAGTTTGTCCCAATCTAAGACAGGCACAAGGAAGAGAGAAAGAAAGATATTACAAGCGAATATTTGTGTCATAAGAGGGGTGGTGGTGGGGTCGCTGCTTCATGTCTCTCAGATAAGGGTTTCTGGCCTGAAAACCATTTATAATAAAATGGTATGGCAACATTTGCCCTCTCAAGAGTTATGTGTCAGAGTAAATCAATGTCATGCATAAACCTGGACACAAGACATTCAGTAACTGGGATTTCATGAGCATAATAAGAACATTATACAGTAGTTATAAAAAAAACAAAAGCTAAAATGTTTCCACGGACGAGGCCACGCCTTGCCATAGACACATCTGTCCTTGTACAGATATGTTGGTGAGACCTGGTGTGGAGTGAATTCATAAGTCTAATCTAGTATGTGAAATTGTACTTACAGGCTTGAGGTCGATGAAGGCTGCCTGGGACTCAATTATTGTAGTCCGCACAGTTTTTTTGTTGACCCTCCGTGTGACAGTCGGCATCATAAGAGGTAGCAGCCTGAGGGCCAGTTCCCCTTTGGAACTTCCTCGTCAATATCTTGTTCTGAAAGACAAAACAAAACACAACACAAAATAAAGACTTTACAATTTTTACAGTGATCCAATTTTAAATAATGCTTGCAATTTCAATGGCAGCATGTGGTTTCTAATTAACACATTTTTTTCTACAAAATAAGAATTGCATCTACAATTATGCCAGCAATTAAGATAAAAATGAAATGCTTGTAGATGTTATTTCTCATCATTATGCATATTCTTCCTCAGACTTTTCAGACTGCTGCCCTCAAAATAATTATTTGACCTGGGGACAATGTTGTTCCATACAATCAGATCCTTCTGTTTGAATTGGCTTGGATGCATAAGCTTGCAATAGTTTGTCTAGATTAAAGATATTTAGTTAGCAATTCATGGAAAGGTCAAAGTGCTCACCTTTAAAACTGTCAACTAGGTCGGGAAAATTCCACTCGATTAGCTTCTCTCTGACGAAGCTGTCCATGGGGTTCACCTGAAACAAATAATGTATAAACATTCAGAGTGTAATTGGGGGGGGGGGGGGGGGGCAGGGTATTTTCCTAAATAATTGTGGTCCCAGAGAAATAAATGCCATTAAATGGGGTTGACTGAGTCTCCACCTCTCGTTTCGGGTGGATTGTGTTCAGCTCTCAGCGTTTCTATCGTTCATCAAACCTCTGTGAAAGTGATCGAAACACATCGTAGTCATGGTGAAAGTTGTTTGTGTGGACGGCTGCTCTGCAGTGAGAACAGAGCCTCTAGTGGCCGTGTGTAGAATGCAACTCGCGCACGCGGCGCGTTAAGGCCCCTACACACCGAACGTGGTTTGCGCGGCGGTTACCGCGCGGCGTCGCGGTGGATTCCGCAAGGTTCCGCGGTGAGCGGGCGCAGACGCGCGCAGAGCAGGGCGGCGGTGCGGCGCGCGAGCGCGAGTTTTTCCAAGCGACAGAGCCGGAATTATTTGCGCGCTTGGATCCGTCCGAAGTGTAGCGATGTTTTCAGCAACGCAGCTCTCTCCACGCCTGCCCCTTCCTGGTGAGATCGCGGTACACCCGCACACGGATGTCCCAAAGTTCGGGACGCTGCGCGATCATTGGCTGTGTCCGAAACCACTCCCTAACCACTATATAGTGCACTATATAGTGACCACGCCATTTTGTAGTGGTGTCCGAATGTTTAGTGTCCACCGGTGTCCACTATATAGTGCACTACATCTATCCCACAATTCACCGCGAAATGTAGTGACCATCCGATGGTCACTCACCGGAGCAAGATATCCCATCATGCATTGCCAGAGGTTCTCTTGGCGCGGAGAGTAAATTAAATACGGCAAACGGACGGGAGACTGTGTACAAATGTTAGTATTCTATATTTTATTTTATTAAATATTTCGAACCAAAAGACTCTAATTTAATAAAAATGCAGTAGTAGATGGACAAATATTATGTGAGACAACGTTATTGTGGTACGTTTTAATTAAGCGACAGCGATGACGTAATTACCGGCGCCAAGAGAAGTGTCCGAAAGTGTCCGATTTTTTTTCTGTTGAGTTCACTATGTAGTGCACTACATTTATTTCCCTATGTAGGGAGTAAGGAATGAGTGAGTGATTTCGGACACAGCCATTGTGATGAGTTTATCCTCCATCTTTGCGCTTTGTGTCGCTGTTCAGCAGCCTGCACTCACGTGATCCCTTTTTCCAAACGGGCCTCTCCTATTGGACGCGCGAGGATGACGTCACAGTGCGCCGCGCCCGAATTGAAAAATTTTCAATTCGAGCGATGTATATTACAGGCCTTACAGGCCTAAGTGCACTAACGTCGCGGTTTACAGTTCATAAGTTGCATTATTACATCCGAGAAAAACGGGGAATCGGGGGTAGTGGGGGAAATGTACCCCAAGCAATGCAACAATATGTTAGCTGTGGCAAGCAGCTAGCTAGACGCTAGCTAATGTGCTAGCCTAGCCCCATGAGATGTTTATTCAACTCGACAAACAAGACATATGTCTCTGCAAGATTATACAAACTACTTACCTTGTATTATATTCGATACAATTCTGGCGTGTGTTTGGTCTCTGTCGTGTCGTGTCGTTGTAGCTCGCTCTGATGTCTGATCTGGCTGCTGCTGCTGGGCGGGAGTGTGACTCAGGCAGCGCGCGCTTGCAGGAGACGGAGGAGGTACTCCGCGCATCCGTTCCAAAGAGGATAAAGTGGGTGTGTGTGTGTGTGTGTGTGGGTGGGTGTGTGTGTGTGTGTGTGTGTGTGTGTGAGAGAATTGGAACGGATAAAGAGGGCGGGCTCCAGACCGGATCGCACAGTTGTTGTTTTTTCTGGATTAAAACGTTTATATGACATTATTAATATAAATAATAACGATTAAAATAGTGAAGTAATAGTAATAGTAAAAACCTGCATCAATTGCATTATTTACTCCACAAAATAAATATAACCATTATTTTTTATTTTATTTTCATTTATTCATTTATTCATTTATTTATTTATGTTAAATTAAGTTGACAACAGGTTTAATTATTCAATCAGTATATCAGTTCATAACTCTGTAACCAATTAATGGGTTGGTTTCCGGAAAAGAACCCATAAACTTTACCCAAGTCTACCAACTCATAAATTAGGTTATAAAGAAAAACCCCTATAACCCAAGAAATAGTCATTGTTCTGGAGAAATAACACAGAAATTTAACCCAACACAAGTAGCCCAGAAACTGTGTAAGCAAATTAACCCAAGTGTTTTTAGTGTGCAGTCATTCCATTGTTTGCTAATGAAAAATGATTGATTGCGGCGGCTTTGATTGAACTGAACAGGCTGATTTGCTCACGTCACCCACGGAAAATTATCTCCCCCATTTATTCTAACCCTGTGGAGAATATTTCCAGACATCGTGTGGCCCTCTGCAGACTAACAGCCCTGAAATGGAGAATGAGGTGCAGAGGGCCATCACTATGGGCCCTCCATCATCATGTCGCCGGCATGATGCTTGTCCATGTGTCATCTCACTCCTCACTTCCTCCATTTGTCTGTGCCCAGTGGAGCTCAAGGCCACGGCAATAATATAATCTCCTCTGATTCCGGATTCACGCAATCCTCTCAGAGCCCAGACTAGTCTTCAACAAGCGTGTCCAACTGCGTGCCAACAATGGTCAAGAGACTGACGCTTTTTCTTCCAACCACTGGTTTCATCTGCTGCTCCAGCCAGCGATGGAGAATTAATGAGAGAAATCACCTGGTGCAGTCTTTGGAAGGAGAAGCTGCAAGCTCTTGGCTCTAAAGGGCCTGTGTTTACTCACCACTCTACATGGTGTCCATAATACTCTGTAATCATAGCTATAAAAACTGCTTTTCAAGCCTCCGTTTGACGACGAGAAACCTTGACACCTCAGTCAAATTGCCAACTAATGTGTGTAAACAACTACAGAAAGAAAAGTGGCAATGATCCCTTTGATATCAGACAGTCTGGAACCCCTGTAGAGTCCAAGCAAGATAAATGCAACCAGGCCAGAGCGGCCCAGGACTACACCACAGCCTTTTCACAACAGATGACACCATTAGGTCAGAGCAGATTGTCTTTCCATCACTCCTCCATTCCTCTCGGTTCAGTCAGCTTCAGACCAGGCTGTCAGACAGACGCGTCGGTCCCCCCGGTGCCTCATTTAGCAGCTTAGTTCAGTGGCGAGCTCGGCCAATGAGCAGTCTGTCGTCGCTGTAAAAATACCATCATGCTGAAAGAACCACTGCTAGCTGAGACTTGAATATTACTGTGTGGCTTCAGCATTTATCTCATTTAAAATAGCAAAACAAAACAATAAAAGTAAAATATGCGAGCATCTTACGCAAATTCTGACAGCAAAACCAGCAAGACGGTGCAAACTCAGGCCCTCATACAAAGTGCTGAACAGGCAATTTACATAGAACTGAGCATCAAAGTGCTAGCATGTAAAAATAAAAGGACCCATTTTCAAGTTGAGAAAGATCGCCAGTCATTGCTCTTATGTTAAATGGTGAGAGAACTGTCTCTGCTCACAGTTTAGAAAGTTTAGACCCTTAAAATGCACTGAGGGAAACAATGGAAAGTTTCTTGCTTGTAGCTGGTATTTATTTGTTTTACTTAAATGGCAACTGTTTCAAGCAGATTTGATCAGGTGTATAGATGGCTAATTGTATGTGAACTGGTTAACAACGCTGTATCTTGCATTTGAATTTGAATGTATTTATCGGGGCAGGTTAGTTTAACATAGCTCCACAGAGAGTTTAATTTCTGATTCTTGTCCCTTGTTGGGCTTTAAAATGTACTGTTAGGTTAAAAAGGTGTGTTCTGTCTTGATAGAACCCAAGCAGCCATGGTATCAGGCCATGTAAAGGCATGTACAGAATGTAGCAACCTTTACACGACAAGTGGCTAGGAGCCCATAACAGACATGTCTACCCAACTGAAACACAACCATAGACTATATGGACAATGTGTCCCCATTTGCTTGCATTGGCCAAAGTGACACCATTTTCCCGAGGATATGAGTGGCCCCATCTTGCGACGGCCTGAGAGTGGAGCCAAGCGGAGCCGCGATATCGATGCCCTGCCCACACTTTCCTCCAGACTTGCATTTTTCTTTAATTAATACCGCGATCTGCTCTGCCTCCACCAGTTGCAAGGAAATGTTGGATTATACACTGTACTTATTTTTCAATTTTTTTTTACAACTCTCACGGTCCCACGGAACTGCTTTACAGAGTGGTTGGCTGGCTTGTAGTTGCCATTATGTCACATGCTGTTTCTATAGCATCAAATAAATAACTAAAATGAAACTTATCCAAAAACATGACATTTGAACATCCGTTAACAGTCTATTAACTACATGAATTGACAGAAATCATCCTTGAAAAAAAATTAAATGTGACGTGTATTTTAGTGTCTTAGTTTGGCCCAAGTCTCATTCACTAACATGGAGGAGGTGGAGCTTATGACCTATACTGCAGCCGGACACCAGGGGGAGCACTACTTGCTTGGGCTTCACTTTTAAGGAGCATTTCTTCATACAGTCTATGGTTTTAACTCAAGCAATTAAATGAGATAGTGTTAACGCCCATAAAGGCCATTCATGTCATTCAAACAATACAATGACCAAAACTCACTGAAACAGCAAGTAAAAGAGCAACTAAAATGTTTAGAATATCCAGAAAGGATGTCTTCCCTTTGCTCTTTTGTGTTTGGTTTTGAGCACATACTGTAACTCTAATGCTAGCTTTCAGACACATTGATTTTACCTCTTTGTGATTGCCAAATTGTGTTTCTGATGCAAATTTGGACACCATTCCTAGATTCTGTTTGCCCTGATCTTTCGACAAGGGAGTCAGTCATCCGAAGTGACCAATGGGCTTCGGAGATATCGCCCTGCGTTTCCCAGAGCGTGTGACAGGCAGCTCCGGCACCAATACGCACCAGAGCACAAAATGCAGTGCAGAATCACATTATTTTTGTTTCCGGATAGTTATTTTCTCTCAGTTTTTGTGCACAATAAATACAGACAGGGAGAAGAAAGGGAATGCAACTGTGGATATACTGAATATACAACTGATCCAACCACTGAACTGCCTAACACACACATTCTGTTTCTATTCTATTCCTATTCTTTGTTCTGTTTTATTTTGTCACATATTTTTATTCTGTTATTTATTCTATTTTTGCTTCTGTGAAGTTGAGTGGGCTCCATGGACAAACAATTTCATTACTGGTAGTGATGCTGCATCGTTACAGAATATTTGACAATAAAGAATACTGAAATCTTTAAATATTATAGTATATTCTATATTAGCTGTTGTTTTTACCTGATTCTTTTCATAGTGACCCAAAAACGGTTGGATTTTAGATGGAAAGAATGGCTATAGTGTTGTAAAAGCGAAATTAAATGAGTTTTATAGTTTGGTAGAAGCCTCAAATGGTATCGATGCAAAAATAGCCACATTGGACAGCTTCCCTAAAGAGGCCTCTCCTAAACAGGTAATGATCAGATGTTGTGCTATGGTTTTCTAGAGGTTTTGGACTGCCACTACAGTTGAAATATTTCCTGTAAAAAGGTAAATATTTATAAGGTTGAATTGAAGTGTTACTTCACTAGCACATTTTAAAATGTTGCACATCACGTTTTATGGGACCGTTTATATAATATTGTGCTAAAAAGGCTGAAAAATCAAGATGAACCAAGCATATTTTCTATATTTTCACATCCAAGTTGATCCATTGAAAATAAAATAGTGTATAGTAATAGTGCAGGATATAGTTATTTCTGTTTTGCGCCTTGCATTCGCACACTTGAAAAGCCAGGTTCTTGAATTAAAACAGACGACAAACAAACAAGAAAAGGCATTTAGGGAGACTAAGACTTAGGGAGAAGGTGTTTCGATCTCATATAATGAGCTCAGTTGAGGATGTTGAAGTGGGAACTACCTTAGTGGGCTGTCATACCAAGTCACATCCAGTGACAGCTTATTTTGAAGAATGTTGAGCAATAAAAGTCACGTGTGTGTGTAAATTGCGGATGAATCTTATCATGTTCCCACCTGAGGTACAGCCCGCTGCCTGATACTTCGAGCCCCAGAGGACGCCCTTGAGCTGGAAAATATTTTCAAACCGCACGACTCCACTGCTAATGTGTCCTTGAGCAATCCAGAGGCTCTCCATGTGCTCCAGGGATGCTCTTCTATAGCTGGCCCTGACCTCTAATCTCTGAGAGGTGTGAGGAAAGAGAATTTCCCAGGGGATCAACAAAGCATTACATTACCATTATTATTCTGGCCAAAATGTGAATGTAATTATTTGGTGGATGGAGTTTGTGATCAGAAAAGTTTTATTTTAAATCTCCCTGTTTACCTTTAGCCTTTAGCACATGGCCTAAAGCACCACTCTAAGATGTTATGGTTTGAGAGCTCTTCCCAAATGATACCGGATACTCAGAAAGAATGACAAATGCGAAATTTATTAGAATTTGCTACTGTTTACTTTAATCTTAAGCATAAGCATAGCTCTCTGTGCAGGAAGGTTTCACACAGTTATGCTTCAGACATAAGAGCTGTACAATTCCAAGATTTTTCACTCCACTTCCATGAAATTTGCTGGTATGGTATTATTCTTGGGTAGTTAAAAGATTTTTTTATTATTATTTCCCCATGCATTACACATGGAGAGCATAAAACAACCATTTCTGGAACAAAGCTCAAGCCTCTTGTTCTTGAAGCGGCGGCCAAGTGGAGTGGCGCGTGGGCTGTCCTTTAATCAGACGGCACGAGTTCAAGCCCATGCGACAACAAACATTCGCCTCACTCAAGAGTCCTTGACAAGACACTGAAACCGCACCAGCTCCGGGGCTGCTTGAGGACGCTGATTAGTGGTTGTATAAATCGGCTGCCCAAAGCACAATGCCATAAAATTGCTAAATTAGTAAATCCAGCGACAAAGTGCCTCAGATAAACCAGAGTCCTTAAATCAAGCAGCTTTTGCCAGCGCTCATTACACTGCATTGATTGTCTGTGTATTTCTGCAGCTCTGTGCTTTTTGGATGGAATCTTTGGCATCAGTCGAGGGCGCATTAATTTCTGCTTGTTTAGCTCATGTCGACACACCTTTGGATTTGCTTTTGTTGCATTTACACTATAACGGCTATGGCAAAAGACGATTAATCATCTGTTTTGTTGTTGCAATGTGGACCGCATAGCTTAAAGCTAATCTACTTAGGGATGATCAAACTTCTTGTGTTTCTAACACAAATCCATGCATGGAATACAGTGCTTTGGGTTCACTATATTGTCAAAAGTGGACAAGCCTGTTATTTATATGACTATACATGACTACAAATTATTTTTCACCAAAACATTATTAGACCAGTCCAGGGTGTACCCCGCCTCTCGCCGGATGACAGCTGGGATAGGCTCCAGCCTCCCCGAGACCCTTCACAGGACAAGTGGTTACAGAAGATGAATGAATAAATAAATGAATGAAAACATTATTAGTGTTAGTAAAGATTTTGTCCTTTAACCATTGACTGAAGCTTCTGAGTTCCTTTTTTTACTTGCAGCTATCTGGGAGCATCAGCCTCCATATCGCTCATGTGCAGTGTCCTGAGAAAACTAAAGTGATTTTATTCTGTCAAAGTTCTGACCAGACTGTGGACAAAAGTTTCTCCACCTCAGAGACTGCACTCGCTGTTGGTGTGTGGTGTTCATAGCACTAGAACTGGGGCAGTGTTGAGAGTTTCATTTCTTTCTTGTCTGAACATCAGTATTAGCTTGTGGAAAATCACAAGAAAAGGGGCAAAAATCAAACCATATGACCAGATCATAACTAGAGCCACAATGAATCCACCCAGCAAATGCAGTGTTTTGAAGCCCCATAATGCAATTCAATTAAATTGACTGTTATGTAATGCAGACAACAATCACAACTATCTCAAGACGCTTTACAGAACCCAAAGAAGACTGAAATCCTCAGAGCATGCACTAAGACAACAGTGCCAAGAAAACTCTCTGGGAATGGTTTTCCCAACATGGTATGGAAGAAATGGTAAGCAAGGAGCCCCGCTTTCGTTTTTCTGGTCCTTTGGAAAGGCTGAAACCAGAACAGTGGAGGATGTTACTGTAGAATTCTTGACAGAAGAAAGCCAGACTCCCCGTTCACACCATTTTTTTGCAGTGGAAAATTGGTCTGAAGTTGCTCCCTTGGGAACTGATTATGCTCTGGCAAAGACAGTTGTAGTTAATAATTGCACAGGAGGTCAGCAACATAGGTGTAGGCCCCTTTTAGACATTGCATTAAAATATATCCTGGGCGATCACAGGTGGCAAGCCTAAAGTACAGGTGTGAACACACCTAAGGACGCGTTTGAGAGATCCATTCTCAGACCACATTTGGAGGTGGTCTAGGACGCATCTGACCACCTTCCTTTGGTAGTGTGACACGCAACAAACAGCTGTTAGTGGTTCTGACACAGAAGAAGGTAGCGATCCATTAGAAACAACAAATATTCTACTGTGCTCCAAATGATTTTGGTGTTTTTTTCGCATACAGAACGTAACACATTTTAATGCCAGGTGTGAACACACGTACTAAAAGCTGGTCGCTTGTTATCGGATTGCCCAGGTCAGATGTTATTGCAACAGAAGGCTCTGATTGTTTGTAGAACTGTCCAGTTGCGGGCAGAGGTATATTTTTCTCTGTATCGGTTGAATCACACCCTATAATGAAGTTAAAAAAAAGCGTGTTACCAGACTCATTCTGATAAGATAAGAGTGTGGCTACACCAGGCTAAAAGAAAATTGGAGGATGATAAAAAGATTGAGAGGAATGAATCATGCCCACATTGTCATTCTGCAACTGTACCCTGTCTAATATAAAAATCCAACTCAAAACAGCAATGTCGGGGCAAGAGGATATAACACAAAGTCTCAGTAGCGTGTGGTGCAGACAGTCTTGTTGGTCGCTGAAGGCTGGCTTAAACCAGGTCCAAGCGTGAATCAGTTGAGTTGCAGGTGGCTGCAAACCAGTTACAAAAAGGGAGCTTTTCCTTCCTGTTGTTTAAAGCAAGGCTGTTGGCTCCGAGTTGAGTGTGTGTGAAGTGCTCTGAGCATATTAATGTTACGAATCAATACAATAAAATAGAAAGAACTGAATGGAATTAAGATCAGGTGTGAAACATGGGGATTTTTGCAGGTTGCATCCAATTACTATATCCCTCTTCTCTCTGCAAGTGTACAGAAAAGGAGAGCTTCATTAGGCCCATTCAGAAGTATAAAGTTGACTAACCTCATGCGGGTACACATCAGCATTCTTCTTTATCTCCTTCCCCCCTCCACCCTCTCAGGAGCTCTCTCCATGGGCTCACTGTTCCACGGGATGCTTCCAAAATGGCGGCTCGGGGAGCGTCGCTAATTCCCCAGACTGCTGAGATGAGATGCAAGGTTCTCTCTGGTGAGCGCAACCGAGAAGAAGAGGCGATACACAGGATGCGGTGCGCGCGTTTCAACCCTTTTTTTTTTTTTTCTTTTTCTTAGCTTTCTCTGATCTGATCTGATGCGAAATCACAAATTGGCCCCTAGCCGCTGCCCTCTGTGTACGTAACAGAACTCATTAAAGAGAGGAGGGTTATTAAAAAGTGATGGAGCGAGGGAGGACTGACAAGAAAAACTGATTCTGTTTAATAAAAGAGACGGAAGGGGGGAGAAGAAGACGCTCCAGAAAGAAACTTGCTGTGGAAAAGAGGCTAGGCAATGAGGGAGCTGTGACGAGAGGCGCGGCTTTTGCTATTCACTTTCACAGCAGACGGCTTTCGCAAATACTCCAGATTCTTCTGAGGCTTTGGACGCCCTTATATATTTATTTCCCGAAACGTAATAACAGAGAATAGGACATCTTTTCCACTGGCTCGGTTTCTGTGCCCTACATATGCACCAAGGCTGAGCACAACAATGCAGCATGAAGACAACAACTCAAGCTGGCTGCAGAGTAAACTGCATGCTGCTTCTCGAATCCCAACAGTCGGCAAAAGCCCCCCTGAGGTCATGGCGGGCTAAAAATACGCCATGTATTACTGTTCACTTAAGATAAAAGCATTTGTTAAATGACCGTATCATAACATCTCCACTCCTCGGGGCAGTAGTTGTGTGTGTAAGAGCAGCAAGAGATCTCTGCTTCATGGATGTTCATTCATAATTCATCTGTTGTGACTGGGAACACATACATGATACGCCAGCAAAGTACCTCACGAGGACTGCTAGGGAGCGAAGGAAGGATGAGTGGATGGTGAAAACTTAATGAGGTGAGAGGACAGAGGAATGGGTAGATAGACAAAGAGAAGGGAGGCAAACAGTCTGTGTGGAAGTCTGGTGGGGGAGGAGGAGGGAGGAGTAATGGGAGCTCCTTCCAGGTTGTTTGTTCTCCAGAGGCTACCATGGATCCAGATGGACTGAGGCTGAGGGGGGAACAGAATGCGCATCAATATTTACTCGCCTCTCCTCACTTTTCCTATCAAGACCAGAGGGAGGAAAAGGCAGAGTGGCAGGGGCCAGAAATGTGCAGACACCGTCAAGCGCGAGGAATCGTATGCAAATGTGTTCTCGTGCCAGTACGCGTGAGAGGAGGTGTGAGTCCGCGTTCCCCGCTGATTTACAGATATATCTGTGCGGAAAAAAACGAGTGTGTGCCTTGAGGAGAGCTGCAGACAAAGCCCTTTCCCCCCTCTGTGGACGAGGGAAATGGAGAAAAGTGTGAGAGTGAGAGCGGAGGGAAGCATGAGTCAGTGAAGTCTGTTGGTTTTGCCGCTCTCTGGTGAGTCACCAGTAATAACTGAACAGACTCCAACCTGTGGCCTGCAGCAGCCCACCTGTAATGCCTCCTCAGAAACAAAAGCACCTGCCCCATTCAAGGGCCTCACGAGGCCTCATCTATAAACATTACATAAACACAGAAAAGGTGTCAGAAAGCCGTACACGCCACTCCTCAGGCAAATGTCCATCTTTAGAAGCTGACAGTAGAATGCATGTAGCCGAAGAAACTAATGGCACCTCTGGTTCAACTTTGAGAAAGACATCCTTGTAATAACTTCGAGAGCTCTTTGATGCAGAATTCATAGTTCAATCAAAGGCTGTAAGCTGCCTATTTCCTAAGGTAGCGTAGCAACGCTAAACTATAACACTTCCACCGCCTTGGTTCACAGCAAATATGAAAAGCGCTCTTTGGTCTGAGCCAAACATTTGTATGTGTGTCCAAGTAGCCGAACAACTCTATTTTTGAATTGTCTGCACACTCCACAAAGGCCAGGGGCCTCATGCATGAAGGGTGCGTGCACACAAAAATGTTCCGTATGTTCTTGTTCATGCAAAAGTTCAGATGTATCAAGAGTGAAATGACCGCAAACATGTACGTGCCTCACAGAAACCTCAATGCTGGCGTACGCTGGCTTCTACAGCCCCCTGTTACAGGAAAAAAAATTATCTATTTTCATTGGATGCACTTAAACTGTATATTTGGATACACTACTTAGGATAAGATAAGACAGGATAATCCTTTGATTCGTCCCACCGTGGGGACATTTGCAGTGTTACAGCAGCTTATGGTTATGGTTTAAGGACAGTGCTCACACGAGAAGGAAGCGTAAACATTAAATACAAAAATAGCAAATTAAATACAATGGTAGTTATACATACACCAATCAAGCATAACATTGACCACTGTCAGGAGAAGCAAATAACATTGACCATCTTGTGACAATCCAATGTTCTGCTGGGAAACTTTTGGACCTGGTATTCATGTGGATGTTAGTTAGACATGTATCACCCAGACCAGACCAGGCACCCCCACCCCATAGCAATGACACTCCTTGATGGCAGCAGCCATCCCCAGCAGGATGCAGCCTGACACAGACACAACTCAAAAACACTTTAGGAACAACTAAAAAAAAAACATGAAGAACATCACAAGGTGTTGACCTGGCCTCCAAATTCACTAGATCCCAAACTGATCAAGTATCTGTGGGATGATCCACAGAGGCCCCTCCCCTCAACCCATAGGACCCAAAGGCCCCCACTAACAACATTGTGTTGCCAGACACCACAGGACACCCCCAGAAGGCCCATATCCATTCTCTGATGCGTCACAACTGTTTTGGAGGTACAAGGGAGACCTACACAATATTAAGAAGGTGGTCATAATGTTATGCCTGATGGGTGTATGTGCTCAGATAAAGGCGCTGCCCAGTACTGTTATAGCGCCATTGGGTGTGGGACTGGTTTTTCATCAGCGATGAGTTTTGCTTCCATCCTCCGATCACCCACCACCTCCACGGGCTCAAGAGGGCAGCCCAGAACAGAGAGAGCCTTCTTCTCCAGTCTGTTCAGTCTCTTTTTGTCTGCCGCCGAGATGCTGCCACTCCGGCACACTTCATAGTATAAGGCTGATGCAATCACAGAGTCGTAAAAGGTCCACAGCAGTGCTCCCTGCTCTCTGAATGATCTAAGTGTTCTTAGCAGGTAGAGTCTGCTCTTGCCTTTCTCTCTGCAAAGTCATGTTTAAGTCAACACTCAGTTACACATCTCTGCTGACAAGTGCTAGCATAATTTATTTTCATAAAATAAACAGTCCCACTAGAGAAGCAGGAGAGTGCAGGAAAGCCAGAAAAGATGTTCAAATCATTTTATTTGGAAGCTAATGCATTCTGCACATCCCACATGAATGAACTGTAATCAGATGATTTTGGTATTATTGCATTATTACTACTGACTACGCTCTCCTGTCCCGGGCGGGTTTCACTGGGAGTGTTATTCGACAATATCCTCTGACTACTTAATGGTTGATCTGTAATTAAATTACACAATATGTCCGTTGCACATTTATCAGACAGGCTGCAGCATCCTGACTGCCGTTCATCTTAATTTCCACGCTATATGTATTCATTGTTTTGTGTGTGTGTTTGAAGAAACATTGTAAGCACTTTGTTCAGAAAAAAAAGATGTCTGCAAACACTGTTCATCCCTTTCTCATTTATCTCTTCTTTTCCCCAGATAACCCCAAGTATAGCTAGAGGACAAAAATATACACAGAAAAGGGCCGTCTTCTCAAGTCATGGATCATAGCGGATGGAGCTTTGCGATCTTCCAGGAGTTTCTCACAGCGCTGCTTATTCAGGCATCCCCTGAACAGACACTGACAGAGGCACCCCAAGGACCTGGAAGCGGAAGCAGGCTTTGACCGTGGCCTGAACCTGGTCACAGGTGCTCAACCGTAACACCTGCAGTCAATGAGGCGCGGTAGGGCGACAGGCAAATAAACACAATTAGTGCAAATCTGCTGTGACAATTAGCAGCGGTTACCTCAGCTCACCTTTGTGTCCTCACAGGTTGTTGTTTCTGCAAAAACAAATGTCCCTCGTCGCGCTATTAATTTGCCCCACTGGTGATACTGTACATTCATCTCTAAAACTCTCCCTGACTTCTCTTTCAAGGTGGATGCTCAAAGCCAAGGTCGAGCCGTGCGGCTGGCGGGGGGGCGAGGAAGAGGAATACACAGGGACAGGTTGGGTTACCTTTGCAGGCACAGGAGACACTCTCGTAGCGTCGCCGCCGCCGTGTCCGTCTTTGTCTCATCTGCTCCAGTTCCTTCGGCTTTGAAGGGCACGCCTGCTTGCATGTCAGAGATTAGAGGCGTGCGTGTGTGTCTGGATGTCTCTGTCTGGAGGTGGCGGAGGCAGAGGGCAGCGGAATCATTTGGACTTCAACTTGCGGCGTATGTGTGAGCATGTGAAGTGGAGACAGAGAGAGAACAGAGGCGCTCGTCTGTATAATGGAGTGAGAAGTCGGGCCAGCTCTTCCTTCATCTTTCTGCTGCAGCACCAAGACACACACACACACACACACGCTGCCGCGCTTTGTCCTGGCCCGCAGACCTAACCAGACCAGCTGTAATTTGTCATTTGGCTGCGAACTGGGCCGTCAGCGCTGGGTTACTTTTCGCTTCCGGCTCGATGGTAATCCCTCCCTTTGAAGGCCGGCCAATCCAATCCCATGGCTGACACTGCCAGAAAGGAATACAGCATTGTGACCTTTATGGCGCACCGGCTAATCTTTTCTCAACGAGAGACAGAGAAAGTGAAAAACTCAACAAGCTTACTTGTCCTCCTTTCTTGTTCTCGTTTTTTTTTTTTTTTTTTTTTCGCTGCAAAGACCCCCAAAGCCTTTTATTCCCCACATGCACTGTCTAGCCACTTGTTTTTTAGGAAAGTGAAGAAAAAGTCACGCAGCCCTCTTAGTCACCTGACATTTAACAAGTCCTCGTGTTTTTGCCTCTGGCCTTCAGATCTGGGTGCGAAGAGGTGGCTTGCTCTCTGTTCCAATGCCAGGCAGCATTTGGCGCCTTTATGAACGAGGCGCCATTTAAGGCTGCTTCCCACCTAGCTGGTTTAATTCACTTACCTCAGTGGTTTCACCACTAATGTGGCTGACCGTGCCAAATGATAACACAAGACCTTGTTGGAAGGTAGCTCTTGCAATGTTAGAATTTATCTTGGTGCATGGTTAGATGTTTTTGTGAGCTTATACACCAGGCCTATTCAATTAGTGGTCTACAAGCCTGAGTGGCCCAACCCAGCTCCTGAATTGAACTCAACTGAAGAAACGCGGAAGGCAGTGAATGCAACACTCCACGTAGCCTCTGTGTTGTTTCGAAGCATGGCTAGGGGGGCTAACAGGAGTAGTGCCATGATACAGAGTCTAAAACATGTCCTTTTCAACACTGAAAGGTTTGAATTGACAATGAAAACCATGGATTTAACCCTGTCTGGACTGACAAATACTTATACAATACTTACAATACTTATTTTACCATCAAGTTCAAACACCAAACCTATGAGTTTAATTTGTGCCTAAAATGGCTTTCACATGTCTTGATTTTAAAAAGTTGGCCCAACTGAATTTGTAATTGAATAGCTCTGATACACACTGTAAAACCAAGGGTCGTTACAAAACGGTCAATGTTTGGCATCTACGACTGCCAAACAAATACCTTAAAATTAGTCAAAAATGTAAAATGTTCTAATTTAAATGAAGAGGGAAAAAAAACAAGATCATTACAGATTTATTTTTTATTCAAAGTTACCCAGAGGAAAAACTGTGCATTTACAGTATCTTTTTCAAATTATTACAATCAAAGACCTTTCATAAAAGGAGGGCAACAAAAGCTCTATGGTATCTTACAGACGGAGAAGACACTGAAAGTTCTAGACAGAAATGTCCTGAATTGACGAATGCATCAATGAACGAAGGCCAAACACATGCTGAAGACCGGAAGAAAAAACAGAAAAAGCCTCAAAATACACAGCACAAAACCTTGTAACTTAATAGAACAACACATCCCAACAAACCTATTCCCAACACTGATGTTTTAGAGTTGGAAACAAATGGGAACAACTAGCATACTATAATTAGAAACATGTTTCAAAGTAACCCGCTAAATCCTTCAAGAGCGTGATTTCTTGTGTGATGTTCAAAAACATCCACAAATGCCAACTGTGGCAAACAAGGACAGACAACAACTGGCAAACAAGAGAAAAAACAAAGTGAGATGTCTTATTTTAATCAAGGTTTCTTTACCTTCCTCCACAAAGAATCAAAACACGCTCCCATTTCAAGTTCTGCTCCTCTCGTCCCTCCGTCCCTAGCTAGACCTACTGCTGCAATCATTTATTTTGCATTATCACGTGGCTCTGGTCCTTCCAGGTTTGGTAGCATCTGGAATTTGGTCAGCATATTTGCTAGATACAATCGTCCTCTGAGGCGTCTTTTATTTGATTTTAAAAAAAATTTTGTGGTGTGGTTATCTCATGCAGTTAGAGGGTGTAATAATCCAGGTACAGTGTCCAGATTGTGTGGTCTCTTTTGAAATATGGAAGGTGAATCAAGGGAGGTGGACAACGTGGACTGTAAACGAAGAAAGCTGCAGGAGAGAGCATTTCATAAGAGTGAGGTGAATGTGAAGCAATACTAAAGCATGTCAACATTTTCTGTTTGCTCATCAGTTTTTCTATTTTTCTTTTCCAGAGTCTATTCATGAAAAGGTGAATGGGGTGAAACCTTTGTACTCTCTCTATCAGATTTTGGCGCATCTATAGATGAGACAATAGCTATAACTAGCATTAAAATACTTTTTTGTCCCATACATGTGTCAATTCAGGTGACTCATCTTCCAAAAAATGTTGCTTTTGTGGAGCATTGTATTAAGGGACGTCTACGTATCTGGGACAAGTGGATTTTGTTGAACGTCAAGTGGAAGAGGAATTTTCTTACCCGACCCAACAAAAGTCAAAAAAGCCAATTGAGCTTGAATGTTATGTGCCACCATCACTCATTACTCTGTTGTTTAGTCAAATAAATAACAATTTCATTAAGAATACCAGTTATAAAAGTAGGCATTTATGTACTCCACATTAAGCATGAGTGTGAGGAACCACTTGCAAACCTTTTACCTCAGAGGAACGGTGTTAGCAGCATGCCTTAAGCTTGGTTTATCTGTGTGGATAGACACCGGTGTAAGCACTTACCTCTGCACATGTGGGTCGGCACTGGCGATGACTAGTCAGCAGCTATGTTGGGTTTCACTCTGCATTTAAAACAATGGTGAGTAGTAGTGAGCGGCTCATGTCAGAGTTGAAGTTAATAAATGTCGATTAACAGTAACTTTCACTGAAATCAGTGCAATGCAGAACACAGAGAAGACATCTAACCTTCTGTGCTTGTCCGGTTGCTGAAAAAACACGTAAACAAGGAAATACAAGCCCTTATGGCTTGGAGCGCCGCAATGCGGAGTCACATTTCTGTGGAGTGACATCACAGCTACATTGTAGAAGTGACACATAACTATAAATTCAGCTTTAGACTGCACAGCCTGGACACGTGTTGTGGAAATCATTGTGAAAAACTAATGTTACATCTGTACTGAATGTGCCAAAGTGACAAAATGCCAGTTTGTGAATAGTTGGAGGGATGTCAACTTCCCACTGCTACAGTAAGATCCCTGAAGAAATTCTGTGATTATTACTTAACCATTTTTGAGCGCTGATGGCAATCACTGTAATTGCAATCCAATGCATTAGTCATAATCAACAAAATAATCATTTGAGCTGTCAAACTGTCAGTAGTGTGAAAAAGTACTGATGAGTGAAGCTAAAAACAAAGCGATCTCTATTTGTGGCGGAAGCATCGATAAAAAAGAACCCAAAGTGTCTCTCTCACGGTGACATTTCTTTTGTTTTGATTTTCAGTCCGTCAGTCCCCTGCCATCGCTTCATCTCTTTTGTTCCTGCCAGACCAGGGCGAAAGGGGGGTGTGGAATCAACATGAGCTCGCAGCAGCAGGCTGCCTCCAATCTCCCGCCATTTGCCAGCATGCTACCAATCAACACTTTACTCCCACCCCGCCGAGAAGCAACTGACTCTGAAGGAGACAGAAGGGGACCTAGTGTGATGGAGCTATGGAGTGTGTGAAAGAGGATAAGAGAGCGAAGAAGAGACAGAGGCAGAAATAGAGGCAGACAATAAGAGGAAGCAGGAAGGCAGCTTCTTGGTAGGCGTCCTAAATTTACCCCGTTCCTGAGGGGCCATGTCGTCTTCAGCTCTTGCTCTGTCAAAGGATCTGTACCTCTGCCGGGCCCTGACACACACAAACACACACACATGTGTACAGTAAAATCTTTGATATTACTTCTGCAACTTCTCCAACAGAAATATTACATTCAGATATTAATATAAGTCCAAAGTTTGGTATAAAATGTTCCTGTGCAATAAGTTCTAAAAATACTCGTACTGAACAAAACAGAAGCAGTTAACTTACAGCCTCGTGGACATTAATCTTTTTTTTTCTCCAATAACAGTTTAGATAGATAGATAGATAGATAGACGACTTTATTGATCCCTTTGGGAGGTTCCCGCAGGGAAATTGACATCTCCATCGCAACCAGCACTTTCAGACATACATGTAGGAGACAGTATAAAAAGCCCAGAATACCAATACACCCAGTGAAGAATAATAAAAATAGTAATACAAAAATAAATATTGACTGTACATGCATGGTTGTTGCATAAATAGAGAAATAAATATTGTGACTGTACATGACTGTACATACACTGTTATTGCACTTTACTTTACTATTGCAGATTAGTTAAAAAAGTCATTCAGGCCCTTTCCTTTTTGTCCTCCTCCCCCCAAGTGAGTGGTGGTTGTACAGTCTGATGGCACGGGGGACAAAAGAGTTCCTCAGTCTATTTGTCCTGCACCTTGGGAGGAGCAGCCTCTCGCTGAAGGTGCTTCTCTGGCTACTGATGGTCGTGTGCAGAGGGTGACTGGCATTGTCCAGGATACTTGTTAGTTTTTTAAGTGTCCTGCTCTCTGCTACAGTAGCCAGAGGGTCCAGCCTCGTGCCAACCACAGAGCCAGCCCGCCTGATTAGTTTCTCCAACCTGGAGAGGTCTGCCTTGGAGGTGCTCCCACCCCAGCACACCACAGCGTAGGACAGGACGCTGGCGACCACAGACTGATAGAAGATCCCCAGGAGCTTCTTGCAGATGTTGAAGGATCTTAACCTCCTCAAGAAGTACATCCTGCTCTGGGTCTTCTTGTACAGCTGCCCCGTGTTGCTCGTCCAGTCCAGTTTGTTGTCCAGCCACAGCCCAAGATATTTGTAGGTCTGCACGACCTCCACCTCCTCTGCTCCTATCAGAACTGGTCTGGGGTTGGGTCTGTCCCTCCCAAAGTCAATGACCAGTTCCTTAGTCTTTGAGGTGTTGAGCTGTAGATTGTTTGTGTGGCTCCAGACAACAAAATCCCTCACCAGGCTCCTGTACTCCTCCTCTTCGTCGCCACTGATACACCCCACAATGGCCGTGTCATCTGCAAACTTCTGGACGTGACACGTGTCTGAGATGTAGCAGAAGTCCGCGGTGTACAGGGTGAAGAGAATAGGGGAAAGTACAGTCCCCTGTGGAGCTCCAGTGCTGCTGACCACAGTGTCAGACGTGATGTCCTTCAGCCTGACGTACTGTGGTCTATCGGTGAGGTAGCTGGAAATCCAAGCAACCAGGCAGGGGTCCACTCGCATTCTGGAGAGTTTTTCCTGGAGTACAAGGGGCTGGATCGTGTTGAAGGCACTCGAAAAGTCCAGGAAGGTAATCCTGACAGTGCCTTTTCCCTTGTCCAGATGCGAGTGGGCTCTGTGTAAGAGGTAGAGGATGGCATCCTCTACACCAACCTCTGCCCGGTAGGCAAACTGTAGAGGGTCCTCAGCGTGCTGCACCTGAGGTCTGAGGAGCTGGAGGAAGAGCCGCTCCATCGTCTTCATCAGATGTGATGTGAGTGCCACCGGTCTGAAGTCATTCAGCTCGCTGGGCCGGTTCCTCTTGGGGACAGGAACGATGCATGAAGTCTTCCAGAGGGTGGGCACTCTCCCGAGTTGCAGGCTCAGGTTGAAGATGCGTTGTAGCGGCTCCCCGAGTTCAGCAGCGCAGGTCTTCAGAAGCCGTGGACACACCATGTCGGGTCCTGCTGCCTTCCGGGGACGGAGCTTCCTCAGTTCACCCCTCACTTGATCAGCTGTGAAGCAAGGGGGGGGTTGAGAGGAGGGTGAGGGGGTTGGGGGGCTGTCCAGCTCCCATGGAAGAGGAGGGGAGAGTCGGGGGATTCTGTGCAAGAAAGGTGCGAGTGGGAGGGCTAGGTGGGGGGATGGCTGTGGCAGCTGGGGGGGAGGAGAGGAGGAGGGGCACTGTACTTTCTGTACTTTCATGTATTTCTCCAATTTATCATACAGCGTATTTGCCAGCTAAACCCTCGCCTCACAAGAGTAGTATTGATCGAAGCCATTGCACTGATAAATGCAGTCTTTCACCCAATACCTGGATTTTACAAATGAGATTATAAATGGCCACGCACATCTGGCGCTGTCAGGTGTCCTCTCACTCCCACACCATTTAATACATGTCTGATGCAATGTTACAAAATACTGCGATGCACATTCGCTACAAACTCTGATCAAGTGTGACTTTTTTTTTTTTTTTTTTTTTTTTTTTTTGCAGGAAAAATGTCCTAAATATTTAAGAAATATGCAAATTGACTTCCGGAAGTCAAGGACCACAGTGCACTCAGGCCTGAGCTTTAATGGGGAAGAAGTGGAGCGGGCCACAAATTTCAGGTTTCTTGGACTGTACATCTCAGAGCAGAGGACCTGGGCTGGACTGTGAACACCACCCACATTATTAAAAAGGCCCAGCAGCGTCTCTTCTTCCCGAGAACGCTGAGGAGGAACAAACTCCGTCCACCTCTGCTGGACCTCAGCTTTGCATGGCATTTAAGAACAAACAACTGCAGCAGGTCATCAAGACTGCTCAGTGAATCATTGGCTCCCCACTCCCACGCCTTGAGGAGATCTACTCAAGCCGTCTCCTCCGACGGGCCAAGAAGATCCAGGACGACCCCGCCCACCCAGGATACTCTTTTTTCACCAGCCTTCCCTCTGGCAGACTCCGAGTCCTTAATATTTATATTTATTACATATATTACCTTTATTTTTTCTATGCTTGTGACATGTAGCTGCTACAAGAGATGCTGCCAAACTAAATTTCATTGTATTCTTGTACAATGAGAATAAAGCTTCTTCTTCTTCTTAAAATAAAATTAAAATAAAAGAAAATATATTAAAAATAGAATAAAAATAAAACTATTCACCTATAAAACTCAGCAATTAATACATTTTTTTAATTTATTTTAGTGTCGAATGTCAGTGCTCAGAGCTTGAGCAATGACTAATCTTTATGCTATGGTCAGCTAATTGTCGTCTTCTTGTGGTTTAGTTTTTAATACAGTATTACCAAGTGGACCTCTCAAAAACCTGCATTTGAAACGTTGTTGAAAAGTTGTTAAAACCAGTTTTCACTGCAGACAGGCCAAGTCTGAACGTCAGACTTTTTCCGCATCTCAGCGTCAACGCTGATTTCATGATCTTCACAGAAAGACGTCCCTTTGTGGAGTAAACAGACGTCCTTTCTTTGATTGTTGAGTTCTGCCTCATTCCCTTCCCACTACAATTCATGAAATCATTATAACTCAAGTTCTGGCCAGTGCTGCCAGATGCAGCATGATGGTTTCCATCTCAAAAACTGTTCAAAAACCATCAAAACGCACACAAAAATCACCAAAAATATTAGACTGATTTTTTTTCTTAGTGCTTTAACCACCCAGAAGAATAAAGCTCTTTGGTTTTGTTTCAAATCAGCTTAAAAAAGCCATTAGAAAAACCACCCAAGTGATCCCAAACCAGAACAACTATTGTTCACACAATGAGCTTCATTTCTATTTTTAATTGAGTAGGAAGCAACCTGATATGGCAATACGCCTAATTCAAGTCATTCTATATTCCCATGCCTGCCTATAAATGTGGGTCTAACCCCTCTCCCTCTGTCTGTCTCAGATGTCAACTCCCACTCTGAATCCAATCGCAAGTGACCAGCGTGTGTTCAGGCCTGGTATTAAAATGCGTTTCCAAATGCGTCTCCTGATCTGATCTCAGTTTCGCGCTCTGTATGTAAATAAACCCCAACATCAACTGAGGCGCAGTACAATATTTTAACAGCTACAGTCTCTAATGGATCTCTACCGCTGCACCAGAACCGAGAACAGCGCTGGTTTATGTGTGTGCATCATGATTTTGACGAGTTTAATCCGAACCAGGGTGCATTGCGTTCACACTACCAAAGGAATGCAGACACGTGCGACCCAGACCACCTCCAAATGTGGTCAGAGATCGGATCTCTCACATGCAGTCTCAATGCGTCTTGGGGGTGTTCACACCTGTCTTTTACGTGATCGGATCGGCCAGATTGGATCTTAATGCGAGGTCTGCACAGGCCCCATAATGCTCTACAGGCATGTGTCCCTGTAGATAACATATCACACAGGTATTTGTCTCCAGCTACACAGTGTGATTGTCTGAAGAAGCATTGACTGTCAGTGCTACAATGAACCAAACTTGTTTCAAACCCAGTTTGTGTTTATGATACTGTTGCACATTTTAACATCTAGATATGCAAAGCAAGATTTCCGGCAGCTGTGCAGTATTCATTTACTGTAAATGGCTTGCAGGTCAGTAATATTTAGAGTTTTTTTTTTTTTTTTTTTTTACATATTTATATAATGCATTTTTGTCATGTTAATGGTTAGGAAAATATCCCAGCAAGAAAATTTGGCTTAATAAGAAGTGTTCTATAGTGGCAAGTGCTGAAATTTTACAATATTTAGTATGAAAGAAACATTCAAGGTAAAAGTCAAGAAGAAGAAGAAGAAGCATTTTGTGAGACAGAGCCTCGAAAGGCTCCCAGACAGAGAGGTAACAAGCAAGTGAAAATGGCAGCGGGGAAAAATAGACTTGCTGAAGTAGCGGTAAGAGAAAAAGTAGACACATCAGGAGCGAAACAGAGAGGCAGCGATATTGGATCAGGCAAATATTGAGCAAGAGCAACAGCGGCGACAAAGCAAAGAGGTGAGGAGGAGATCAACAGTGTGAGCGGAGGAAAGGCACAATGGCAAAGGCTGGTGAGACGTATTCAGAGTGCTGTTGCTGCTCGCTTGCTGGCAAGCGGGCGCCTGGACGAGGGCCGCAGCGCTGGAGGCTGAAGGGCCGGAGCGGGAGGGACCCGGGGCGCGGCATTTGGTCACCTCTCCGAGCGCTGCAGCTCACCAAAACAATGTTGAAGCAATCAGAGGTAATTGCTCGCTAATGGCTCCCTTTCCACTTTCCTTTTCTAATTGGCTGGAGCGCCATCTGTGCACACACACACACACACACACACACACATGCCTGAATGCACAACACACACAGATGACAAATGACACACTGCTCTAAAAATTGAGAAAATTACCTTTTATATTTCAGCCAAGTAAAGGATGAGAGATTTTCTAACTGCGTTCAGGCACAGTTTATAGTGCCGGTGAAACTTTTAACACGTTTGCATTGATTTTTGCCTTCAGGGCAGGGCGTCAAAAATAACCATATACTTGTTTGTTGCAATGAATGGATCCGGCTTAACAGGAAAAGGGTTTTTGCGGCCCGGGCACAATCGCTGACGAGCCTGTTATGGCGGCCGCTGATGGATCTCCCTGTCACACGCTCCATTTTTGCCTCCCTCCTCTCTCACCTGCTACGCGAAACCAGGAAGGCTCCTCGTTCACAGGAGGAGCTTGTCACCGCTGTCATCTCCGCGGCTCCTTTCCCGAGCATCAGGTTTCCTCCCTGCAGTTCTTTGTTACCACTTCGCAGGAAATCTTTTTTGGCTGCGCAGTGTGGAAACCATCACCGCAGGCAAAGGTGAAATGGGTACAGCAGGGGGAAGCGCTTTAAAGTGCAGCGGTTGCCACGGAAACCACCTGCACCCAGGTCCTCGGCATTTGCCCACCTTGCAGAATTTGAGCAGCTCACTCTCCTAATTGACAGATGCGGAAACACACACTCAAAAAACAGTCCTGGAAATGATTAAATCCGCGGCCCACCTGCTTGTTTACACTGTGCAACTGATCCCTCTCTGTTTCCTGTTTACCGAGACATCGTCCATGCTGCCATCTGTCCCATTTTTTTTTTTTTTTCTTTTTCTGCTTGCAGTCGTAGCGGACATCTGATCAAATTAATTTCTGAGATGAGGTAAAGTAAGGCAATATTCTGCAAAAACGACCAACTCACATTAAGCATAATAATGTCAGACTTGATCATTAAACAGATGGAAGGAGAAATCTCCGCCTGCCTGGGACTGCCACATGACTGGCACCTGAATTTACAACAGAGAGGACCACTTAAGGAGCACTGTTGTTTGTTAATGTGCAGCGCCCACCGGAAAAGGAGAGGATTAGACAACCACACTTTCTTTTAAAGGGAAATTTACCGTTTTTTACAACCTGGACCTTATTTCTTTCTAAAATATGATTGTTTACTCACCCATATAACTTTGGTGTCATTTGGAGTCGTTCGGGAAGATGTTTAGATCCAGCGGAGCGCCGCTTATATCCATATAGTGGGAGTGACTGGGGCACGGAAACGCAGCCTCTAAATAACACATTATCTGCCGCGAAACTCGTTCATTTCAACAATCCGGAGTCCGGAGTTACCTGTTATCATCATCCGGGGTCTGTAGATTGACCTACTAACTTCTGACCTGGATGATGTCATCTTTGAGCGACGGTCGGCTTGTTTACCTGTAATTTACTACTGCTAGTTTTTTGCAACACGGCTTAATATTTTTCCGATTCTGAGGTTGTGGACGACGACTTTGTCCATGATGGACGTCCTTACCGTTTTGAGCCAGAGTATATGGATGAGGAGCTCGTTGAACGGAGTATGCGGAGGCAGAGAGAGGAACAGCTGGCCAAAGAACAAGAAACCGTTGCACGTCCGCAAATAGACAACAGGTAACTCCGGACTCAATGGAGAATAGCACTAGCGTATCATCACAAAATATTGGTGAAATGAAGTTTCACGGCAGATAATGCGTTATTTAGAGGCTGCGTTCCAGTGCCCCAGTCACTCCCACTATATGGAAACACGCGGCGCTCCAAATGACAGCAAAGTTATATGGGTGAGTAAACGATCGTATTTTATGCTAGAAATAAGGTCCAGGTTGTAAAAAAACGGTAATTCCCCTTTAATGGCAAGATCTAAAAAAAGCATCATATACAGAAACTGACTGTGTATCTTGTAAATGACATTATTTCCACATTTTTACAAGACACCATATCATACACTCTTCATAAGATAAGAAACCAGACCTGTAGTGCCATATACAGCTGATGGTTTCCAGCCCAAAAGCTGTTCAAAAAAACACCAAAATGCACATAAAACCTCCAAAAATATGAGGTCGATATTTTGATCAGTACTTTAACTGGTTACGTTAGCATGGTCATAAAAGGCAATGCATAAAAGGCAAAGCAGTGGAAGCTTAGAAATCAATCCAGCCCCAAACCTCAACGACTCACATCCAGCTACTACAAAGCCACCTAATAACATCACGTAATCCACTAGTAGGCCTGTTTAGGAAAAACTTTTTCTAAACGATTTTTATATATATTTTACTTGTGATGTATAGCCATTTCCGCAACACAGTGACAATATCATTTGTTCAGAACAGGAGGCACAACTCAGTCACACAACAACCGGATAGTTTGTTTCGGGTAAGAAATACATATCCCCGAACATATGGTGAGAAAACCGTTCACAACTCCAACTCTGTCTTTGTCAAGGATCACACTGTTTGTATACCAGGGCTGTACGAAAGTGTTTTTAAGGTGACGACAGCACCTCAAAGTAAGCTAGAGGCTTCCTGTGAACTAGGGAGCTGCAGTCAATTATAACTTGGAGATACAACATAAGAAAGATCGCCTTGTATTCAGGCTTATCATCATACACCAAAACATCACAGATTTTTGATTCGACTCATGTATCACAGTAATTGTACTGGGTGCACTGTAGGTCTTTCGTGTTTCTTCCCAAACACAAACACCCCTGGCTCCACCAAAACCACATTCGTCTGAGATGACGCAAAGACGTGCAAGATAACTGAATTTTTAACACTTCACACTTGTCAGCCCCGTAAAACAAAGTGTCCAGATGCAAGCTCGGGGTAATGACGCCGTGTCGGAGCTGAGATATCCAGCTTTTAAGCATTTTCGCATCCCATATGGCAAAGAACGGAAATAGCCTTTTTCCGTTCCTATCTTTCCTAACAGGTTGAACATCCTCTCAAATCTAACTTTGAGCATCTGCCGGTCTGCTTCTTCAGGTTAATGGAAGGATGCTCAAGTTATCTCAATGTAGTGGGACCTTAATTTGCGGGAGTTCAATTTTTAGTCTGTAATATTGTCATTCTCTTAGTAAAACTGATGAACAGTTAGGGTGAGTCATGCCTACATTTACA